>NC_071542.1:18463474-18780140 GCF_026979565.1 Vidua chalybeata
GAGGAGAGTGAGAAACTGCCAGGTGTTCAGCAAAGCTGCTCCTTGTGCTCAGCCTGTTCCCAGTAAAGTCCTGATCAACCTAGCACAATCTTCTTCTGTCTAATTTTCCCACTGGAAAGGCTATGCTTTTTATTTTGCTTGCTTATGCTGCCTTTCACATGGAAAAGAATTCTAAATTGCTCTATATGGAAACTTTCAGCAGTCTTATTTTCAGAATAAATACTCAGCATCTTCTCAGCTTTGCACAGTTGTCAGTCCTTAAGCTGAGCACGAAGAGGAAGAAAAAGAGGCTTTTTCCTCTTCCTCTTCCCAGGAGTCCAAAAAAAGCATAATAAAACATATATGTTTTTATTCCATGGCAGTTTTGTTGCTGGTGCTTTTATTTACATCACTATGATGATTATCTCATTATAGCTTATTTATTACACCCTGTTTTATATATATATATATATATATATATATATATATACATATATACATATATATATATGCACATATATATACATACATACATACATACATATATATATACACATATATATATATATATAAAATTTGGTGATTTATTATTAACCCCATCACCCTCTAGCTAATTCTATTAGTCAAGCAGGTAATCCTGCCTTTTGATGCTTGAAAAACCAGAATACACTGAGTTCTGACCAAGCGGTCATAACGGAAAAGACAGCTACACAAGGAACTGCAGGGAAATCAGGGAAATGATCTGTGGATCTTCACAAAGTCCCCTGGAAGAGTTCGGACATGGAGCTGTCTTAATTGATAGCATGGCCACTTAGGGGACCAGTATCCATAGAAACTCCAGGGCCTTGACAAGATGACAAACAACACCGCGAGAGCCAAATAATGGGAGGAATAATGAGGTGTGGCCAAAAAAACCCAACAACAACAAGAAGCCAGGCATCTCATGGCACCGAATGGGTGGGCTCAGCTAATGAAAGCCTGGCAGATCTCCGTGACGGCGGGAGGGAGGCAGAGCACGACTGGAGGAGGGAAGAAAAGAGTCGCCAAAGCCGGATGGGATTCCAGTCCCAGGGAAAAGCCCCGCGGCAGACGGTGCCCCTGGAGAAGTGGCTGTAGGGCTCTGCTCTCCGTGCACATCGGACATAAACTGGGAGCAGCATCACTGGGAGCATCTCACAGATGATGTCGTGTTTTGCAGGAGTCACCCCATTGCCTGGCCTTGCGGGTGATGTTTTGGCCACCGCGGATGTCCAGTCAGGCTGGGACCCGGGGAGCCCTTGGGAACCGCGGCGGGTGGTCTCAGCCCCTTTTCAGAGCCTCTCGCCGAGCTTTAATCACCTCTTGACCCCAGCTCGGCTCTTCCTGTGCCACTCGCGGCACAACTTTCCCAGGCGCGCGGCGCCGCAGCCCGGCCCTCGCCCGCCGCTCGGGGCTGCGCGCACGCCGCTCCCGGGGCGCATTGTACCGCCGCTCCTCTTTGTTCGGGGAGCCTGACCTTTTTCTTAATTAGCTTAAAACCGCACAAAAAAAAAAAAAAATCTAAAAAGGGAAAAAAAAGGAAGGAAAAAAAATAGAAGGAAAAAACCCCCTCGGTAAAAGCCAGTCGCAAATCAAAAGAGGCAACAGTGAGAGCAAGCAATGTGTCACCACAAGTGTCCGAGTCAATGGAAACCTTGTTAGGTGGGGAACAAGGGTCTGCGCTAACAAGCTCTTATCTGTGTTTTTGTTTTCTATTGAAGGTGCATGTCATTAGGAGGAGTGTTAACAAGAGCTCTCAATAGCTTCATATGGCCAATGGCCCCTGAATATTCATGAAGGTGTGAACAGAATGTGGGAAAGCGGTGGAAGAAAAGGCAAGAAAAGCGGCAAGAGGGCTGATTGTGCCGGGAAGAAAGGAGCCAGGGCTCTGTGGGAAAAAGGGATCCTGAATCCCTCAAACAAGAGCGTATTCCCTAGGCAAAACTTGTCCTTCAAGCTGTGGGATGGTATTGATGGAGCCAAGGAGGTGGGATTTTTCTGAGCAGCGCTGGCAGGGAACCAGCTTCTGGCATTTGAGGTAACAGTGCCCAGGGTTTTTTTTTTGTTTGTTTGTTTGTTTTTGTTTTTTTTTGTTTTTTTTTTTAACTAAAATCACAGCAGCCACTGGCACCTGTTTTTGGAGATGTGCAACCCTCTCTCCAGGCTTATCAGATCACAGGAGGTGGTTTTCCCTGGATGCCCGATATTGAAATGGGGATGAACTCACAGCGGATGGAGAAGACAGGAGGCAAAGGAGCAAGTCTGCATTGTGCTTCAGCACTGCAGTGCTCATCGTGCCGAGGAACAACTCATCTACGCCCAGACAAAATCATGGAATCACAGAATCAGAGACTGTTTCATTTGGAAGGAACTGTAGACATCATCTCATTCCACCCCCTGCCATGGGCAGAAACACCTTCCACTATCCCAGGTTGCTCCAAGGCCATCCAACTTGGCCTTGAACACTTCCAGGATGGGGCAGCCACAGCTTCTCTGAGCATCTGCATGGCCTCCTCTGGACTTGCTCCACATCCTCCTGATGTTGGGAACCCCAGTCAGACACTGCACACCTGCTGCCCAGCACCTGCCTCCCCTCCTGCACCTCCCTGCATCCCCAGCTCTAGAGAAATTCCTCATTTGTCTCTGACAAGAGCCCAGCAGGGCTTCCCAGGGGACAGGCAGGATAAGGAAAGATGCTTTTCCTATAGACCACCTCTGTAGGCTGTGCAGCCACTGCTTCTGCTCCGTCATGGGGCCAGGGATTTCAGCTGGGCTGGTTTAACAGAGCTCTTGCCCTGCTCATTTTGGAGCAAAATTATACTGCAGAGTTGCCTCTCCTTGAAAGGCTCCAATCTCGCGTGTCAGTGCCAGATAAATAGTTTTCATTCAACAAATCAATGAATAGAAACAAAGTACAGCAAAATAATGTCAAGTCATTTCACTGATAACGACAGCTGCTGGGCTGCAAGGAGACAGGGAGAGCAGGAGGGGGTGTGGGGGAATAGATTAAAAAATGTAAAAAGCAATGAATCACAGCTGGGGGGAAAATCATAAAAACCACAAGCCACCGCAGCTCCCACACAAACGTACACAGTATTTACTCATCTATTTCTAACGAAATTGCAAGTAGAATAGAAAGGAAAAGAGGGAGGGCAATGGTGAAAGCAAATTGTTCAAACTATCTTTGTTGGAAAAGGAAAAGGGCTTTTCTTCCAGCAGGAAGCAAACAGCATGGCTCCAAGTGCTGAGGGAGGGAATGCAGTCCCAGCCCTGTACCACCACTCCTTCCTCCCACAGCTCCCTACCTTGCTGCTTTTGGGTCATCATTTCCTTGCTGCTGGTTTTCACCTTGGAGCAGTCTCTTGCTGTTTGCTTTTACAAGAGGAAATCCTGATTTTGGGAATTCCCTGGGAAACATGCAGCCTTGTAGGGCCAGTGCAGCGGTGTTGCATGCCTGTGCCAAGGAACTCAACTGAACCAGCACTGGTTCTCCATAGGTCTGTTTGGCAGGAGCAGTCTGGAAAATTATTATCCTGAGAAAAGACTTGATGCTGGGGAGGAAAACACAGCCCTTTAATCTCAGCTGCCATTTGCAGTTTTGTTATTAATCCCGTAAGATGACAGGAGGGTTGATTGTGCTCAGGCCCTAAGTTCTTCCAGGAAAGATTTTCCTGTTATCCTGTCCCAGACCAGCACTGTGACCCCAAATACTAAAAATATACCATGCCTTTAGCCTGAAAGGACTTTGCTAAATCTTCACTCCTTTGCCTCACATCTCAGAAGCCTCCATGGATGCACACTAAGGATTGCAAACTAGGAACCTTGTATAGGAATGGGGCAGAGCACAGGCCAGTGCTTCCCCCCCTCCTGAACAGGGGGTGCTTCTCTGTGGGTGAAAAACCAGGAACGAATAAAAACATGAATTTTATCTGCCTTGAGCTGCCCCCCAGACCTTCTGGGATAGCACTACATGGAACTGGGGTGCCTGCAAAGCCCATTCTGCTCGGAGAGACAAACAGGAGGCTGAGCACAAGGTGACTGTACGAAGGGACATCTCTTCTCTTGCACTGCCCATTCCATTCACACAGGTTCCTCCACCGGGGCTCCAGGACCACCTCCTCCCCCGTGGCACTTGTCCCACCTCGGCGACCTCGTCCTGCAGTCCCCGGTGCGACAGCTCCAGCTGGTGGCTGCGGAGGGCTGCGAACAGCATTCACATGGAAACACCCAGGAGAGGGAATGTGGCTGTGCCAAGGAAATGCCTGGTCTTCCTGATGGCATCCATCTCCCAAACCACAAGGGACAGGAAACGTGGCAGATGCTTTTGTGGAACACCCAACGTGCATCAAACACACATCACTGCTGCTTTCCACAGCGCAACGAGAGCACAGATTTAATTACACACAAGCTCCCCTAAATCAAGGAGAGAGACAGTTGAAAATAGGGTGGAAAAAAACCCAACATTTAATTCAATTTATTTAGCAGCATCTTTATTGCAACAAAGGTTTTGTAATAAAACGCAGCAAAACTAATGTCTCCACTTTACATGATTAAAAGCCATGGAGCTGGGGAGGGGGAGGGAAGGAGCCCAATAAACCCACTGGAGTGAGACATGCAATTTTGTTAACGCAAACAGCAGGCACTTCATGTTCTCAAATTAAACACCTGAACTTCTACTGCGCAGAACAGCCAAGGAAAAACCGCAGGAAGAGCTCTCTGCCCCTTCCACAGGGGCACACGGAAAGTCTCTGTAGGGTTCTGGCACTGAAGGAAACAGGCAGCCCAAAGCAGGGCTCTCACCTGGCCAATGTTTCCCTTACTCAAACTGTTATTGCCTGGGCAGAGGTTGGGTGTCACGGCAGCAGCAGAACAGCCAGACACATGGACACACACAGCAGGAGCACAACCCACTTCTCCTGGCAGGGAATACAGGTTGGAACTCAGAATATGAGAATTCTCCAGAATTTCCTACCCAGGTTCAGTCACAGGTGCTCCAGGGTTAAAACATTACTACACTATCCCACTCAGAAAGTTTTTCTATAGCCTATTTCCAAATGCCACTAGTAAGTAGGGAATGGATTTTCCATTCTAATATAATGAAGTTAGTTATTCAAAGCTTTGCTTGGTGCTTTGAGCTCATTTTTCCATTGAATTTGTAAAAATTAAGCAGTTCTGGGTAGATACTAATTTTACTGTGTTCTGAATAAAAAGAGATCATTGAGAACAAAACAAGGTGGGGGTGAAACCCAACAGCTTTGCACATCCCACACTGACAAGGCATCACTGGAAGCTGCACTAAAATGGGGTGAAAGAACGTGCTTTCACCAGGAACGAACACAACCAAACCCAACCACCTCAAAAGACAGGAAACTGCCTACACCAACACACCACAACTTCAGTATCTCAGCACTCAGATCCCCATATTTCATATATGTTCTTAAACATATGAAGACATTCATCTCAAAGACACCTGTGCAACTAAATATCCACCATGCAAGGAAGGCTCAGTCCTGCCTCTGCTCAGAGCAGGGCAGACACAGAGCCTCTGGAAGGCAGAGGGGCCTCCACAGGGACATACCAACCTCTGGTTTGGGAGCCACAGCAAAGGCTCCCCCTCACACCTTTTTGCTCCACAACCTCCCTTGCATGTGCTTCCCCAGGACCTCACCTGTTCTGCTTAAAACTCACATTAACCAAGAGTGTTTTTAACATGCAGGAAGTACAATCCCAAATATCAAACAGGCTGGAAACCTCCTTGAGTGACATTCCCATCTCCAGGACTGTAAGGTACAGCCTTGTCCTGGTCCTTGGCCAGGCCAACACTTCGCCATAGGAGGTGCAGGAATACCACTCCCCACAAAAATAAGGATGCAAAGTCCCTCAGCACTAACACCTTCCTACCTCTGCAGTCTTGATCACAATGGGGCCTTTCTCCACTGGGAATTGAGCTGGAATCAGACTTCATCTAAGGCATCTCTTTTGCAAGAACTACAAAACTCTGGTGATAAATCCTTCCAGCACTTCCACAGGATAAAAGAGCATGGGGTCTTAAAGTGCTTAACTACAGTAAAAAGAAAAGAAAATGGTAGGAAAGAAAGAATCCATAATTTATGTTGCAAAACAGAGCAGTTACAGTATATTGTACTTTAATAGCTTTTTGATGTCTATATTTTAAGCAGTGGAAGGATGCATTATTAAAAATTCTATGTCAACACTTATAATCACATCCTGCCTCAAATCCAAACCCAGCCTGGTTTACTCATGTAATGTTTAGTTCTTCAGTCCCCCAAAAAAGCACTGTTTGATGAAGGCCATTTTTGTTCTGTTTTTTAAACAAAAGGATCTATTTCATCTTAAAAATCATATACATTTACATTCAAGGGTAATCACCTCTAGAAAAAGAACAAGAACACCCCAAAAAAGCAAGTTAATTTAATATTGAACAAAATATAAACAACCTTGGAAAAGGTGAATACTATCCATGGGTAATTTTATACATATATGTATATATGAACAGATATAGATATATGTATATATAATACAGCATAAACACGTTGGGAACACAATGGAATTCCAGAGGAACAGCTTATTTTTGTCTCTACCCACTGCTGTGTTGCACATGTCCTCCTCTCTCGGTGCTGACCTTCGACACTCCCCAGGGATGCTGCCTTTACTTCAGCCACAATTAACTAAGAGAAGACATTCCTGGAGCTGGGCTCCTTCTCTGTCACGCCCTTCCCAAAATCAGCCCGTTATTGAGCTGCTAATGGTGTTTTAACTGATCCACTTGTAATCACCGCGATCTGAAAACCAACCAACAGCCAAACCAAGGCTCCCCACTGCGGAGGAAAGTCCCTGCAAGCCTGTTGGCTTTAGCTCCTTTGTGTATCCCAAAAACCAGATCCTGTTCTCACACACGGCTTTTACAACCATGTAACTGCCCCAGCTCCCCTTGCTTTGGTGCACATGCCCAGAGGTTTAACTGAAAAACGATGCAGTTTGATCCGATGCAGCCAGACTCTGTTAAATCCCAGATTTCTGGGATCAAGCTGAACAGTACAAAATCAAGGGAAGTACAAGGAGGAGCGTAAAGACTGAGAGTGATTCCAGATTTTCAGCAGATGAAAAGAAAATCATGCTCTGCTTCTCTCTAGTACCAAAACAGAAAGAAAAGGAAGTTCTAAGAAAACCATTAAAACTTATCAGAGTCTCAGAGGCAAGTCCCAAGGGGAGAATTTTCTGGATTAAAGAGAACAATTTTCTATGGATTTCTATCCTTAACTACCTGTTGTCAGTTAAAAGTGCCTTCACACACTTAGGCTTTTCAGCCAAGCCTGCTGCTTAGTTAAAACCTCAGTAGCAAAAACACAGCTGGGATGGCAATTCCTTGAGGGTTACCTGAAGCTGTACAGAAAGGGGTTCTCAAAGACAGCATCATCATCATGCACAGTAGTGCTAGAAAGGACCCAGGAACAGGGGACTGGACAGGGCATGAGCCTGGGAAATAGCCCCTCATACATGAGGAAATTCAACAGAACAGCTCATATTGCCTCACATGTAAGGTCTCCCCACACACACACTGCAGACCTTGGAATTAGAGGATTGAATTTCTACATTGTAATAGGATGCATATGCCAGTATCATGCTGATGTGAGGGTGAGGAAGGAGTATTGCAAACCCAGCTCCAGAGTGAACATCAGGGAAAAATCTCAACAGGATGCTCTTTGAAGCTTGTTTGAAAGTTTACAGTTTCTGATTTTTAACTTAAGTTAGTTTGCACCTCAGAATAAAGATTCTTATGCCCATATCACAGTAAAGTATCAATTCACTTCTCCACTGAAATCAAGTACAATCAGGATAGGTTCTCAAGCTGCTGGAAGAAAAGAGAATGATTTATCCTAGGAGAGAAGGAATCAAAGAACCTGGCATCAACTGATCTGAATCCAAACTTTAAATATGTTAAGAGGCAGCTTAAAAGTCTTTCTTCTTAAAAAACAATTAACATCTAGTCAGGAGATGTGTCCAACTTGTGACCACCTTCTAAGGAGTGAGACACATCCCTTTCACAAAGCATAAAAGCTATATGATAGCATTTAAAATTAATAAAAGTTGTAACCATTCAGGTAAACTCTTGCTGTGTAGTGAGTAAATCATCCAGTATAATGTAATAATATACCAAGGAACACACTGTAAAAATACATAAATTATGCCGTAATTCTTTTAAAAAGTGAAGATCTGGTGCTGTAGAAGTACGTTATTTTCAGTTTCAGCTCGTCCCCCAATAGAACACCCATGGTACTGTATTATACCACAGACATTGGATTTTATTTACAGCTTAAAGTTTAATAACTAAAGTTATTAGATCACCGTACTTTAATTTCCCGTATGGCACCAAATTGACTTCTAAAAAAGTGTCTGTGAGGGTGTGTACGTGTGGCAGGCACCAGAAAGCAACGTTCCATTCTATTTTCTCTAGTTTCCTACACCTCCCTGTCCGGAGAGCAGCTGTGGAGCAGAGTTCTGAGGTCAGTCACATGGCCTTCATGGCAGCAATGCGAGAGCCCAGGTTCTCCTGCAGGTAATAGAGCAGGTGCAGTTCGTAGTGCTCCCCCGACTCAGGGACCCTGATGCTGTGTCTCTCCTGAGGGTAGATCTGAAATGTAAAATAAAGTTGTAAATATCCACAGGAGTTGCAAGGCGCCGATACCTAAATCAGTCCCAGAGCCACATTCCAAATGTCCATGGAATGTCCCTGCATGAACTCTGCACCTGAACTGACACACCTCATCCTCCACTGCCTGAACCCAGGAGAACCCACTGGGATCCAGCTGTGCTGGAGGGGATCAGCCTGGCTGAGCAGAGGCAGCTCCTGGCCAGAGCACATTCCCACTTCTAGAGTGGGATGTGGGATCCCTGGGCTCCACCTGCACTGAGCTGGCAGGGTTTAATTAAATGCAGAACCCTGTTCCATGCTGCATGAACACTGCTGCACTGCCTTCCAGCTGCAGATCTCCTCAGGAACAGCCTTAACTGCTTATTTGCCCATTTTCTTCTTTTTGTTAATTCAAAAAATATTAACATTTAAAAAATGTTTGGCTCAAATGTTACAATTTTATCCTAGAATTCCAAGGTGCCCAGCAAAGTTCCAATGCTGGACTCCTCCAAGACACACACATTAACTTTACACCCTGGTTCTGGCCTTACCTGTAGGTCATAGGGTTTCCCAGCTCTCACCAAAAAGCTGAGCAAAATACTGGTGTGTGCAAAGTGAACATTCTCATCCAAGAATCCGTGCAGCAGCAGCAAACGGTTTGGTCTGGGAAAAGCAAGAGACAAACAGTTCTAGACAGCATCCCACTCATTTCACAGTCCACACACACCCCTACAAAAACACTCCCCAGAAAAGAGTATTTGCATTGAAAGCAGTAATTCCACAATTGTAAACTGCTCTGGATAGACACATTTCTCGAACCTGTTCCTCCCTCCTCTGAAAGTTCTTCCTGCACATGCATATTACAGTCAGATGTTTCACCTGAGTATCTTATTTATTTCTCAGCAATGCTTCCTAGCTTCAACTATATGAGGCCTTAAACCTTGCTGACTGACAGCTCTTTTGCAAGAAAACTCATCTTGCTCCGCTGAGACAGCCTCAGAACATACAAAAACATCCCAAATAACTAATTTTTATTTAGCTTAATGTAGCTCTAAAGTGCTAATCAAATTGAAGATATGTTTGTCGTTTCTTTAGACACAAAATATAGTATAAAAGGGCTTAGATGAAATGGTCTTTAATTATGCAAATGATCATTTGAGTATTAAGTTTATTAGTGTTGAGCATTGTGGGGTTTTTTAATATTATTTAATGTGAGCATTTGTAATTAGAGAAATACAAAGAATGAGGAAATAAAAATATGTCTATGGGGTTTATACTTTCCTGGTAGGAAAAAGAAGACAAGAGCCAGAAGTAAACTTACTCAGAAGGAAACTTCTCTGCCTGCATGGCCACGGATCCCAGGTAGTAGCCCTGCTCGTTGTGCTCTGGGTGGCCCATGTAGCGCTCCGTGTAGCCCGTGTCGTAGAAAATCCACAGGGTGACAGGGGCTCCAGCTATGGCCACCTGCCAGTGGCAAGGAGAGGGGAATGACAGCACTGCCCCCCGGCCTGGGAATGACAGCACTGCCCCCCGACCTGGCAGTGACAGCACTGCCCCCCGACCTGGGAATGACAGCACTGCCCCCCGACCTGGCAGTGACAGCACTGCCCCCAGACCTGGGAATGACAGCACTGCCCCCTGACCTGGGAATGACAGCACTGCTCCCTGACCTGGCAGTGACAGCACTGCTCCCTGACCTGGGAATGACAGCACTGCCCCCCGACCTGGCAGTGACAGCACTGCCCCCAGACCTGGGAATGACAGCACTGCCCCCTGACCTGGGAATGACAGCACTGCTCCCTGACCTGGCAGTGACAGCACTGCCCCCCGACCTGGGAATGACAGCACTGCCCCCTGACCTGGCAGTGACAGCACTGCTCCCTGACCTGGGAATGACAGCACTGCCCCCTGACCTGGGAATGACAGCACTGCTCCCTGACCTGGCAGTGACAGCACTGCTCCCTGACCTGGGAATGACAGCACTGCCCCCCGACCTGGCAGTGACAGCACTGCCCCCAGACCTGGGAATGACAGCACTGCCCCCTGACCTGGGAATGACAGCACTGCCCCCTGACCTGGCAGTGACAGCACTGCTCCCCGACCTGGCAGTGACAGCACTGCCCCCTGACCTGGGAATGACAGCACTGCTCCCTGACCTGGCAGTGACAGCACTGCCCCCAGACCTGGGAATGACAGCACTGCCCCCTGACCTGGGAATGACAGCACTGCTCCCTGACCTGGCAGTGACAGCACTGCCCCCCGACCTGGGAATGACAGCACTGCCCCCCGACCTGGGAATGACAGCACTGCCCCCTGACCTGGCAGTGACAGCACTGCTCCCCGACCCGGCAGTGACAGCACTGCCCCCAGACCTGGGAATGACAGCACTGCCCCCTGACCTGGGAATGACAGCACTGCTCCCCGACCTGGCAGTGACAGCACTGCCCCCAGACCTGGGAATGACAGCACTGCCCCCCCACCTGGGAATGACAGCACTGCTCCCCGACCTGGCAGTGACAGCACTGCCCCCTGACCTGGGAATGACAGCACTGCTCCCTGACCTGGCAGTGACAGCACTGCCCCCCGACCTGGGAATGACAGCACTGCCCCCTGACCTGGGAATGACAGCACTGCCCCCTGACCTGGCAGTGACAGCACTGCCCCCCGACCTGGGAATGACAGCACTGCTCTCAGACCTGGGAATGACAGCACTGCCCCCTGACCTGGCAGTGACAGCACTGCTCCCCGACCTGGCAGTGACAGCACTGCCCCCTGACCTGGGAATGACAGCACTGCCCCCTGACCTGGGAATGACAGCACTGCCCCCTGACCTGGGAATGACAGCACTGCCCCCTGACCTGGGAATGACAGCACTGCCCCCTGACCTGGCAGTGACAGCACTGCTCCCCGACCTGGGAATGACAGCACTGCCCCCTGACCTGGGAATGACAGCACTGCCCCCTGACCTGGGAATGACAGCACTGCCCCCTGACCTGGCAGTGACAGCACTGCCCCCTGACCTGGCCATGTCCTTCCCTCCCATGGCTTCATCCCCACTGTAACTGTGGAAGGAGCAAAGCAATCCTCCTGTCTCTGCCCCAGTTCCCACACAGCACAGCTCAGCTCAGCTACGATCCATGCGTGCTGGAAACCAGGAAGAGCCTACAGGTAAATTGGAAACAACTCTAAATGTACCCCCTGCAAGGCATGCTGAGGGAAGTGCATTCTGTGAGGTTTTGTGGTCCATTTGCATGTCCAACAGAAACAGCTCCCTAGGACTCCACAAACTACCATGCACAGCTACCACCAGCTTGCAGAGAGGCTTGTGGAAAAAAAATACCCAGAAAAAAAAAATCACAAAACCACCTAAAACCCCTTTGCAAGGCAGGTGTTTGTAAAGGTAAAAATACAATAATTGTTAAGGATTGAGACAAATAACTGTCAAACATCCCAGATATATTAAGGTTGGACTTAAAGAAAGCAAGAGTAGCCACAAAGAACAAAACACATCTCAAGGGCAATAACCAGCTCTTCCCACACCTCTACCCAAAGGCAGTCTGGCTGTTTATTACAGTGGTCTAAAGTCAGGCAGGCACAAGAACCTCCTTCCAGTACCTCTCCCCATCCCCAGGCTGTCCTCCTGGCTGCTTCAGAACACACTGCTATGCAGCAGTGTGGGCAATTTGATCTGGGAATAGATCAGTCTGCAAAGGAACTACTCTCTCAGGGCCAAAAAGAGGATGAGAAGGAGGTGTTGTTTTTCACCAGGATAATTTCCCTTACCTGGTTCACAACAGAAAGAGCTCAGCTGGCACAAAGTGGGCAGCAGCTGATGCTACCTAAGGTACCTTCAACATAGGTGACCAGAGAGAGGTAGAGGTACAGGAGCACAGCTAAGTCATTGCAAGCTCAACACTCCAACAGTTGATAGAAAAGCAACTTCTCTCTCTGAAGTCACCCAAATAGAAGAGTGTTGAAGAAAACAGCCAGCCATTGCACTGTCTAGAGCAAACTCCAAGGTTTTTGTGCTGTCACCACCCATGGAAGTCACACTATTAAAGAAAAAATTCTGTCTGCACCACCAGAATAAGTACTCAATGCATGAACATACCCTGAAGATATCTGACCTCTGTGTTAAAGCCATTAGGGAGAGGTAGCCTCCGTAGGACCAGCCGTGAATGCCCACACGCTCCAAGTCGATGAAGTCGTACTGCGACGCCAAATACTGCAGCCCTTCCACCTGGTCATCGATTTCTATCTGTCCCTGGCAGGGCAGAGACAAAGTTCTGCTAGTTACAGGCAAAAGTTACATTCTCAGGATTGCCCAAGGTAACCACCTTCAGAGCTTTGGTACTCAGGAGTGATCCAAGCTAAGAAGGCAACTGTCCTGCTTCACGTGAACTGCAAATTGTATCTTTGAGGAGTCACAGCCTCGTTATGAACTACCCTGTGTTAGGCTGCAGCTGGTTCACAACCTCAAACCATGACATTTTATCTTTCCTACATCAAGCATCTTTCCTCCCTCAACTTTCACCTATACACATTTCCTGTCCCCAAACCCCAGAAGTGTCACACAGGCAGTGTACGCCAAACACACAGCGCAGCGTACGCCAAACACTGGCACTCAAACCCATCTCTGGCTGAGAACAGAGCCAGACTCAGAGCCCACTTACCATTTTGTATTTAAAGGCTCCTTCAAACTTCAGCCCTCGGTGGCAGGAACCCCTATTGTCAATGACAACGACAACATAGCCTAAAGAGGCCAAAGTGTTCAGTCGGAAGTACTTGATGCCTTTAAACCGGTTGTTCACCAGCTGTACCTGGAACACAAGAGCAGCACAGAATCCAGAGGTCACCTATTAATCCAGTTTCAGATTTTATTTACATTTACTTTCCTTTAAATGCTTTAAACAATTTTATAATGTAAAGTTTTCAAGATCCCTACTCCCTGCTGCAGGATTCCCTCTCCCTGCTATGCAATAAATTCTTCTCCCAGTAAAACAAATCATTCTGTGTCAGGTATGAAGAGCTGAACTGAGGTCCAGTGAGGCAACTGGAGAGGAGGAGGAGACAGAACTGGGAACAAGGACTACCTGATTCCCTTTCTCCTAGTTCCAGCTCTGCTACTCCATACCTGTCCTCAGACAAGTGGCAGTGTCTGGATCCATGACCTGGGAACAATGAATCCTTACAGCACCTTTGGCCAAGCATCTACTCACCAAACAGGCAAAATGTCACCACAGTCACCTGCTGCTCTCAGCACAGAGCAGGAAGTGTTCCTGCAGGAGAGCAGTGGAGTGATCCCTGCCAGCCCATCCCACTGCTCTCCAACTCACCTGAGGGCCTCCATAGATGAAGAGCACTGTGGGATACTTCTTCCCAGGCTGCAGGTTGTGGGGTTTGTACATCATTCCATAAAGTGTGAACCCCGTGGAGCTCTCAAAGGAGAACACTTCAGGGGGAATGTAATCGGGAAGAGGGCCTGCCATGGGAGGGAACAGAGAACCTGGTTTTAACAGGAATGGGTGAGTAACACAGCTCTGCTGTACCACTGTCCTGTCACCAGTCTCACTGAAATCCCAGTGAGGCTCTCCCACACTTTCCAGTGGGTGTGGCTGGATGCAGGCAGAGGTTGGAAATGCCCCAGCCCTAGGTGAGTTTTCTGAGCCCTATCACATTCCCATCCCTGCTCTCCTGTGAATGACAGTAACTCTTCTTCCCTGACACAGCCATTACAGATGTCCCATCCCTTCCTAATCCCACTTAGGACTCCCTACATTAACACATGGAAAGCACAGGACACAGAGTGTGCCTCAGGTAAGGAGAAATGAAAGGCAACAGAAATCCAGTGGAAGATTATAGCCCAGGAGCTGTCTCATGAAGACACGAGTAGGCAGCAGCACACACTATTTAAGAAGTGCACCTCCCTCCCCAGGAACACACTCTTTAGCAGGCACACAGAGCAAGTGAGTGCATTTAAATTGCTCCTTGAGCTAAAACTGGCAGGAGAAAATTGGTAATTTCCACTCCAAATTCCTTCATGGTCTGTTTATATCCATTTGTTGCTGAGCTGAAAACATCTCTCCTGTACTTCACAGAACTCCTCACACAAGCCTGAGTTCCAGAGACAAGTCTGGTCAGCCACAACAGCAAATCTCAAGCAAGCATATGCTAGGATGTCTTTTATGTGTGATCCTGCTTGTCCTTTTCCTGTTCTTCACCCATGCCATTACCTGCTGAATCTAAAATGGTAGCCCAGAATTCCTTAGTCCTATGAGCTGCATCATCTTCTGATCCTGTCAGCCGGTACAGTGACACACAGTGGGGGTTCTTCTGATTACTGTACTTGCTGATGAACATGTCACAGTCCTGGGGAGAAAAGGAATATGCCTTTAACTCCTTGGTGCACAACCACAAGCAAGTGATCATTTCTTTTGCATTTAGATATTTCAGAAGATGCTTAAGGACCAAATTAAACCAGAAATCTGAGCACTTTTGCCTCTGAAACACTTCAGTCCTTAACATTCCAAACTCAAAGATACACCTGAAAATCAAAGTGTGGCATGAGGAGCTTGTCACACACCTTCTTCTGGGCCATGAATTCCCACCTGGATTCCTGCAACTCCACCCAATGCTGCTCAGGCTCCTCTGGTGATTGCTCTCTAGTCCACTGCAGGCAGGGAGTCAGGCTCAAAGAGTTTCAAACAATTAATCCCAGCTCATTTTGCCTGAAGTGAGCTGGAGAGCAACAGAACCAGGAGCTCAAGTCTGGTTTCCAGAATGGTTTTACACAGACTGTGCAATGTACAGGAGGGCACAACACAGCCTAAAATCTGCTTTTGTTATATATCAGTACTGCCCTGTCTGCTGAGTGACGGGATAAGCCTGGCTAAGGCAGAGCAGCCCAGCCAGCCCTGGCAGGCACAGGTACCTGGCTGACACAGCAGGCGTGCGAGTAACCGCGCTCTGTCAGGCGCTTCACCTCCCCGGGGCTCTCGTAGTTAACAACGTACAAGTGATGCTCCAGAGGTGAGTCTTTTGTGCCTTGAAAGTACACCAGTTTTTTGGCTTCATCCACATAGATCTGTCAGGAACAAAACAAGCAGCACATCCCTCAATATCCAGTTCTACCGCCCCAAATCCCTCTTGCCCCACTTCCATAATGCTGAGTTGGAGCCCAGCAAACAAACCAAACCAAACAACTGCTCTCACTGTCTACAACTCTGTCAGTTTGATTCAAATGATCAAAGAATTCATCCAGCTCAGAGCTAGAAGAGCAGTGTTTTGGGGATCATTCCCTCCCTCCTTGTGCAAGCTCAAGTTACACAGAACAGAAATACTGTGTATTTTGGCTAAAACCATACTGGATTAATAAACTTATGCTGATCCCTCCAAGGAACCATCTCCCTGCAGTGTGTGTGGCAGGATATCCATGAAGCAAGAGCAAGACTTACGTTGGATCCATGTCTGCCAAGCACTTCCCATTCCCCACTGGTAATTGCTATCTCCTCTTTGATGAGGCACTTGAAGTCACCTGCAAATAGCCAATGCACAGAGATTTTTATTCCTAAAAATAGTTTGTCACTTGCATAGAAATCAAGGTTTTATACTGAACAACAGCCAGGCAAAGGAAATATGAAGTGTCAAAAATGGAGAATTTTGCAAGAACTCTGATTTTATAAGATGATTTCATTTCCCTTAGAATGAGAGAGATTTAGCAAGAAAAAGAACTCAGATGCATTCAGAGAAATCTAATCAGCTCAGGATATAATGCTATGTGGGAAAAGGACCCACAACAGTTGCATGAACCTGGGACCTCTACTAAAATTAGGTGTATTTTTTTGTGCATACAGAGGTCAGTAGGTGCCTTCAACACATAATAAGTAAATTAAGTATCACATCATGAAACTGAATTTAAGAACACATGCTGTGGAAAAAAACAATCTGGGAGCTTTGCACACAGCAATTTCCTGCATTTGAGCAAGACCAAGTTCCAGCAGTGAAGAGGAAAAGCCAACTATGGCTCACAGTATCACAGGGAGCTTGTTTCCCATCTGGTTTTTGGAAACTTTTCTGTCTAGTCCATAAGGATCAGGGTTAAAACTAAGGCATGCTGAAAACAGAATAACCCCTGTACAATTTCCAGAGGAATGACTGTGCACTGAAGTGCTTTCCTGGACAATAGCAGAAGTTTCCAATAAGACCATAATTCCTGCCAGCTGGAAGGACATTTATTTCCTCCCTGGTCAGCAACAAATGCCCAATTAAAGCACCACAATTCCCCTTACTTGGAGCAGGGAGGCTTCCACAGGACCGCTTGTACTTGCTCTCCTTCAGAACCGAGGTGACCTTGTACAGGTGCCGGAAGCCGGTTTTGCACTCGGAGGCAAAAATGAACTCTATCTCATCTTCATGGGTTTGAGGGAAGACATGGAAGATATCATGGATCTGAGGAGACAGAATAGTGGATTGCTGTTGTCAGCAGGACTCTGGCACTGCAGTCACACAAAATATGTTCCTGCTGCTGCTCAACACAGACTGGGTGCAGCACTGTCCTTACTGGGAGAACCAGTCACACTTGGAGCTGGCGGGGTCTGCAGCCAGTGCCACCTCCCTGCAGCTCCAGCCTTCTGCCAGTCTAACTCTATATCCTGGTCACCAAACTAATTCATTTTTTCTGCACCTGCCCTTCCAGCTTAGACACAGAGGTGGGTCCAGCTCTGTAGACCTCTGTCCTGTGATGCCTCTAAGTGAAGGATTATTCAAAGAAGGATGAGCTGACATCATCTTCCCACTCATCAACATGCCAGCTCTTGCTTCAAGAGATAATCTCTGAAGGACTTGGGAGCATTTTTCTTTACAGTATGAGCAGCCAGTCAAGAACCACTTCAGACAGTAAAAATAATGGACAAAGGGAAACTCACTGCACCATCCTGAAACTAAACACTAAGAAGAGAATGTGGTATATAAGAGAACACTTGCTGTATAGTGACCATTCACTGGAAGGCTTTGTGCAAATGTTCTCTGCTGAAAAATGTGTGCCAGTGATTGATGCTCCCAGGCACACCTCCAACGGGATGTCACTGCAGAGACAGGGATCTTTATGTGCAGTAGTGTGAGGAGAGGCACAGTTTACAGCAGTGACCAGGCACACCCATGACTGCTCTCAGCACAGACCCTGCAGCTCACCAGAACATAACACCCTTAATCTGTTTCACCAGACCAGATGTAGTTCAGGAGGGGTTCAGTGCCTGTTAGCTGACTCAGGATTGTTCACCCAGTGTCATCTTGATCCATCTTTGTTGCCTGGAGAGTATTTCATCTGGTGGCACTGCTGGTGCTAACAACTGGCACCAAGAAGCTGGAAAGTGCCAGTGACACTGTGAGAAAGGGGCTACCTGGCAACACCCAGAGCCCTGGGCTCTGCTCCTGGCTCTGAGTATTGCATTTACTCAAGCACAGCAGGTCTGTTTTCACATCCCAAATCTGTTCTCTGCATCCTGTTTTTTACATCAGGAAGCACTGAATATGCACAGAACTTGCAAGATGGGATCACTCCCCTTGGCAGCACAGTAACATCAATGTTGCTCGAGTGCTACAAACTGTCAGAGAAGGATGAAATTCAAATTCTTACGTTTATCCAGATGTCTGTTGTTTCTTCATAAATAATGAAAGGTGTAACAGAATCTGGTACAGCATCAATAAGTTTCTGTCTTTCCATTGCATCATCTTCTGTGGGGATGAATAATGCAGGAGGGATCAGGACTATCTGAAGCCGAGTTTGGGAGCGATCCAGCAAGATAGACCAGATGCTGTTGAGGACACAGATATTAGAGAAAATAAGAGGCAACCATGAGTATGACAAAAGTCTGAAAATCTCAGCAGACACTCAGTAGCACTAGGCGTTTTGAGGGAGTCAAGAATATTCAATTGCAGATTAAGTCACGTGCAAAATTTCACCCACATAAACAAATCTCTTCCATATCACAAGAACCTATTTTGCTTCATTTTAATATTGCATAAGCACTGCAAGTTCAAAAGTTTAACTCATTCTGTTCTCCCCAATTTGAATTGTGCTTCAAGGGAGAAAGAGAAGAGAAAAATCAGAGGGAATAATGAAGCAGAAAAAATTTCAGTTGAAATTTCAGGGTGCTTGTGAAAATACTATTGTTAGATCTACACCTGGCAGAGAATATCACTGGCACCTACAGGGACCAGCAGCAGCCCCTGCCATATTCTGATGGCTTTATATGTAGCTCCAACAATAATTCTGCAAAAAGCAGGATAATACAGCAAATATGTCCCTGGATTCCTTCCAGATTTGGATAGGAAAGAAATTAAAAAGGTGAAAGCCATCTTTAGATTCAAAACCTGGAGGAGTGTGCTTCTGGAAAACCATGGAAACATTTGGGGTGGAAAAGACCCTTAAGATCGAGTCCAACTATCCCTCCAGCACTGCCAAGCCCACCACTAACCATGTCCCCAAGTGCCATATCTACACAGCTTTAAAGTCTCTCCAGGGATGGTGATTCCACCACTGCCCTGAGCAGCCTGTGCCAGGGCTGGACAACCCTTTCAGTGAAATATCCTTTCGGAGAAGCTTCTGGTGAGTTAGAAACACTGTACTACATCATCTACAGGGTTAAAATGACATGCAAATGTAAGTAGCACTTACAGCAGGTTTTCTGATCAGTAAGTCTGGTCAGCAAGGATGGTCCAGTGGTTAGGGCGCTAGCCTAGGGCCTGGGGGACCTGGGCTCATTTCTCTCCTCAGCCACAGACTTCCTGCGTGACCATGGCAAGGCACTTAACCTCTCTGGGCTTCAGTTCCCCATCTGTAAAATGGGGATAATAGCACTGCACTCTCTCTCACAGGGATGCTGAGAGGACACACACATCAAAGGCTGCGAGTGCCCAAACCCAAAGCAGTAGGGCCAGGGAGCAGAGAAAGACACAAGGAGGGCTCTGGTTTGGCTTTTGGAAAAATGGTCCCTTTTGCACAAACAAGTTGGTAGCAATGTAAAAGTGAAAGCAGGCTTAAGCTGGAAGAAGACAGAGACCACTACAATCTGCTTCTGACTGTATGACCCCAAACCCTCTGAGCAGAGACAGGATTAACATACGCACTATTTTCCTTCTGGCGTCCACCCAGCTCTAGCAATGTACTCTACTCCTTCAAAGAGGATCTCGAAGGGCTGAACTAGCTCTTTATCCACAACATCTGCAATCTGTTGACAAAGCAGCAATTCAGTGACACTGAGATGAACCCCCACAACCAGTTTTTCATGCACGACGAGAGCCTGGACACAGAAGACTTTCTCTGTGCAGCTCATGCAATTTAGATTGTTCAGCCTTTGCAACACAGGGGACTGAACCCTGTCTGTAGCCAGACCCCAGCACAGCAGGAGAACTGCACGCTGCCAGTACAGCCAGGGCTGGGACCAGAGAAATCTGGATGCTGCTCACAAACCCATCATTCATCTCTCACAACTCATTTGAATTCTTAGTTCCCCCCTGTAAAGGGGAGGTGATTTGTACCAAGCCCTTTTGTAGGATTTTCATAGATAGGTGCTGAACATCCTGCATGACACCCAGTTATCAATGTGGTTCTAATCCATGAAATGTAGTGCTGCAGTCTGTCCCTGCTGGGCCTGGGAACAAATCCCAGTGGTACCCAAAAGGTCCTGAAGGCTTTCCCTGCCTTTGCTGGCTGACACCAGCATCACTATCCCAGCAGGTGACTGCTGATGGCTGAAGTAGATCAAGAGTTGGGAGAATTCCAATAATTTATGGCTGCTAATGTATCTATTTGATAAGATTAATTTCCCATCTGTCCAAAGATCTTGGACAGATCTGTGCTGTGGAAATTTCTGCATCTGTTTAAAACATCCCAGGGTAAAAGCAAAGTTCATTTCTTTCCATATGTTCATGCTTTTGTAAGGTGATATACTGTATTTGCACTCCAATTTTCCCAATATCTGCAGCCAATCAAGAGATCAGTCACATAAGAAGGTCTAACCATCCAGACCTACAATACTCTGCTCTGCAGCTGAGTTCACACACCAGTGGTAGCAAAGAAAAGCACAGCCTTGAGAAATACTGCTGCACACTGAGTATCTGCACAGAAATGAGCCAAGGGCACTGTCCCCAGAGAAGCCAGGAAGCCATCACAACCAGGAAAGTTTCCCTGTACAGAACTGGAAAATTATTAAAAAAAAAAAAAAAACAACACAGCAATTAAATGTATTTACCAAACAAACAGAACACAGACTTACTCTGCCTTCTGCATTGATTGTCACTTCAGAGATCTTGAAAGTGACCTTTGGATTTGCTGTACCTATAAAAACAGATGTTAACAGTCAGGCATCGGTTGTTTGCTGTGCATTATTGTGGTGTTATTCATACAGGACTGGAAAAGACAAACAGCAGAATGCACTTTGGTCAAATAGCCTCCCTGCATGTCTGAGAGACAGCACAGAACCAGGCAGGGAAAAAAGAGACTGCTAATGTGGGGGGATTTAGAGGATGTAATCCTGCAAACAGATCAAGAGCTACACTACTGTCCCAGTCAGCCTTCTCTCCCACAGTCAGTGCATGCATTTACACAGGGTGGAAGAAAATGCTCAGGAGTGACTGGCATAGCAAAGCAAGCTTTGGTTCATTGTTTGGCTGTGGTGGTACATAGCAAGTGATCCAGTGCTTAAGAGCATCTGTGAAAATTAAACACCTAAAACCTACTGCCCTCACTAGTGCCATTACAATAATAAAGCTACATATTGTTTAAGGGATTTGGGCTTTTGTTAGTTTGTTTTCTTTGCATTGAATAGAGCCATGGCAAAATACTCTCAGAAATCTGAGTACTCACAAGCACCAAAAAACCACAAGGTGTCACCTCTTGCTTCCCAGCCTCACACTGATCCTTTCTCTATCCTTGATACAAATAGTAAATCAGGAAAAGCTTTTCCAGTGAATTGGGGAATCAACAAGATCTGAATGAATTCTGCAGCTTGAGAAGGTCAGCCAAACAGAAGATATTTCTCAAAAAAAATGAAGATTTCAGGAGTGAGGAAAGAGAGCAAACACTGTTACCTGAGCAATGTGTCCTGCTGTGACAGCAGGGACATCTCAGAAGGGCTGAATTGTTCCAACTTGCCCCACACCTGACAGTAAATCAGCCCTCAGTAGGTCTGCTTAAATTTCACTTCCCTGCTTCCAGTGACACTCCACTTCAAGCCTGCCCTCAGCCCTTCACTGCTGAAGCCTCCAGATCATCCACTGTGTGCAAATGTGACCACAGGTGGTTTTTCTGGCAGGGTGCAGCAGGACAGGTTTGCTGTTCAAAGTCCAAGAGCAGTCCTGGAGATCAGAGTCCTCCAGAACTTGAACTGCCAGGGCACTGCCAGCAGCTAAACAGAAACCCTCCCAAAACCCCAGAAGGCTGTAATTGTGGAGGTGTTCCCTCAGAAACACAGGGCTGTAATGAGAATCAACTCCTCAACAACTCAGGTTTTCCAGGATCCCAGAGAGTGGCTCAAACAGTGACAATGAGAGAGGGTTCCTGCCAACTCCTGACACCCAGAGCCCTCAGTAATCACATGGCTGCAGTATCAGCACAGTCACCAGTGACTCACCAGCCTCCTGAGCAGCTTCCCCAAACACATTTGCACCACTTGGACACCAGTTCAAAGACTCAATACCCCTCTGCTCTAGTCTTGTAGAGTCATTGCTGTCAGGCACATGGAATAAAATAGGTGTCTTCCAGAAACAGGGATGTAAGTTCAGGATCTCACCAGTTTTGGGGTACCGGAAGGAATCTGTTTTTCTTGTCTCCAGCATGGGTGATGTGACATGGATAATTTCTACCTCTGACTCATCATTTTCTTCATAAAGAATTTGAAGAACTTTACCCCCATCCAATGCTGTAAATGAATTAACATTACAGAATTACAGAACAGAATAACAATATTCTCTCAGGAGCTTGAGCTGATTGGAAGGATGAAGAAAAATCCAACAAAGCCTGTGATTCATGTTTCATTAAGCAAAACACTGAAACTCCTACAACTGCCACCTCTGTTGTGAGAAGGGAAGTCTCTCCCCCCAGTGCTCACAAGGCCCCTGTAACCTGCCCCTGCTGCAGACAGCTCCAAAGGAGACAAATTCCAAACTGCATAAAGATAAGCAAGAGCAAGAGAGAGCTTTGCACTGGACAGGGCCTGTCAGACACCCTGGATCCCCACACTTACTGGGCTGTGCCTTTGGGCACCACCAGTAGCCAGTGTATCTGTCAAACTCCTCTTGCAGCACAAAAGTAGCCACGCCAGCAGATTTTGGATCCTCCTCAACATTGGCCAGTTCTAAAAAAAGACACCAAAGAATTAGTTCATGATGTGCTGCAGAACCAAACCAGTTCTGCATTATCCCAAATACAGCCCAAGTTCACCCCCAGGGGAACAATTACATGATAATAAATCTGACTTCTCAGCAGATTTGTTTTCTGCTTCCAGCTTCCTTGTTCATATATTTAGGGAGGATTTAATCCTCTCTGACCCGGTAGCTTCTTTTAGGAAAGGAAAGCCATTCTCTCTTCTTACTTCTAACCTAATCAGGCTCTCAATTAGTCAATGAAAGAAAATGTTCTCTCTACTTGAGTTCAGTGAATTGGAAGTACAACTTTTAAGAAAATCAAAACCCCAACCTTTCTGAATGACTGAAACCGAAACCATGAACATTCAGAAAAAATGGAAGCATCAGTACTTCATTCACTGTACAAACCAAAAGTAACAGACTTACATAACATCTCAACATGATGGCATATCCATAGGGCTTCAATATTTTTCCTGTTACCCTGGAGGTAACTTAGCAGCACTCCATAAATAATTATCATCTGAGAAGGAGTCACTGCTACAGTTTATTTTTACTGTACTTACATAATATTTTAATATTAAGCATTTAAATAGTCTAAAGCATTCTTACGAAGTGTCAGAAATTTCAATGACTAAAATTTAAATTATATCGTTTAAATACAAAATGAAATTGATTTTTAAAGTCTTTAGCCACAATTTCCCATTTTCTTTCTTCCAGGATAAATGCCTAAAACAGAGTTGAAGAGGGTAAGAAGTGAGAACCTAAGTTATTGAGTATGAGGGGCCAGCAGAAGCCCCAGTGCTATTCAGAAACTGCCTAAATTGTTCCTAAGTCTCTGCAGCCTGATTTCTCTGACAGAAACTTTCCTCCAGCTCTATTCCACCCACAGCTCCTCCACACAAAAAAGGCTGTTCCAGTGAAAAGCAATGTGCTGTGTTTCAGGAGAAGAGCCCTTCCATATGTATCCAACAAGCAACTCATTCTGCCAGATTGCACAGTGCAGGGAAAAGAATCATCCCACAGTATCTGCACTACAGGAAGTCTATAAATGTGACAAACAAGGTGGAAAAAACAGTGGCCATTACCCCCATTTCAGAAGAACCTTTAGTGGCATTGCTCAATGCAGTCTAGCAAGAACAAGTGCAGAGGAGGTAGAAGAATTTAATTCAGGATGCATTACCATTGTGCACAAACGTCAGCCTCCTTTCTTCCCTGGATTCTATATTAGATATCCAGATGTCATTGCAATGGATAAATGCAATCCAATTTGGATCAGCTGGACAAAGCTTGGGATCCATCCGGATATTTGGACAACTGGTCTCTACCAGAATGGGTCTTAAAGGCTGTTGCTATTTGGAATTAAAAAGAAATACAGTAAGATATGATAACACAGGAACACATCCACCAAGTAACCTGGATTTCAGAAGACTACAGTAGTGTGGACACTGACTTCAAACACATGTTTAGAGAGGAATCTACCCACTTTATACACAGAAAAATACTATGCAGATATTTTATAGGGAAAGTTGTGCCTCTACCATGGTCCCACCGGGCCTCTTTCCCCAGAGCTGAGGATCAGCCTCAAATCGGAGGGCAGCTTGTGTAGAGAAGCCTGGCACATTCTTAAAAACAGCACCCTAAAAGGGGCTGGCGGAACATGCAACCTTGTCCTCCAAAAGCTACTCGAGATACAGTAAATTACCCCCGACAACAGGGTTAGACAAACACCAGGCATCTATTATAGTAATAATAAATTATTTCAGCTTTGAAGGCCAGCTTCAGCACCAGCAGAGTGAAGGCTGCTTGTTCTGCAAGTTGTACAGTTAAATGGTGTAAAAATGGTGTAAAACATCCAGCACTGACCATGGAACAGTGACCTGGAAATTGCAGCCTGGGGACAAAAGTTGTCTGTGACGTGATGTCTGATTCCATGAAAGAGCACAGAGCCTTTTGTTGCTTTTTATGGACACTGCTAGTCATGAAAAATCAAACCAATCTGGTGTCCTGCCTTGCTGCCACAATTTTACCACTTCTTATAGCCCTGCATCTAGGTTTCTACAATCATGGAAACACAACCCTGTGGATAACCCTGCTTCCAGGGTTATCAAGGTCACTTCCTGTGTCAGTGCAATAACTGCTGATGATCTGCTCTTTGCTTTCACTCCAAGCCAAAGGAGGTTCTTGCCAGAGCAAAGTCCTGCAGAGAGACAGAAGATGAGTAAACTCACGGTGAATCCATGGGGGCCTCCATCTTTCACATGGTAAATCCCACTCCCTGCCTGGAACAGGAAGGTGCCGCTCTCTCTGTGGTAATCATAGGAGGCAATCCCGACGGTGCCGATCCGCTTCCTCTCCCGCAGCAACTCCTCTTCCCGGGAGTACATCCCATAGTCCAGGATGGCCTGAAAACAGGCAGAGAAGCCCAATCAACACCTCTTCTCTGCACACCTTACCCTGCTTCCAGGAGCAGATGGCTGAGCAGACATCCTCCTCCTCCGGAATCCTGCTGCCGGCTGGAAGCCCACTCCTGCTTTGCCTCTGCCATCAGCGCTCGTAGGTGCAGGCCATGATCAGATCCCACACAACTGTAAACTGACAGCCACTCCTCCCATAGCAAGGCCAGCATTATTCCCAATACTCCCTGGTATGAGAAAGCTCAGACTGAGGGTCTGTTATTTCTAGAATGAGCAGGAGAGGCTTTGCTCACTTTCACAGACATGCAGTGACTGGTCTGGTGGGAGGAGAGCACAGCCAGAGTTTCACGTCTGGCTGACAGCCCCGGGAAATAACATGGGGAAAAATCCACCTCATTCCATGTGGGGTTTGTCCCACCTCCTCCAGCCTGCCATGGTGCATGGGATGGGATGGTGCAGGCTTGCTCTGTGCAGCAGGGAAAAGGGAATCCACATCCCAGTGAGTGGGAAAGGGATCCTCTGCTCCAGCATGAGTCACGGAGCCACTGACTGATCCTCGGGGGAATCATCACTTCCCCTGCAAGACAGCAGGGAAGAGATTGGAGACTTCAGGTGCCTTCAGCAAACCCCAGGATCTCACAGCACAGAACTTGATGCAAATTAGCACTTGCCATCTCTGCCAGCAAAGGAATCATCCAGCACACAGAGAGGATGGAACTCCAAACACTGAGAAGAAAGCTGTGCTTCATTTTGGGATGGCTGCAGGGTTAGCATTTACAAGGAGAATCTTTACATTTTTAAGACAATAAACTTCAAATTTTCATGATCAAAACCCCAAATCCCACGTGCTTGAAGCAAGAAAGGAATCACGACCCACCGGAAAAAGATCCAGAAGAGGCTTCCAGGAAAGCAGCAGGACGGCAGCTTTGTTTATGGTTTTGGGAATTTCAGAGTAGAAGAGCGTGTTCTCCCTGTTCTCCCCAGACATTGCTATTGTGAAAGTGAGGTGAAAAAAAAGTATATTAGCTTTCTGTTAATAATCCAAACACTCTCAAAGATGCCCAGGAACAGTTTCCCAGGCCTTTCCTTCCAGTGGAAGTACTGATGGTCTCTGCACTGCAGCCTTGCTCTGGGAATTCCCTGCTTCACAGAAGTGCAAGTCACAGAGAAGGCAGAGAACAATGACACCCAGGCTTACCCCATGCTGCTTGAAGCACTCTGCATCTTCTTACTGCCCTTTTATTCCATAAGCTTTATAAATCAAGGAGGGCTTTTGTGCCAATTCCCTTGTCTGGGATACACAGCCTGTGACCTTTAGGGAGGTTTGACCATCCCTGTCCCACTCCTCTTTCTCGGTGCTACTCAGATTTCTGAAGGCTCCTGCCCAGGCACATGGGGATCAGTGCAGAGAGAGCCAGGTGTGCTCCAAGGGAAGGCCAAGCCAGATCTATAGCTCAGGAAGTGGCACTTGGGAAACCAGAGCTCATCCTAGGGGGATCAACCTCAACCCACCCGTGATGTGCTTGAACTCAGCATCATCCAAGGATTATGACTCCCATCTTGTGACAAGAGGAAAAAGAGCAGCAGTTTTCTGACTATGTCACTGCACAGCACATGCAAAGACTCTGTGAATCACAAACCTGAGCTTAAGCAAGTAGCCTAAGTGGCAAGCAGTGGGGCTAGAACATGGCTCTGACTCCTAGGCCTCAGCTTCTGCCATTCCTTCTCTTCCTAATCCAGGTTTTCATGGATTTATGTTCAGCTACTGCAGCTCCTGACAAAAGCATTCCTCCACCACAAGGCCTGCTCCAAAAAGCCACTCAGAGGGCTGCTCACAGTATCACTTACGGTGCCAAATCACTTCTCTCAAGTGAACATTAATTAGTGAAACAATGCACAAGTGAGGCACTGAATCCAAGAACAACAAACTACGTGAGGTTTTTTATTATTAAGGCCAAAAATGCTGAGAAAATATTTACTCTTTAAGCTGCCCCTGACCTACACTGCTATTTATTCCCCACAGGATTCCTGGAAAACCTGCTCCATCGGCAGCTGAGGCACAAAGGACTTTCAAAATTACACTTAAAATCTCTGTTTTGGAAGGAAACTTTGAAGGGGAACAAGATTCCACCCAACAATTGTAATAAGAGAAAGGAGATAAACGTGCATAGCTTTTGGAGAGTATTACTTGGAGTGACAGAAAAGGGACTGAACAGACTTCCAGCTTGGGAACATGTCCCAAAGGACATTTTCCAGCTCTTTTCCAGGCCTAATGGGTCACCTCCAATCATGCCACTCCCATGGGAGATTACCTCACAAGTTTTAATGAGATATTACGATCACAATCATGACTTTTGACCAGCAAGTGTGGCCTGGAATCCCTTTAGATTTAACTGCCAGGAACACCCAGCTGTCAGGAACAGTCAATCCCAAAGAGCCCTGCAGTGCCACTGTCACAGCCAGCTCACCCAGATAGTAGATCCTATCGGAATGCGGTCCTTCGGGATCATTTTTCTTCACAAAGGTGAAGTCATGAGGGGCTTTTGCCATCATGTATCCATGATACTTCCGTGTATCTGTGAGCAGTTTCCGAAGCTGGCTCCAGGAATGCCTCTCTACATAGAAAGGTTCCAGTTTTGGCTGCTCCTCCCTCGGGACCTGCTCCTCATGACCCGCAGTCTCAAAGATTTCCAGGCCCGGCTGTTCAGTTTCCATGGCTGCTGCCATGTTGCATGTTTCTGGAAAAAACAGAACAGCAGAGCTTCAGCTCCAGCAAACCCTCGCTGAACACTCCCAACACACCCCACAGCAAATATGCTTTATAATCATCCTTTCATGTGGGGAATAAAACCCACAGCAGAAGTAAGAGAACTAGGAAATAGTTTTCTGCTCGGGAAAACAGAGCACCACTGGCACCACTCAGCCTTTCAGCAGGGACTAAAGACTTCACAGAGCCACAGATTTACTGTTGTGTTTCCCGTGCCCACACAGACCAACCACTCATTTTAGGTCATGAAGTGGATAAATTCTTCCCCTTTAAGCTCCCACCTGCTTATTTCCCTCTGAGACCTCCACAAATCACCTCACAACACTGATATCAGAACAGGGGATGATTAGGAGAGGAGCAAGAGCAACAACTGCTCAGAAGAAATAACACTGGTAGCTGATCTGGAACCATCAGGCCACATAATAGGCTTAGGCAGCTTGTCCTTATTCCCATTATTCTCCCATAACTTCTTGGGTTTGTTTGTATCTCCTTTCAAACTAAGTTCAGAAGGGTCTAGCAGTGATCACCACTATTATATTGTCCCAGTTACAAATACCAGAAGGGGACACAGTGAAAAAAGCATTTCTCAATTGGATTTATCTGCAACACAAGCCTTATCTGCCCAACAGGCTGTTAATTCAGCACATATCTCTTCCTGCAGTCAGCTGGGCTTTACAAAGTGTATCTGAGCTGAAACTGTCAGCCCAGACATCTGGCAAGAGGAAACCAAGTCCTCCCACTGTAAATCCCAGAGCTGAGGGCAGTTCCAAAAGGATCCAAGCTATGAACTCCTGTCACATAGTTCATTCCTGGAGAGCCCAAGGTGTAGGATTGTCAATCCTCAAAGGCAGGGAGGGGTGTCTATATATAGCATGGAAAGACTGCACAAGTGCTGTGTATGCTGCTGGGGCAGAGCATGCTGGCCTGGCAAAACGCTAATACAGCCTAAATAAAGCATTTCCCTCGAGCAAACAGGCACTGAAGGATCACTGGAGCTCCAGGCACAGGCTTGGGCAGCTGGCAGAGCTCTCCGATGGACTGGCTCTCCCACGGCTCTCCAGAGCAGCTGAGACATCCCCCCAAAGGAGTAAAAATGATACGCTCTGCACCTTGACACAAACCCATCTTAACA
Organism: Vidua chalybeata; assembly: GCF_026979565.1. NCBI lineage: Eukaryota > Metazoa > Chordata > Aves > Passeriformes > Viduidae > Vidua > Vidua chalybeata. Next base: position 18,492,802 of record NC_071542.1, read on the forward strand.
CAAATAGCTTAGTTTCACCTTTGGCAACACAAACAAAACAAACACTGGTCTTTCTTCTGCTCACACTATTCACAGCACAAAAATCCAGAACACAAGAGCCCTGTCCAACTGGAAGGAGTGTCCAAGGCATGCACTGAGCAGTGCTGTGCTCTAGTCAGCGTCAGGAACTGACAATGAACCTTCAAACCTGAACTGCAAATTTCGTTTCATCTGAAGAATTCCAACAAAGAACAAACCTCCTTCCCCCACCTACCCCCAGATGCTGCTATTTCTTAACCCGACCTACTTCTCTCAGGAAAAGGGATAAAAACCGAAGAGCAGTAACGTTAACGAGCCAATAGCAGTGGGAACGGCCACCCGGCACGGGAATGTCAGCCCAGGGGCTGTCAGCTCCCGGGGGTTGCTCCATGGCCGGGGGCAGGTCCCGGGGTGGGGGGGCGGCGGGCGGACCGCGGGGGTCCCTCCACGGCAGGGGACAGGTGCCGGGGCACCCTGCACAACCCGGAGAGGACCTCGGGGCGTCCCTCCACAGGCAGGGGCAGAGCCCGGTGGGCACTCCCTGGCCAGGAGCATATCCCGGGGGAGCCTGCACGGCCAGAGTCAGATCCCGGGGGAGCCTCCACGGCCAGGGGCAGATCCCGGAGCGCCCCCAAGGCCGGGGACAGGTGCCGGGGTGGAGGCGGGCAGAACCCGGGGGTCTCTCCACGGCCAGGGCGGCGGCCAGGCCTGGCCGGGGGTGGAAGGCCGGGCCACCTCGGGTCAAGCCCCCTCCTCTCGCCCACCTCAGGAGTCCCAAGGCCCCCAGGGGTCCTCCCCGGAGCGGAGCCCCCTGCCTGGCCCCCGAGGTTCCCCTCCCGGTACTCACGGAGCTCCGCGGCGGCGCTGCTGCCGAGCCGCCCCGCCGGGCCGCTGCTGCCGCTTCCGCTTCCGCTTCCAGGAGCGGCCTCGGGCACCGCGCCGTGCCAGCGAGGGCACCGCCTGCCGGCCGGGAGGACCAAGGGCGGGGATGCGACATCCCCCCGGGCACGGGGACCGGGACACGGGACACAGGGACCTTTGCACTGGGGCTGGGACAAACACACACAACACACGCTACGCCATGCACGGGGGTCAGGTCATGCAACCCCCCCCCCCGTGCACAGGGACCCTGCCGTTTCAAAAATCGCGGTTTTTTCCTCCCCAAAAAATGCTGCCACCTCCGCACTGATATGCTTCCCACAGGGAAAGAAATTCCCTGCTGTAATAATGAGTGTTAAAGCCCAGGTACACCCAGGGCAGTGAACCTCCGAAACACACTCAGCCTCCAGCAATGTGAGCCCCCCAAAACAACCCAAGGCTCCAGAGCTGTAAGTTCCCAGCCAAATGTTTCTACACCCCCAAATTTCCCTTTGCAAGGCACAGTCCCCTTTTTTTTTTTTCAAAGGAAAATGGGTTTTTGAACCCCTATAAACCAGAAAAAATACCTTTCTGCAGGTGGTCCCTCCTAAATGCACATGCAGGTAGAAGCTCTGGGTCACACTGGGAGCTGAGGGCTGGTTTTCCCCACATGCTGCCCCAAAGGGTCTGTGGGGTGAGCGTTCCCAAATAAAGCCTCCTGGGACCATTGCTACAGCTCACCCAACCTTCTGTGGCAGCTTCACAGCACCAGGGACAGGCAGAGGTGGGAACCCTCCATGCAGGGCCAGGCTGGGGCAGGGACCTGCTGTCTCCACAGCAGAGATTCACACAGAAAAGCCTGAGGCTGGGAGAGGCCCTGCCAAGATGGGGCTGAAGGAGGATGGATTAGCCCTTGGAATGAGGATGGCCAAGGGGAAGGGGCCCTTGTGTGAGCTGCTGAAGGAGTGAGTGGTGGGCTTTTTGGAAACAAGTCACTGCTGTCCGTTTTTAGCCTTATTATGATAGAATAGTGGAATAATGTGCGTCAGAAGGGACCTTAAAGCTCTGCCAGTTTCACCCATAGGCAAGGCCACCTAAATCAGGTTGCTCCAAGCCTCATCCAACCTGGCCTTTAACACTTCCAGGGATGAGGCAGCCACAGCTTCTCTGGACAACCTGTGTCAGTGCTTGGCCAGCAGAAGGTCCTGGGGCATGTAATGACAGTGTAAGAGTTTAAACAAGTTGTACGGCTGCATGATTGCTATTTGCTAAATTCTTATCAGCATCTCCTGTCATGGCTGAGATGGAGTCAGTCTCTTCTACCATGTAACACACTACAGGACAAGGGAAACAGGCTTAAGTTGTGCCAGGAGAGGTTTAGTTTGGGTATCAGTGAAAATTTCTTCACAGAAAGGCTTGTTGAACAGCCTGTGGCACGGGCTGCCCGGGGCAGCGCTGGAGTCCCCATCCCGGAGGGATTTCAAAGCCGCGCAGATGTGAGGGCATGGCTTAGCGGCGGCCTCGGCAGTGCTGGGGAATGGTCAGAAGGGATGCGGGAGGGCTTTCCCAGCCTAGAACACGCCGTGGCTCAATGACCGCCACCCATGAGGCCGCCGGGACCCCTGAGGGAGCCCGGCCACGGCCGCCCCGCCCGCCCCTCGCGGCGCGCGCAGGCGCGGGGCTCGCCCGGCGGGGGTCGGAGTGCGCAGGCGCGGGGGCGGCGCGGGCCGGTGCGGGCCGGGACGATGGCGGGGCCCAGCCTGCGGCCGCACGTGCACTGGGCGCAGCGGCACCGCGAGCTCTTCCTGCGCGTGGACCTCAGCGACGTCCGGGTACGGCCGCGACACCGGGGGACACCCGCGGGGGACTCACCTGCCGGGGGGGGGGGCAGACTGACATGGGGACACCCCGGGGGTGACACCTGGGGAACGCTTTGCGGGGACACCTGTGGGGAATTGGGTGTGTGGGGGGGACCCCGGGGTAAATCACCTGCGGGACACCTGGAAAGACTCGCCTGCGGGACACCCGCGGGGGAGACTCACCGGCGGGCGGGGAACACCTGCGGGACCCCCAGGGGTGGCTCACCTGCGGATCCCCCCGGGGACAGCGGCAGCGGGGGGGTCTCGCAGCGGGGCTCGGCGGTCCGGGGAGGGCCGTGCTGGCGTGGGGGCGGCGGGACCCCCGCGGGTTCGTGAGCTTCCAACTAACGCGTGTTCTCCCTCCGCAGAACCCGGACATCACCATCACCGATAATGTCCTGCACTTCAGAGGTAGGGGCTCCATCGGGGGGGTCTCAGCCTGGCCCCGACGCCAGGCCTGCCGCCGTCCCAGTTGTCCCCATCGCGGGGTGCCTGGTTCCCATCAGTGGCAGGAGCCACCGGGCTGGGCACGTTCAGATGTCCACAGACCTCTGTGTTCCAGCCCTGGTAACCACAACAGGCCCTATCTTATCTAAGAAGAAAACCCCAACCTCCCCATATTTAAATATCAGTGGAATTTCTATATATCCTTCCCATCCCGGGCCAGCCAAACCCCAGAGATAACTCACAGCAATTTTTCCTTCTGGTGTGCAATTCTTATCAAGCCTCCACATCAGGAACTAGTGCTCCATTTGGAAACTAAAGCAGATCTCGCCCTGAAAGATGGGTTTTTTGCAGCTGGACATCTGCACATTCCAGCACCATGGAATTTTTTAAGATGTCTCATTAGGAGCTGCTGCCTCCTCGGTGAGCCGCAGCCAGGCCATTTGATAGGAGGGTGTTGCACATCGTGTTCTCTTCAGGATCAGTTTACAGCGTGGAAGGGTGGGAATTAAACACAGTGTGCAGTTTTGGAGCCCTTCCGGGGACAGGATCAATGTGGGAGATGACAAATGAACCCTGAGAAGTGCCCTTCTGCTGCTGGGAGGGACTCCCCACATCACCCTCCTACACACCCAGCAGCACCCATCTCCCTGGGTGCTGTGTTGTGCGGAGGCTGGATCCCCCAAAGGCAGGAGATTTTCTGCTGGGTTTGAGTTATCCATGAGCAACCTTTTCATCCCCTCTTTTGGGAATTTGACACGCTGGCTTCCTGCAGCAGGGACCCTTTTCCAGCGTGATGCAGACTTGCAGCAGCTTCAGCTGCTGACTCCTGCATCTGCCCCTCCAAGCAACATTTTGGTGTCTTCCCTGTTATTGTGTGGTTTCCTCTTGGCTCTGAGGAAGGCTGGAAGAAAATGCTGTGAATAAGTGCTGAATGTTTCTGTGTACAAAGCATCCTTTGCAGGTGGAGTGTGTGGAACCTCACACTGTCAATTCTTGTCTTTTAGCCCAGGGTCACGGTGCCAAAGGAGACAACATATATGAATTTGAGATCGAATTCCTGGAGCCAGTCGAGCCTAAAGTAGGTATTTTTACTTCTCTAATTCTTGCAAAGAAAAAAATAAATGTTGAAGAACTTGAAAGGGAAATGGCTCTGCATAAAGTTCCCAATATACTGTTTAAATTTTTCTGTAACAGCCAACTGTGTGGCAGTCCTGTGTGCCATTGTCTTGTTTTAATGCAAATCACCTCACTGGAGCTGGTGCTTACATGGACCAGCTTTACTACATACTTGCTTGTCACTTGTTACCCAGCAGTTTAAAGTTTTTTAAAGGATTTAAAGCAGCAAAACAACAGGAGCATCTGGTAATGTGTTGTCTGATGCAACCTTGACTGGAGGTCAGGGGAACATTGTGCAGTTAATGTGATGTTTCATGGCTTCTTTTGTAGCTGGACAAAAGAAGAGAGTCAGGAGAATTTGTGTTTCTGGCTTGAGCAGATTTCTTAGGTTGTGATATGTTGTGGCTCCTGTTGGAGAAGTCTTTCCTTAATTCCAGTTGCAGTCTGAGTGGAAAGAGCTTGGCTCAAAGAGCCGTCCCTCTTTGTCACTCACAGGTGGCTGTGAGGTCTGTCCCTACCTCTCAGAGCTGTTAGGGGCACAGGAGAACTTGGGCTTTGCTCCTGGGGCACGATTTGTGCTGCTTATTCCTGGCTGAGTTTGGGATAGCTCCAGTCCGACCAGGAGCCACCGTTCAGCTCTGCTCTTCGTCAGGGAAGGAGAAGGGAGGGAAACCATCGGAGGGGGAATTTCCAGGCTCTGTCAGCAGGCATGTTTCTGGTGTGGCTCCTGCCAGGTGTGGTATGGCAGACAGTGAACAGCTCTTGGTTCCAGGGTCTGGTCACTGCCTTATCATCTGCCTGGCCCACAGTGTGGGAGAGGTGCCTGTCTCTGCCTGTGCTGGCAGACACTGGCTCTGCTGTGAGCCAGGCCTGGAAGGCAAGTCCTTGCCTCTGCAGAGCAGCCTCCTTCCCAAAGCTGTCACTCTGAGTCACTGTGGAGGGATTGGAGAACAGACTGAACTCTGTAACTACAGATGGTCAGGACCAGGCAGTATCACAGTCCAGGTTTTTCTCCTTTGGTTTTGATGTGTAGCATGAGTTCCCCTTGCTGGTGCCAGCAGTGAGAAATGGAGCCTGTGGCAGGCAGGGATGAGGTGTAGTAGCTGTAAATTACAGCTGCAGCCTTCAGATGTCTGAGGAGCATCCAGCCAGCCTTGACAGAGCAGAGCTGGTGTAATGTGCTCAGTTAGGAGTGCAGCTCGTGCAGCAGTTTCAGCTGGTCTGACAGGCAGTGCCATGTGGATCAGCCTCAGTGGTCAGAAGGGCTCCAAGGTGACAGTGCCATGGGCTCCAAGGTGACAATGCTGTGGACTGTAAGGATGGAGAGCTTCTGGGCCGCCACTGTGCAGGTGGAGAGGCCTTGTGGGGTGGCAGTGACCACACTGCCTGCTCTGTCAGCTCACCTTATCTCCAGGCATTCCCTAAGGCTCTTAGCTCCTTCTCTAGGTGCAGCAGGTGTCACATGGGGTCCCCTGTTTAGACACGTAGCTGTGGCTGCTGGCAGTGTTATTTTTACTGCTGGCTAGAGGAGGTGGGTGGCTCACAGTACTAAGTGCAAGAAGGTATAAAGCCAAGATCAGGGGTTCTGTCTAAGAAGGCTGGCACTGGGGTCTCTGCTAGCTCTGTGGTGGGATGCAGTGGTGCTGTGATATGGGCAGGCTGCTCATCAAATTGTGCAACCATCACAGCTGCCATCTTCAACTGGACTGCCCTTTGCTTCCATGCCTTGGGTGGCAGAGAGACGTTTGTGCTGCAGTGGTTGTGTCATCCGTGCCTCCTTGATAAGGGGAGCTTGGGTATCAACTCAGCCTCAGAGCTCGTTTCATCGGACTGTTGGTGATGTGTCTGCCCCCAGCCTGTGTGCAGGATGACCCAAAGGCAGCTGAACATCACTGTGCAGAAGAAGGAGAGTAACTGGTGGGAGAGGCTGACCAAGCAGGAGAAGCGCCCGCTCTTCCTGGCGCCCGATTTCGACCGCTGGCTGGATGAGTCGGATGCTGAAATGGAGCTGAAGGAGAAGGTGAGTCCTGTGGGCACCTGGAGCTTGTGCTGCCACTTACAAAGCAAGGACAGCTGTTCTCCTGTGCCTGAACCTGCATTCTTCATTTACCAGGAGTTTTTGGCATGCTGATTGTTATTGCTGTTCTATACAGAGCTGGTTAAGTGGTTCAAATTGTAAGCAGGAATTTGGAAATAGGCACATTTCTGGTTAGAACTGGACCTGGAGGCTCCTTGCATGTGCTCCTTGCCCAGTGTGCTGATCCATAGAGGATCATGTCACTCTGCCATGTGGATCCCAAAGGAGTGAATCCTGGACATTGGCTGGCTGGGAAGCAGGGATTGCTGAGGCTTTCCTGAAACCCCGGCTGGCCCTGCTGGTGCATTCCCACCATCTGGTGAGCTTGAGCAGCTTACTGTGGTGGGGAGGTGCAAGATGGACTTGAAAAAGGCTTGAACAGACCACATTCCTGCAAATCCCTTTTACAACAAACACTGCCCTGTTCCCCTCTGCAGCCATGAGCTTAGCACGGAGCAGAGAGGGGCACTGCAATGCCAAGGCCCAGGAGCATTGGGAAGGGCAGGCAGAGAACCTGGGCTGGATGTTCTCTGTTCTCTTCAGGTTGCTGGTGGGTCCTGTAAGAAACAGCACAGTCATAACTGAGAATTAACACAGAAAGCAGTGGCTTTTTCAGCACAAGCATCTAATTACTAGAACAAACCACACGGTGAGGGCAGGATAACTGGTTAACACCCTCTGGCTTTCACTGTACTATAATTTCTGGATGATGAATGTCCTGTTTTATGCTTGTGAAAATTTAAACCTAGCTACTGGCTGCTTGGCTGAGTTTTAAACCTACCAGCTTTGCAGTAGTATAGTTAACAAATCACTTGCTAATTACAGTAAGTCTTTAAAACCTTATCCTTCATCTTAAGGAAGAAGAAAAGATTAACAAAATGAAAATAGAATCCAGAGTCCCAAAAGACCGTAAGTAACTGCATCTTTTTAGTGGGTAAAGTGGGATTTAGAAAGTTTGTTCACACTTTGTGAACCTTGACTCTCTTAAGGAGCAGTTTTGAGTGGCTCGGTGTGTCTTGGAGGGGGATCTTTGTATTGTATTGTGAACTATTAGAAATTTAATAAAAATGGACTGAAATTTCCAAGGAATGTCAAAAATCTGACCAGCAAGTATTGAGTTCTGGCAGATGATGGCAAAAGCAAAACCCCCAGTGCACCCAACAATGCTTTTATCACAATCAAGAACTTCCCTTTTCCTTATAAGCTTTATTCTGAGAAAGCCTGGTTTGCTGCTCTATTACTATTGTACTCTGCTCACCTGATGTGTTTATTATTGATTTTAGCTTTCAAACACCTGAAGAAGGGCTACCTAATCATGTATAATCTTGTACAGTTTTTGGGATTCTCTTGGATTTTTGTGAACATGACAGTACGACTGTTCATCTTAGGAAAAGGCAAGTAATGAACACTATTTTATTTATATTGGAGGGTTTGAGTTGATTTTCAGTGTTGTTTTTAAGACTTTTTAAATAGCAAAATCTAAAGGGAGACATATTTAGGAACTAAACCTTGAATGCATTGCCAAAGAGCACAACAAAAGCCTTTCAAAGGTCATCCTAGTGTCAAGGGCAGGAAAATACTGTCCCCTTTTAAGTCACAGCTGTGTACTCTGTGAATGATACTTGGATCACCTCTAACAAAATCAGCTGAAGCAAAATGTCTCGCTGACTGCAATGTCAATGTTTTTGAAAATGATCTGGACAGAATATTTTGTTTTTGAGGCAAGAACGATCCATTCTGTTGAAGTACAGCACTATTGCCTTTTTTGTAAGGCAGTTACTGAAATAGCTCTTGATCCTTCTGTGTGTGAAATGGAGCAGTGTTTCTGCCCCAGCTGCTGTGAGTTCAAGATAAGGCCTATAAAGAACTTATGTAATTATGCATCATGTTTTTCTCAAATACAACTAGAATCCTGTTATCACAAGCTGTGCTGCTGCACCACCTTCCTGAGCATGGAAATTCATTTGTTCTCTAAAATGGTTGGTTTCCTGTGTCTTACAGATTCCTTCTATGACACATTTCACACTATTTCTGATATGATGTATTTCTGTCAGACCCTGGCATTAATGGAGATCATGAATTCACTAATAGGACTGGTCAGATCACCGCTGATCCCTTCTGTAGTGCAGGTTGTGTTTTTAAATTCTTCTCCCTACTCTTATGTTTAAAGTAAATGTTTATTTTACACAAGTGTTGAGACTCTCCTAAAGTAAGTGATGCAACCTCACTGGCACTGGACTAGAGGATTTCTTATTCATGAGACAGGAATCCATGCTTCCCAGTCTTGGCTGTGACAGGCTGTCTCTCTCCTTCCATCACCTGGGTAGGGAGTGCAGGACAGCAACAGCAAGAAGCTGATCAAAGTACATGATTTTGATTTGGTGCCAGTGCCCTTTTTATCCTGGTTGTGGTTGTTGCGCATAAAAATGAGGATGGGTGATTTGAGACTGGATCCCTTGGATTGTACCTAAATACAGGGCAAGATGCCTACTTGTGAGAAGCAGGTCACAGCACAGCTGTGAGTTAGTTGTGTGCTCAGATGTGTGAGGAGTAGATATCTTGTGTTTCTGACAGCAAGGACTCGCCCTTCCTTGTGATGAAGAGTGAATGTTCCTTAATATGTTTTTCTTTAATAGGTGTTTGGAAGAAACTTTGTTTTGTTTGTTATCCTTGGAAGCTTGGAGGAAATGCAGAGCAAACCTGTGGTGTTCTTCATATTTTATTTCTGGAGTATCACTGAGCTGTTCAGGTTGGTGGGATTTTCCTCCTATCAAGTGTGCACAGAACAAAGTGGTTGTTCCCAATAACTCTATAAAGAAGATTTTGATCTTTGTATTTTTTGGAAGAGTTGGCCCCAGAGGAGAAGAGCTCCTTGAGTCATGGACTGTTCACAGCCTTCCTTCATCTGCCAAAAGCTAAGGCAGGGCTGGAGTCTGAAAGTGATACTGCCCATATTTTTTTATTTCTTTGGTGCTTTGAATTTCCATTGTTAAATGAGGTTTTTATCTTTGAAAAAAAGTATTTTGAAAGGTTTATTAGGCAGCCAGGCAGTTGCCTTCATCCCTGTTCAGAATGGCCTGAGCCCTGTAAACTGCCCAGTAACTGTGTGCCCATCATCATCCACAGGGACAATGCCTTGAATATTCTTGTGTCATTTGGGAATTGTGTTGAGCACACAGTGTATATACACAGGACTAATTCTAGTAGTAGTTTCCATTTTAAAGTGTTTGTTTCTCCTCACACTGTAGGTATCCCTATTACATGCTTTCCTGCATTGGAATTGAATGGAAACCACTCACCTGGCTCCGTTACACTGTCTGGATCCCTCTCTACCCCTTAGGGGGCTTGGCAGAAGGTATCTCCTTAAAACAGTTTACTAAATAATGAATTCAAGGCTAGGAAAATAACTCGATTTCTTTTTTTGGCAGCTGGACTTAAAATAGTAGAATAGAACAACAGATAAATAGATTTGCTTTGAGGTGAACCAAATACAAGCATTTTGTCTTTCATACTGAATCAAATACTATTTTCAACTTGATGTGAAGTCTTCCTTTTGGAGGAAAGACTCCCTTTCTGGAGGGGGAAGGCAACGACAGGTTGCATGAACAAATGGAACAAGAACAAGCTGCACAGGATGCCAGTGCTCACTTCCCTCTGCTGAACCAAAGCTTTGTCTGCTGGGCCTGACTTGCTCAGCCTGGCCTGGGTTCACACCGGCTCCCAGGTCCTGATATTATCTTGTAAATGACTGCAGAGGACAGGCAGGGGCTTATTCCTGTGTTGCAAACCTGTGCCTGTGAGCCTGGAGGAGCTTTGGGCATTGCCCAACACAGAGCAGGGGGAGGAGTGTGCCTGTTTCATTGCTGGGGCTATTTCTGGATGGCAAATCCTGCTGGCACAGGCCCTGGGGCTGCAGCTGTGCGTGAGAACAGAGTCTCACCAGGAAGGTTCCCTGCTGCACCCCCTCAGCCAGGTGCTTCCCACCCTACTGCATGTTCAACACCTTCAAAATTGCTGTCATTAATCAGCGCTGGCAAATTAGAAGGGACTATGCTGAAATAGTTGGTGTGGGCTGCGTAATTATATATTTTATCTGTGCTTGGTAATGATGGTGACCTTCTGCTTTCAGCTGTCTGTATTGTTCAATCCATTCCAATCTTCAGTGAAACCGGGAAATTTAGCCTGGGATTGCCAAATCCACTGAATGTCACAATCCAGTTTCCATTTGTGCTTCAAATATATCTTATAGCCTTGTTTTTAGGTAAGTATTTAATTCTCTTTCTCAATATTGAAATAAAAAGGCCAGTTTCCCCTGAATAACTTGATTTTTCAAAGAAAATGAAATTCCTGCATCTTGGGGACCATGGCAACACAAAATTGCCTAAGGTTAAGCATTATTCTTGAGAAATGTTCATGTAAATTTGTCAGTGATGGAGTGGAACACACCTCCAATGAGCTCTGATTAGCCCTCCAAAAAGGTGATCTTGGGAACAAATTAGCAGCGTAAACTTGGGTTAAAGGAATAATTTTTACATGTATTTATAACTATAGTATACTTAGTTTCACCCTTTAGGGGGTATTTGAGCTTTGGAATGATGTAGTGGCAATATAAACATAATTTCAAATTAAAATAATTTAGTGAAATGTTGCAATATAATCACAAATGCAAGGTGAAGTCATGTTTTTCCAGGAGACAATATAGAACTCTCTTTAAATAGTATATTTAAAGAAGAAAAACTGCTTGAGACATAGTTGGTTTCTGTTACACCTGTAAACACAATTTATCTTCCTCCTACCCACACCCACCTTGGGTATCCACAACTCACCACAATCTAACCCAGAATTTTAAACTGAACTTTCACTAGATTTCTCCTGCTCAGAGACATTGCTTAAAGCCACCCTTCAGTTGAGTTTCACTCTGAAATACCTGGTTCATCCTCCTTAGCTCTGCACAGCTGGTGTCACAACTTCTTAAAGGTGACAAACAAACCGTCTAAGCAGCTCTTTACCAACAGCCTGTGCAGCAACTCCTGCCTCAGCCAGCAAGAAAACACTTGAATTAGCTTTCACTGCTATACACACCCCTAAATAATTTGTTTTGTTATGTGGTGGTTGGGTTAGTTTGGTTCTGTTATTTTTCCTTTAGATTTGGTACAGCCATTTAGCATAAAAAGATGCAATGATGTCCTACCTAAACACTTCCTTCTTTTCCAGGGGTATTTGTAAACTTCCGTCACCTCTACAAGCAAAGGAAACAGCACCTTGGACCAAAGAAGAGAAAGATGAAGTGAAGCAGGACTGCAATGCTTTCTTATCTCACTTGGGGACAAGATAAGCCTCTAATTCTTACGGTTTTACCCACTGTAATGCAAGAATTTTGTAAAATGAAATGACCACGCTAGATTTCATGATTTCATAGTGAATTCAGGTAACGTTCCCTTATACTGGATTTTGTTCCCTTTCTATCATCTATGCATGGCATTTACCATTGAACATTTAAACTTGTATCCTGTCAACCAGCATATTAGAAAGAAATCCTATTATCTGCATATGATATGCTTATAATCAGTGGAGCAGCACTAACTAGAAATAGTGTTTATCTTTTCATTGGAGATTTGCTCTTTCAATATTGCATGCAGATAGGGCTTCTGATGTGGGATATGCTTTTAGCTGGCCTGTGCTGTTCCTGGGAGGCACCTTGATGGCAGGAGGAGGCACAGTCTGAGGCCACTGTGCTGTGTTTGGGTGTTTATCAACAAACTTGCTCAGTATATTCCCCCCATTTTCTTCTGCAGCATTATTGATGGTGCAGAATGAAAACTGGAAGTAGCTAATGCTGATTTAAATGCTACCAACTTAGTCTCTTTCTAGTTGAGCCTTAACAGAATAGGAGCTCTGTGTGGACCATAGCAATGTGTATTCCTGTAGCAACACATCCTGTCCAGTCATTAGGGAAAGGAAGCTGCCACTGAGAGTAGAAATGCTTTCCTGGTTGGTAGAGCAAGCACTGAAATGTAACAAAACAAGGGAACATAGGTACCAGCTTTCCCTGGCACGTGGACCCCAACAGAACTCCAACCCATGCAAAGGGAGAATGTGGAATTCTCATGGGAGATGGGGCCCCTCTGATCCGTCCTGGCAGGGCTGTGGCTCCTGTATTTACAGCCTTCAGCAAAGTAGCAAAGTCACTTTTCTACCTGCATTTAGAGGTGCAGCAGAGAAGTTGGTGTGTATGGTTTGACTGGCTCCTGGGGGGATGGAACAGGGGGTCAAATAAACTGTATTATTTAGATAGCACATATCAAATCTTAGTAAGGGAGGTCTCACACAGGGTTTGAAGGACCCTTTTCTCTTTGCTTGCTTTAACCACCACCACCAAAGTGAAGTTCCCCCCACATTTCAGGTCATCTGCTGTCTCACCTGGCAACCTCTGCCTCAGCTGACTTTATTTCAGCATGTCCTTCTTCACACCGAGCCTCCCGTAGCTGATCCCAGATTCCTCTGGCCTCCTTAACCCAGCTTAGAAATGTACAGAAAGTTTACTTTAAACTGTACTGTGGTTATGAACAGGCTGTTTCCCAACTGCCACTGCCCCAAGGCACTGCAGAGCAATGCCAGCAATCCAGAACAGACACAAGCTGAGATTAGCTTAGTGCCATGTTACCATTTATCTTTTTCTATTGTAAAACAATAAGATCCCTCCAAAAAATTATTTTATATATATTAAAAGTAACAAACAGCAGAAGGTTTGTGATATGGACCCAGTGCTTGTTACTGTAAATGAAATAGTGTTATAAGGAGACTTATAACAAAGAAGCAGTACAAGCTCCACGCTGCATTTCACAAATTGTGTTCTGTCAACAAGAGGCGTGATACAACTTCTCTTTGGGAGAAGCTCAGCCTACTTTACTCAGGAGAGTTGAGCACTATTTACACAATATTTCACTTAGCACACACTGTACCTATGTTTGAAGTATGTAAAAGGGTTGAATTAGCTGAGTAAAAGAACAGCAAGCATCATTTTCATACTTTAATTTCTTCTCTGGGCATTTAAACCTCTGTTATGAAATCCATATGTATTCATCAGTGAAATTGTGGTACCTAGTGCAAGCTGTCATGGATCTTACACTACTGAATTTTAGTCCTTCAGAAAGAATGTGTTTCTATTAATAAATATTTACAACCAAATTTTGTTTTAGTTCAGTTGTTTGTTCTTTCAAATTATACAACTTCTCAGGAAGTTGTATAATTTGATATTTAACTTGAGATAAACAGCTGGGACCTGAACCTTCACCAGGTCAGTGTTTTGGGCCACACAGCCTGGTTGCTATGAAAACAGAACAAACCCAACTTAAATTTTCATGAAGAATTACTCTTTATTTGTATTATGCAAATAAAAAAACATGTGTCCCAAGATCATGTTACTTTCAGAAGTATAAGCACTGCAATGCAAGTGATAATGCTCAGTATAGACTGTCAAGTTGGGCATAAAGTCAGGCCCAACACCCCAAAATCAGTTCTGTATCTGATCTTGCAGGGTGCTTCTTACACCTTTCTTTGGACTAATCAATGTTTAAAGTGTAGTAGCTGCCTTTTAGGGTACTTTCACCAGTGAGTTCAGTTATGTAGTAACTGCATTTTGGGGAGGCCAAAACCCAAGAGCTGCCAATGACAATTTTTTTCTCTCTTCACATGTACTAAATAACTTCCACCCATCATCCAGCACTATCACTGGGTTTGGGACACTTTCCACAGTTTTCAGGTCTGACTAAAAGCCACCACAAATGAGCTATGTTTGTTTAGAAAGCACTGATGCAAAACTTCCCCGTCTGGATAGGAAGTTCTTCAAACAGTGATTGAACAGGCCAGAAGAAAACCTGAACCGCTTGAGCCTTAATCTAGAGAAGCTCCCAAAATGGAGACTTCACATTCTCTCAGTGCTGCTACTGGAAAAGTCTGTCTGCAGAGGAGCAATGTTGTGATCATAGGCAGCGTATTCCGAGGCTCCAGTACTTGCCACTTTGAGCTGCTGGGCCGCGTGTGTGAGCTGGAAGGCGGCGTCGGGGTGGGCGGTGTCGGGGAGCAGGGTGCACTCCCGCTCCAGCATGTCTGCCACGCCCTTCAGCAGCTCCAGGAAGCCAAAGGCCAGAGCTGCCTTCCGCAAACGATTCAGCTCCTGCAAAGATACAAAACCCCTTTTAAAGCCACTCCAAGCCTCGACATCAAACGTGGGTTTCCTCTATCTGTTTTTAAAGGTGATGTTACTCACAGTGCAGCTGCTGGAAACTGCCCAGCTGTTCATGGATAGAAAGTCAGGGCTGAAGATGCTAACAGTGGTCTTCCCTTAATCCTTTCTTATAAACCTCCACTTCTTCCTTTTGTGCATTCAGCTATTGTACCTGCCTGCTTTGTCTGAGTCCCAGCAGGGCTCCAGTTTAGGCTTCACTCACTGACTGCTCCCTTTGACCACAGTGTCCAGTAAAATGTAGATACATTGATTTTTCTTCCCTGAAAACTGAACAGTGCTTATGTGTACTTAGGCAGGGTATTTGTTCTTCACATCTCTGGAGGCTGCAATACCAAACTGCTTCAAGAGTTACAAGCTTGCAAGAGGAATAATTATCTCCAGTTACAGTCTGGTAATGGATCATTATGGTGTGGCCAAATGTGCCTGGAACTTCATCTTTCTCTGCTTCCACTGTAGATAAAATGGAGGAGACATTTTCAAGACTCAGAATGACATCTGTGTTTCTGTTCCTCTCTGATCCCTGTTAATTTCTGCCTGGACAACAGCATAGAAGTTCATGGAAGTAGCAGAGGTCATGGGGGGCACTTGTAGACATGACACATCTATGCCAGAAAATGTAGTGCCAAACCATTGAAATGAGACCCCCTTGTCTCACCTAACCAGTCTAAGTTTTTACAGAGCACTGCAAGCCTGAACAGAACACACAGCGTGGTTCCTCTGTCAAATGCACCACTGTGGATCAAACTTAGGCCAGCCTGGAATGTTACTCACTTTATAGAAGGTTTGTGTTTTTTCAGGGAGTTTCCTTGCATTTCTCAAGATCTTCTGTACATCTGTCTGCAGAAAATAGAAAAAAAAAAAATCCAAAAATCTTGGCAGCTTCTGGGGGAAGCTGCAGAACAACACGCAACTCTTTATGGATAAATTATCCTGACCATTGACAAGACTGCAGCTCACAAAGGCTGAAACACAACTGGTAATTATACTAAATCAAATAAACCAAGCCAGATGCTCCACTGGAGACACAACTCTCATTAAACAAGCTATGCTTTCTGATTGCATTTTAATCATGACATTGTAAAGAGGCAGTGTTTATAAAAATGAAAGAAAAGCAATAAAGCAATTACATTAAATGGGCAAGACATGCACAGACTGCAGTTCCTGCTGAGATGGCTCCTGCTGCTCCAGGTAAAGCAGCACAAGCTGGATCATTACCTGGAGGCCACTGGGTTTGATCCAGACAGTGACATTCTGGGCATAGCTGCGCTTGTTCTTGGGCTGCAAAGGGAAAGGGCTCTTATTGTCATCCTCCCCATAAGGATTTTCTTTTGCATCTGGGAGAAAAAGGAAATTACAGACATAGCAACTAAGAATTGTCAAGATCATTTACACAGCACTGAGCTTGCAAGAGTTACTCAGAGGAGTGTGACCAGTACCTGAAATGGGGCCAAGCTGTGCCATCTTCCCCAGCCATGGGAGGGGCTCAGGGCCAGGTTCAAAGAGTGACATCATGAGGTTTGATTTCTTCTTGCTATCAGCTTGTGAATAAAGCATTCCATACCACTCTGGCCTGTGGAAAAGAGCAAACTCTCAAAGGCTGAAAATCTTCCACCCCTTTGCCTAGAATGTGCCTCCCTCTCACTGTGTGGAGGCTCAGTGTTTGCAATTTGTACTGACAGAAACAAATCTGCAATTAAAAATCCACAGCTTAGTCTAGCAGTGCAGAGTTCTGCACAGAATACAGATATAAATAAGCATAATTTATAAATAAAGCCTAAATGAGCAAAGTAAGAGATTTTTCAGGCAGACATCCAGCTCCATACCCCAACTGGACGAGAGCCACCATGCCTTCCACTTTCAGGCTGCCATGTAATAAAACACAGAAGTTGGGGATTTTCCCAGCAATCTGATTAGCTGAATTCTCATCTTCAGTGTCATCTGTGATCCCAGGTCCCACCTCATCCCCCTCTGGGGAAGAATCAAAGCAAACAAAGAGAAAACATGAGAATAAATTCAAACACAAGAGTTCTGTTTCCATGACACCACCCTTTACTGTCTGCAAGAGTTAATGAATACTTCCGTAGAACAAACAGCTGCAGCATGAACTGCTTGGGCAAAGTGGCACAGTAATGATACATAAATATTCCACTGCATTGTACTCAAGAGCATTAAATATTCATCTTGCACCACATATTTCATGGCTCATTATTATTCTGAACTGTAAGTTTAGCATGTTCTATTAATAATGATGTTGTAAGGACCCTGGTCCCTCTATGGACTTCACAAAGACCACAGTATGCAAAATAAGAGAGCCTGTGGTCAAGGTTTGAATTTTAATGCAATCACACAAATATGACATCTGGTATTTTGATAAAGCACAAAAAACTGTGCTTCCAGTCTAAACCTCATTACAAGGGAAGCTTAAAGTAGTTTTTGCTGAAATAAACCCGACTTGCTCACCTCTGTTAAGTGCAATGGGCAGTACCAAGTGCCTGGACAAGACAGGAGGGCTGGAAATGTCTGCAATATCTACAAACCCAACAATTTCTAGATCTGCAGGGAGACAACAGATTTAAATCAGATTTAAGACAGTTTAAGTCATATTTGGAAATAACTGAAATGTATTCAGAGGCTATTTAACATCACCACTTTTTACACCACCAGGTTTTCTGAAGCAATGACAGAAGGCAGCACAAGAGAACCCAAAGTCAACTGGAGTGTAAAGGTGCTAGTAAGTTAGAAATACATAAAACAACTTTTGAAGATGACTTTCAGCACACACAGACTGCTGCCCATGAGCTGTGCTGCTGGACAGTTACAGAACTGGGCACCTTGATATTTACACTGTACACAATCCACTGCTGTCTTATAAATTCCAAAAGAGAAAAAGCAAATACCTGCTGCTCATGGGAGCTGTGCCCACTAACAGGAGGGCTGGGAATATTTTTCTTTGTACAGTTGTTTTTAAAAATAATTTCTCCTCCCTGAAGCTTATGAGGGTGGTTCATGGAAAGCAGCCTGTGGCTGTCTTCCAGTCTCTACCCCTAGAAATTGGCACCCTGAGCTCTGAAAGTGCCTCTACCCTACTCCGACCCTTCAGCCAGGTACACATGGATGAAGTAGGATGATATTTTTGTTCCCTGGTGTCACACATACACCAAAAAATTACAGTCAGAGACTGATCCTTGCAGAGAAAAAAAGTGGATGAAGCAATAACTCCACAGGATGAGAGGTGGTAGTGAAAGGGCAGAAATCAAATGGATTTTAGTAAAAAAGCAATCAAAGATTTGTTACCTGTATTAATTGCTTTAGGAATGGGGTCTATTTCCTCATCTATAATGAAAGGCTCTGGTCTGGGAAATACTTGCACATCAGATGTTAAGTGGCCACACTTGAGGACAGCATGGAATGGTGTGTAAGCCAGGTCTATTAGCTTTCTAGAACACAGTTATTAAGGAAAACATAATACATAGTAAATAAAAATAGTTTGTCTAAAGCACACTAATTTAGCTCCCAAACCTTTTTAAACTACAGTTAATGCAATAGTTCTAGTGTTGCTAAATTATGAAACAGAGCAGCATTATCCCACTCATGGCAAATGAACAATAATTATGGAAATTACTGTCTTCTATCTGCCAAGCATAAGCAGATGCTACGGTTTGGTTACAAAGACTAAAATAAATATTGACCATAACCAGTGAAGGCCAAGATGAGATTACAGTTAACAAGATCATAAAATTAAAAAAAAAAAAGAGTTTAATTAGGACATCTCATCACCAGATTTCTTATTGTATTTGCTTTCCTTTCAAGATAGCAACTGGGAACCTTCCCAAAGGTCTGTTATCTACAAGTGTGCTCACCCAAACATGGACTGCACATTCTTCAGGCACAGGGGGCCATCAATGGTGAAAATCTGCCCTTCCCCATTGTTTAAATCAATGAGCCGTTCCAGGCAATCTAAGGAATCTGTGCTTTGAAGCTGCAGAAAAAGAAAAGGAAATATTTTTATTGAGTGATCTTTTTATTCTCTTTTGTACTAAGCAGTATTTTTAAAGAAAATATACACAACATAGCAAAAAGCATCTGACTGGATGCTCCCATGATTTTTTGTTCCCTCTCTCCTTTCCAAATAAACCAACATTCTTTGTCTCCCAGGCAATGTTCTCTTATTACTTATCAGAAATAGATGATTTATTTAAAATATTTTTGCAGTTATTTTGAGATGTTAACAGTGCTTCAATCCACCAGCTTACTCAAAAGCATCATCCTTGACAGAGACCATGAAGCTGAGATATCTAATTGATGCCTAAGCAAAAAACCCTTCTGTGAAGGACACAAGAATACAGGTGTCAAATCAAAAGCAATGCTATGAATAAAACTTAATCTAACAAATATTAGTCAAATAGGCTTCTTTTTAAACAAATGTTTGTGCAGCAGAATTCTAACTCCTGTGAAGATTTTTAAAGCTGGGATTGAAATTTGCAAGAGATGGAGAAGAGAAGAAGAAAATTGACACCTTTTCTTCAAAACTAAGGGAAGCTGCTTTGAACACTGGCTTGGAGACTTCAGTTTTCCCCTCTCACATTTCTACATACAGCTATTGTGTTTTAAGTGTTGAGCATCTTTGCAACGCAAGTAGTTTATTCAAGAATTTAACTGTGGATTAAGAGGAGCCCCAAAAGCATTCAATGTAATTAATGCAGTAGTAATATAAACAAAGAAATTAAAATTCCATCATATTCTCCAGGGACAAACTGGCATGATTTATAAAGATTATGGTAATAATGCAGTAGCAGTAGATAATAATAGTGCAAAAATAAATTCTCTTTCACCCCATAACTAAGCACCAGAATGCCAACTAAACCTTAAGCACAAGAACATCAATGCAATGCTTTGTGCTGACCGGGGCGTTAGTTCAGAGAAGACCAACAATTATCCAATGCAACAAAGAATAAGACATCACCTCTTCCAGGTTGGCCATGCACATGACATAGAGCTTGGACGGGAACGGGAAGGGCAGCGGGAACCTGTTGCTGTCGCTGCGCTGGCTGTGGGTGGCCAGGGAGTGGCGCAGGGAGCCCCTGCCGATGCCCAGGCAGCCGTCGGTGACCAGGACAACCTGCGGGGAGGCACGTGAGACACTTCCAGCTGCACCGGGCCCCTGAACACCCTTCTTGCAGCACGTGCAGGAAAATCCCTGCTCCCACCGGGTCTCCTCCACCGAGCTGGGCAAAGAACTGCTGGCAAAATTTCCAGAAAGAACCCCGCACCAAGGAGAAATTGAAGATTGAACCCTCGTGGTTTACACGGTGTGCATGCTGAATAAACGTTTTCTTGGCATTAGGTAATTGCACCAAAATTTGAATCTCATATATTTCATTTTTAAATGTACACTAGGAGCACAGTGACTACACAGCCAAAAACCAGCCTCTTGCTGTTGGACTCAAGGATTCCAGGTTTATTTTCAGATGGATGATAAAGCCCATTTCTTCTGCAGAATCTGGAGAGCAACTCAACTTCCACTACAAGCCACAGAAACCTCAAAAAAGGGTAGCATTAGTGATCTTAATTATTTGCAAATACAGCTGCATTATGTTCACATTTTGCAGCAGAACTACACTAGCAGAACCACACATTGAATTCCATTCAATTGCACATCCAGAGTCAATCCCTGTGGAAACCTACACTAATTACACTGAATAATGGGATTATTTACACTCAGCTGTGACCCAGTCACTTCCAGAGGAGTAAAAGAGCTGCTCCTTCAATGCTGCATGGCAACAGCAAGCATGATTTCTGGCTGGTAGAGAAGGAAAATCAAATCCAATTGAAACTCCATGTGCAATTGCTACATCCAGATTTGTATTCTCCCTTCATCCTCAGTCCTTCAGAACTGGTGCTCACCAGTGATGTTTTCCATTACTCCAAGGCTGCACAGCACATTCCTCAGTGCCCTCCACCACCCCAGCACCTGAAGTGCCAATAAAATGAGCTATGACACAAATGAGAGACAAAATAGTTGAGGTCTAATCTCTGCTCGGTTTTCA
This sequence comes from Vidua chalybeata, assembly GCF_026979565.1. Classification (NCBI taxonomy): domain Eukaryota; kingdom Metazoa; phylum Chordata; class Aves; order Passeriformes; family Viduidae; genus Vidua; species Vidua chalybeata. Next base: position 18,513,472 of record NC_071542.1, read on the forward strand.
CGTCTTTCTTGTTCTTTGCTTTGAACGTTTTTTGCTGTCCCAAGGTGCCTTTTGTCCATGTTGGATGATGAAGCACTGCCTAACCAATAAACCTCTATCCTTCTTCTCCTTAAGGAATATTGCTTCAGGCATCTTCCCAGCTCACTGAGCTGCAAAATTGCTGAACTTAAAACAAGTGTCTCAGAAAACTGAGGTTTAAAAGGAAACTCTGCCATAAAAGGCAGCAGATTTGGAAGGCTGAGAGCTTGCAGGGCTGAATGGGGTGTGTGAGCAGCTGCATGGCAAATGACTCATTTGGGAGAGAAGTCAGATCAAAACACACTTAGCAGCAGCCCCACGCTGTTGGTTGAGAGCTGGAATTGTTACAAGCCCTGGAAACCATCAGGGAAAGGCTCCTGAAGTGTGGCTACACCCTTTCCAAATGCAGTGAGGCTCCTGGGACAGCAGATTGCATCCAGATCCAACACCAGGCCTGCACAACAGTGCTCCTGAGCCACATTTTACAATCCACTGCACTGCAAGAACACATTGGGCAGGAAACAGTCTCTTTTTTTTTTTTTTTTTCCTTCTGAATATTTTTATAAAGATCACCTTCTGTTCATACTGCAGGTTTAGCCAAAATACTAATTCTTTGTGTTTGTGCAGCACCAGCATGCCTGAGAGCATTCCAAACTTTCAAATTACATTTACATTTCTATGTGCAACTCACAGGAATAGAATCAATCAGAGAATCACAGGATGGTTTGTGTTGGAAGGGGTCTTAAACATCACCAAGTTCCAATCTCCCTGCCAGGGATAACTAAACATGCAGTGAACTTAAACCAGTGCAATCAGCCATACCTGGCAAGGAATTGCTGCCCCCCATTCCTGCTGGACAATATTGCAAACCCCCAGCAGCGCCGACTCCAAACAGGTTTTGTCATAATCATCCATGTTACTCAGGGCTTCCTGCAAAGACAAAACACCACAGTCACTGCTGGGGGAACATCCCTGCCAGGAGACACCCAGCAGTCACTCCTGGCTTTGAAGGAGCTGTAATATTATCAACACAGCTCCTTAAGAATGAAAAGAACACCTTTGCACGTCTTAAAAAAGTAAAAACCTGAGGCAATATCTAACGGGAAACATTTAGCTGAGAAAATCCTCATAGGTGTCAGAGCAGAGAGCACAAGGAGTTTGTTTCACAAAAACTCTTTGGCAGAGAGAGAGAGAGAAGCAAACTCAAAACTCACATCTGCATTCATAAACCAGCTTTTCTCCTAGAAGTAAAAACCTCAGACTTAACACAGCATCACCAGGGTGCAGCTGTGAGATGAACTTGCTAAAGGAGCCTGGCTGGGCTCCTGGCTTGCAAAATTCCTCCAATTGAACTCTTAGGGAAGTAAAAATTAATCAGAGAGGATGCACTGGCACCCACCTGCTAAACTGCAAACATAACAGAGAACAGCTTTTAAAATCCCTTTGCCCAATGGACAAACCCAAACCATGGTGCCCTGTGACTGCAATGTGTCATTTCCTCCTGCATGTGAGGGTCAGGTACAGATGTACAATTTTTACTGGATTCAGAGGCTCCACTGCCTTACTGCACTCCTGGGAAATTTTCCTCTTGGACTTTCTCCTTTCCATTTCCTCCTCCCAACTTCCCACTACATCTGTGAGGCCTAAAATCACTTATTCTCACTCTTGCACTCTTTTGACTTCTACACACTCTCATGAGCAAATCACTCGACTCAAAGCCTTTCCAAATGGTCCTGCCAGCTGCACCGTTTATCAAGAGCAAGCCAACAACTACACATAAAAACAGGGACATCGCAGACCCACTTGGAGAGCTTCACCAGGCAGCCCTTCCCTCCACCCCATTTCTAACTCCATCCCATTTCAGAGTCAATCAGCCACACCCCAGTGCTCACCTGCAAAGGTGCAACTGGCAAAGTTCACCGTTTCAAACACACTGATTTCACCTGCTCTTAAAATGAGGACAAACCCACTCAATTCAAGGCGTTGTGCACAGGATGATACCAAAACACACAACTTCACCCTGCTTTGGCGGTACAATTGGCTGATTTTTAAAAAACGACAAAGGCTTATTGCTTTAGTGCTCACAGCCCCTACCTGGAGCGTGTTGTAGTCTCGTGTGAAAGGCACCATGAGCTCCCAGAGGGATGAAAACACCACCAAGGCCGTGAACTCCAGCTTGTAGTTGGTGGCCATGTGCTCGAAGAGCATGGTGAGCCCGTGGGCAGCCAGGTGCTTGCGCTGGTACTCCTCGGAGCCCTCCACCGACACCGGCCGCGTCATGGACAGCGACACGTCCATCACCACCACCGTGGGCATGGCGAGCTGCTCCTCCGCCGCCCTCACGGACGGGCTCGGCCGGGATCAGCTGCCTGCAGCGGGAGGGAAGGCACAAATCGTTACCAAGGCTGCACTTGTGGAGCCACGCGTCTCGCCCCCTCACGCTGACCCGGGGGACAAGCGACAATTACCCTTTTCCCCCCTCAAAACGTGGGGCCGAGCACAGATTAGGTGAATACACGCTGAACCCCACACGGCATTTCCAGCCGGCTGCGGCGCAAGGCCCGGAGACGGCAGGAGCTGAGCCTCGCTGGGGAAAGGGCGCAGCCCTGCCGCTCCGAGGGCGGTCGGGCAGGGATCCAGCCCTCCCTACAAGCCTTCGCCCTCAGCGGGGCTGTCCCCGGAGCGCTCCCGGGACGGCCGGGGCCGAGCGGCGGCGGCGGGCACGGAGCGGGGCGGCGGAAGGGAAACGCTGCTGCACACCCCGGCCCGCCGCGCCGCCATGCGTCCCGCACGGAAAGCGTCCCCCCGGCAAGCGCGGCCCGGGCGGGAAGGGCCGCGCCCCACGCAGCCCGTGAGGGCTGACCCCGTGCGGGAAGCGGGAATGTGGGATGGCCGTGCTGGGGGAACGCGGTGCCCACGCGAAATAGGACCACACATGGCCGCTGTGTGTGGAGAAGGGTTTATGGATAAGCATCCCGGCTGGGCAGTGCGCCTCCTTCTCCCGGTTCCGTCCGTGTGGGAGTGGGGGCGCAGGAGGCAATAAACTCCAGTGCAAAAGCGGGATGTACTCCTGAAATTGTGTGTTCAGACAACAGTTTGCTTTAAAATTATCAGAGACTCACAGAATAGTTTAGCTGGAAAACCCTTCTAAATCATCAAGTCCCACTATTGCCCCAGCACTGCCAAGGCCACCATAAGCCACGTCCCCAGGTGCCACATCCATACAGCTTTTAAATCCCTCCAGGGATGGAGACTCCACCACTGCCCTGGCAGCCTGCTCCAATGCTGAACACGCCTTTCAACAGAGAAATTTTCCCTAATATCCAACCTAAATCTCCCATGGCCCAGCCTGAGCCCGTTCCCTCTCCTCCTGTCCCTGTTCCCTGTTCCCAGCCCGACCCCCCCGGCTGTCCCCTCCTGGCAGGAGCTGTGCAGAGTCACAAGGTCCCTCCTGAGCCTCCTTTTCTCCAGGCTGAGCCCCTTTCCAGCTCCCTCAGCCGCTCCAGACCCTTCCCCAGCTCTGTTCCCTTCCCTGGACATGCTCCAGCACCCCGATGTCCTTCTCGCCATGATGGACACACAATCAAATCATAAATTTCTAATTCTTCTGCGATAAATCTGACTATTAGATTGTTGTGGCTGTTAAATCCTTGGCCAGGGACGTTGTTATTTCTCCCCCCCGTGGAGCTGCACACTATCAGTGCCACAGAAGAGTCATGGGCACCATGCCCAGGTCCCTGCTCCCTCCCCCTGCCTTAGTACTCCTGAGGGATTTTTCCAGGAGCCAATGAGTTTTAAACCTCTCTCTGGCACTGCCAAGTGGTCACATACTGTGGCAAAGCCCAGCAGGGCTGCTTGTCTGGCATCTGGCCTGTCAGCCACAGGAGATGCCTCAACATGCAGCTCCTTGTTTAACAGTGTTTATAAGTGTGATTTACCCGCTGCAGTGCCGTGAGGGTGATCCGTGCCCATGGCTGGTGCTTCAGTCCAGGAGTTTGTGAAGGGGATAATCGCCTGTCCTCACACTGAGAATAACCTGTGGTAGCAGACAAAGGTATTGGCTTCAGAGATAGACCCAAATCTATACAATACTATTTAATCTTCTTAGGGGCTGTGGGTATTAAACTGGATTGGGAATTCCTCCACTAACATGTCCTTCACACCTGACCCGCTCTTGTTCTAGGACTCTGCCAGCAGAGGAGACATCCTGAAAATGGGATCATTTTCCCCTGCCTCTCTCTGCAACAGCATCTCCCATCTGGCTGTTAACTACCAAAGAAGCTTCCAGCACTACACCCAGCCCCTGGAACTCCCCTTCCTCCTGGACAGACCTTTGGAAGGTAGGCTGGGGAGGTTTGTTTGATTGCTTGGATTTTGTGTTACTGAAACAGGAGGTGAGCTAAGGAGTTTATCAAGAATTGACCTAAACTTAGAAGACTAGAGAAACAATTCTTCTGCATTCTTCTGGTCAGGAGTTGTGAAAGGCTGCAGAGCTCTTAGAACTGATCCTGGCTTTGGATTTCTTTCTGCTCACAAAATGTCTTTTAAGCAGCTCATTTTGGAGAGAAGTAAAATCAGTATTTAAACAGGAGTGTGTGCATAACTGTGTTCTCTCTGTGCCATCCTTTTAACTCTCCTGTCTTTGTTAGGGGAAGTTATTTGCTCTTAATGTGCAATTTGTTATACCTCTTGTGCTGTTCTGCCACATATATATTTCTTTTCTTTTTATGTATGAAAAGCAAAGCTTGTAGCATCTGTTTATCTAGGTACTCCCATGACCCTCTCTTACTGTTGCCTTAGTGATTCTCCCAACTATTTAATTTAACATTGCCTGTTTTGCAAGAAATTTAGGCTGATACCTTCCCTGGGTGTTATGCAAGAGGGTAAATGTGTGATAACTTGCATGAAGAGCTTATCTGAGAATGGCTTAGAAAACTATGATTCACAGCTAGAGAATAACTCACAGCTAAAGAATAATGTAACATGCCCACTCTGGGGAAAAAAAGAATCCACGAAGAGTGTCATTCTCAGGTAAAACATTCAAGCAGTGCTGAAGAGGGAATTCTGTCCAGCCCCAAATCCCTGTCCCCATGCTGTCACACCTGCAGGCACTGTCACTCTGGCATTTATAATTTGTCTCCCTTTCTAAATGCTGTTCACATAATTATGCAAGATATGCTAATTACCCCCTAATAAAAGGTATGATTACAATTCCACTTTGCCAGTTCTGATTTCTACAGAAAGCCCTGAAAAGATGTAGTCATAGAAACAAATGGCTGCTCAGCACCCCCAGTTTTACTAGAACCATGTTCTCCTCACCCTCTGCTCAAACTGAAGGAAAAACCTCACCCTTCCTTGGATGGTTTCCTGGGAAGTGAAAGTCTGGAAAGCCATGGAGCAGCACCACATCTAAACCAGTTTCCATCCTCCTGAGGTTATTTTGGTGAATAACTGGTTTAGCAGGGAGGTTTGAACAGCTTGGTCTTGTCTTCAGAGCATCATTTTTAGCAATTTAAAGCTGGTTCCTTGACAGAAGCCATATCCACTCCTCCTGCACAACACTGACCCAATTGATAATATTACAGAATAACAACTGCACTCTGGTCAATGCAGTCCTTAACAGCTCCTGGATATAAGCATTTGGTGGAACCAGAATTCAGCTTGGATTGGACTGCCTCAGCCAACTCCACTCTCTTAAGCCAAACCTTTGATTATTAATAAGCATCGCCTACAGTCATATTAAAAAAAAATAGACTGAAACCTGGATCTAGGTATTTCTTTACTCATTTAAGTCCATTTGTTTTTATTGAAAAATACACAAGCAGTCAGTGAAGTGTTGCTGCCCAAATGGTGGAAAGTTGCAGTGCTTTGTTTTTCACACCAGATTTTCTTTTGCAGGATTCCCCATTTTGTGCTGTGCACTTCCTCTCCTGATGCTCCAGATCAGCTAGAAATTGTGCTGTGCAGTTCCACTCCTGATGCTCCAGATCAGCAAACTGCTGACCAAGTGAAGTCTTCAGTGGCTTCTGGACACGGCTCTGAGTTTTGAACCTTTAGGAAATGCATTTACCACGGAGGAGGCGGCTACGGAGGAACCAAATCCTCTTCTTGCTTGCCATAGTGTTGGTCCTCTCTGTCTGCCAGCTCCAGTTCAGCCCCTCTGCCCTTCCAGCATCACACAGAGCCCCCCAACCCACGGACCCTGTCAAAGTGACCTCCAGGGACCTCGCCAGCAACAAGACTGCTGTAAGAGGCAATGCCACAGCACCCAAAATAAGGCACTGCATCTATGTGGATCCTGAGCCAGCCGTGCCCGTCACCACGTCAATGGGGACAATACCACAGCAGGAAAATGCCAGTGAAAGCTTCCCAGATGAAAAACCACCCTATGAGTCCAAAGGAGAATATCCCCAGGACCTGTTCAGTGTGGAAGAACGCAGGCAAGGGTGGGTTGTCCTTCACATCTTTGGCATGATGTATGTATTTGTGGCCTTGGCCATAGTGTGTGATGAGTATTTTGTCCCTGCTTTGGGAGTGATCACTGAGAAGTTGGAGATCTCTGAAGATGTGGCTGGAGCCACCTTCATGGCAGCGGGTGGATCAGCACCAGAACTCTTCACGTCCCTCATAGGTGTCTTCATCTCACACAGCAATGTCGGCATCGGTACCATTGTGGGCTCAGCAGTGTTTAATATCCTCTTTGTCATTGGCACCTGTGCCCTCTTCTCGAGGCAGATACTCCACCTGACATGGTGGCCCTTATTTAGAGACATCACATTCTACATTGTAGACTTACTGATGCTCATCCTGTTTTTCCTAGACAGTGTCATTGATTGGTGGGAAAGCCTCCTTTTACTGACTGCCTATGCCACATACGTGTTCACCATGAAACAGAATGTGTTCCTGGAGCAATGGGTGAAGCAGGAGCTGAAAAAGAAGCTAAATGCTGTGCAGGCAGCACCAGCAGAGCATATGCAGAAGGTTGGTGTCCTTAGAGTTCAGAGAGCAAGTTGGAAATAACTTTTAGTGTAAACCACAAAGAAAAACTGCATCTCCTTCACAAAGCACATATTTGAACCTCAGAATACAGGTACTAGTAAAAAACTGTGGTTTGAAAATGGGGGAAATGCAAACTAGAGAGATTCTAAGAAATTGGAGAACATCACTAAATGGGAGTTCTACCTGTACAATTACTAAATGTCTCTTAGCTGCTTTCAAAGATGTGTGGGATTTTGCTTACTTGGTTGTTCAAAAGAAGTTTCAGAAAGAACACTTGCAGGAACACATTCTTGGTCTGGGAATAAGACTGGACAATTCTGGTAAACAGGGGACAGAAGGCTTCTGTCCCAGCCTCTTGCAACTGAGAGATGCTGGAGGAAATTCTCTTTCCCCTCTCTGAAGCCAGATGTGTTGCTGGGGTGCTGATGGTATCACTCCTTACCTGATCAGCAGCACAGAAAGGCATCTGGCAGCTTTAGCAACCACTGCCTGCTCTCCTGGGCAGCATTTGGCAACAGATTGGAGTGCCCAAACCCAGTTCCATGCCAGCAGATTTCAAACTGTCCCCTGGCACAGCACGCTCTGCTAGTCAGATGTGTCCCTGGCCCTCAAGCATGCTTTGCCTTCTGATCCTGGCACTCCACATCATTTAAGGAAAGGAAGGAAGCAGATAAGGAGAGTAAGGATAGTTGAAGTGGTGCAGAATCAAGAAACTGCTTCTCTTTCCTACTGCTGGTTTGTTGTTCAGCCAGTGCTCACAGCTGGGAGTCCTGAAAGCTCCTGAGTTACATTCCAGTGGGATACACGTGCAAGAAACTGCAGTGACACACACATCACTGTGGACATCACCTTGCATCACAAATTAAATCCAGCCCTGCACTTGAAGTTTACAGAGAACTCTCACTAATGTTTAGTAGCATGACAGAGAGCTCCTGAACCTGTCCCTTGGGAAAAATTAATCACAGAAATTATAAATGATGGAAAGTAATGCTAATCACTGTTAAAAAAATATCCCCCTTTGAACCTTCACTCTGCTGGAAAATGAGTAAGGATACAGATGTTTGGGGATGAAGTCTGGGTCTGTCTGTAGCTACAGGAGTCAGTTGTGAGTCTGCCCCCAGGTGCCTGCATCCTCACTGGGAGGCTTTAGGTAGAATCTTGCTTTTCTCAGAAGCCAATGGTTTTTAAGGAGGCTCATGGCTTTGGCTCTTTCAGTAGCATCAATGGACATTTGTGTCAACTGTGCCACTTCCCCACAGGCAGCAGCCTGAAGGATCATTAGATCCTGAAGCAGCAGAGGTGATTGGTTATTTCTGTTCTTCATTGCTTGCAGACAAGCAGGGCAGTTGTAGATGATGGAACAATGAAGCCACCAGATGTGAGGAAGCTGCAGGTAGGTCTAAGTAACTTTACAGGGATCTGAAGTCATGGTATTTTGAATCTCGCCCCATGTCAGGCCATAAATAAAAGTGTCAATTCCTGTGTCAAGAAACCTGGACTTAAACCTGTATCGTATCAGGCACAATTGCTTAAGAGAACACCTGTCTGAGTCCTGTCCTTTAAGGAATTTTTATAAAATTTAAGAGACAGCTCACTTCCCAGGTGGGTTTAACTACAAGAATCCTGCTCATTCTCTGCTCTAAAACAGTTAATAGAAATTCAGAAAGTGGCTCTTCTTACCTGGTCTCGTGGCTAAATTTCTTCCCGGGCTGTCATAGCAGAGGCTGGTGGGGTCTGTCCTTTCCCATAGTGAACACTGAACACTGATTCCTCTGCTGCTGTTGAATTGCTGCCCCATGGCCTGGAGAGGCCTTGTCTGATGTAGAGAACAAAGAAGCTGGAACTGACTGGCTCTGTGCCTTCCCACAGGCTGGGCCAGCCCTGCAGCGGGGCAGCAGCTCGGCCTCCCTGCACAACTCCCAGATGCGCGGCACCATCGTCCAGCTCATGATCCACACCCTGGACCCCCTGGCAGAAGGTGAGTGGATGCTCCACACCAGAGGGCCTTGGGTTCACAGCCCTGAGGGGTTCCACTGGGAATGCAACCAGTGTTTTGGGGTCAGCAGCTCACCCTTAGGGTGCAGCTGAGTATCACAGATGGTGTCAGGTGTGGGGAGCTCTGTGGCAGTGGGATGTGCCCCTTCTGATCGTGTGGCTGGCAAGGACAAACACCTCGTGTTTTGGTCCTGCTATATCTACTTTTCCTGTGTCAAACTGCTTACTGCTGTGGTGGCAGCTGCTGTTGATGGGGTCCCTGGAAGTGGTGACATCTCTGCTGTCTCTCTGACTGCAAGGGCAGCAAACATGAGTTACAGGCTTCCTCTGTCCCATAGCACATCCCATCTTCCTCTTCTTAGCTCAGACCTCATTGCAGCCCTGAAACAGCAGCACAAAAAGAGGTTAAAACCCTTGAAGAATTCTCTTTGACAGTGGCTAAAATCACAGCTGAGATTCTAATCATGATGGTGAGGCCAATTCTGTGTGATTCAGGCTGACACCTCTAAAAGCCCACCTATCATCACTGCCATGGCAAAGTGTGCCCACAGGCCTGTGCAGGCAAGGGGCAGCTCCCCAGGGCCAGGGAATGACAAGCTCTGGTCCAAGATCTGTTTTAAATTGCCCAGGGTGCAGAGAAGCCTCATCTCCAGTCAGACCAGGGCCTTTGTACACAGCCTTTTAATGTGTTGCTTTATATTAACTTTAATCCAATCACACTGTGGAGGTTTATATTCAAATAAATAGTGAAGCACATTAATAAAAAACATCTTTAAGATTTTTTTCCTAGCTCAGAACATGCCCCACCTCTCCACTGCCCTACTTGTTCTAAAGAGATTATCTACTGCCCATTCAAAGAGAGATTGAAGCTAAGCAGATCAACACCTCTTGTGTCCCTCACAGAGGTTACAAAGAGGACTCTCCAGATCAGAATCCCAGAGGCACAAACTGATCGAGGGAACAAAGGCTGGAGGAGGACAGCAAGGCAGATCAGTGTCTGCTTTGACAGATTCCAGTGAAGGCACCCAATGTGTTATCAACAGTAGCCTAACAAGAGCCAGACTCATCAGGGTTTGTTCCTTGCCTCCTGTACCTCCAAAAGGTTGTATCAGCAGCACCAGGATAGATCCAAAACCTTCCAAGAGGATGTCCCATTGCCTTGAGCATCAGAAAGTGTCAGAATTGAGGGGCTGCTGCCACTCAGAGACCTCCCAGCACCTTCTCATCTTTCCCACACCTTAAATGTCTCTGTGCAGTATCTGCCCACCCCAGGCCACCACAAGTTTGGCTTTCTGTTCCAGGTTGGTGACCTGGTGAAACTCTGGGACCCCTCAGCAGGAGAGTTGTGGGGGGCTGAAGTTGGCAGCCAAGGCCAAGGAGAGCCCCAGCCAGTTCAGCCCAGAACAGGCTGCTGGGAGCTTTCCACTGTCCTTGCTGAAGAGGCTGCTGTTCCCAGGCCTTGTGAATATGGAATAAACAGGACTGGTGGACCAGTTTGGATCTTGTCTCAAAGAGAACTTCCCTACTCAGTACATAGAATCACAGAATCATTTAGGTTGAAAAAGACCTTTCAGATTATCAAGTCCGACTGTTCCCCCAGCACTGCCAAGACCACATGTCCCCAAGTGCCCCACCTACACATCCTTGAAATCCCTCCGGGGATGGTGACTCCCTGTGCCAGGGCTTGAGAACCCTTTGGGTGCAGAAATTTTTCCTGATGTCCAACCTACGCCGCTGCCGGCGGCCCGGCAGGATGCGAGTTCCCGTGTTGTGTGCAGCAGCCACTAGATGGGAGTGTGACCGTGTGTATGTGCGTCTGCTACCGCAGGGACCGTGCGGGGATGGGCTGCAACAGCCTCTCCAGAAGGGTTTTATATCCCAGAGCCTTTTCTTTAATAACGCCACTGAGTTAATGGCAAAACCTCTGCCCCAGGTACGTGCCTGCTCCACTCAAGGCTGTGAGAAAAGAGACACCGCCTTATAAAATATAACAATAAAATTACTGATACTACAACAGCTCAGCACTCAAAAAATCAAGGAGCCAATGTGCCAAATCCTGTGTGTCTTGTAGGAGATAGTCCTTAATCTGATAACTTCCTACCTCAAGAAAAGAGTTTGGAGAAAAGGAGTTTATGCATAGACTGGGAAACCTAAGTGCCTTGAGGAGCTTGGCCAAAGAGATTGAATGATATCCCAAGAAGGATGTGGAAAAGGATTTGAACCTGCCAAGGCATATGAGGACTTGTGTTCTGATATGTGAATAGTTCCTAGTCCTGTGTTAACAGCCCTGCAGCCCTGTGGGACCCTGGGGACAGCTGTGCCTGTTTCCCATGGATCACCAACACCGTCCCTCTGCTGTGTCTGCAGCACTCTCTGTACCAGGCACATTTCTGTAATTAGGCTGCCACATAGAAGATGATCCCAAAGCAATTTATCTTTCCTCAAGAGCCCTTGTTCCTTCTTGCCAAGGCCTGTAGCATCAGCACTTACAGGCTGTGGAAATGAACACTCGACAGAAGGAAAAGGTTACCAACAGTTGCTCAGCTGTTCCTCACTGAACCTGCTGCAATCAGGATTCTGTAGGGTTTCCTTCTTTCGGCTGCCCTCGCTTTTTATTTGGGCAGCACAGAAGTGGTTTCAGGGCAGCAAGGTCCAAAACGTAGAAAAGCTGCCAGCACTGGGCCTCCAAAACCAACTTTCAGGGGCAGAGGTCTTGGAAATACAGTAGAAGTGTGAAATGCAAAGCTGCAAACACCCCTTGTGTGAAACAAAATTTCTCTTTTGAAGAGTGGCTTGAGTTCAGAATGTGGGGTTATTTCTTTTTGCATTAGGAAGGTATCATTACTTAAGTCTTTGTCTCAGAGAGACTACGTGTTTACTTTAGAAATTCTGATATTTACATAGCATCCTGAATTATATTTTTGATAGAACTTTTTACCTTCAATGTGCCTTTTGTTTTCATTAGGAATTTCTAGCAGTTTGTTCTTTTGTTCTTTTCCCAATTTCCTGGGAAATTGAGTAGAAGAAGAACATGAGATCTTTTCCAGATCATCCCATTAGACACCAGAGGGAACTGTTGGGGAAGTAAAGGGAGCAAGGATTTTGGAAATGCTCAGGAGCCCTCTCAATTCTGAGCCTCTAGCCTTACCACCAGACTGTTTAAACTCTAGTCACACAGGGAACAAAGCAGAAGCCTACATTTCTTTTTGAATGAAGCAAAAGGCTCCAGCAGAGAGGTTGTCAGAGCTGCCTGCCCTCACTATGCCCCAGTTAACAAGGTAATGATTTTGGAAATTAGACCAGAGCAGTGGGCACTGTTGCAGGCTGGAGAAGGCTGAAGGCAGCTACAGCTTCTCCTTGCTTCATTAGCATTTCAGATCCAGAGGGGAAAAAGGAATCACAAGACTATTTTTTATACTTCCACTTTTATACAGCAGAATCTCCAATTCCTTCAGGTTCATGCCGAATTGTAAAGAAAAAGTCCTCCCTGCTGATTGTGTTGTCAATCCTGTTAGACTGAATATTAGAGCCAAAGAGTGAATTAAAAGTAAGAGCCAAATTCAAGGTAGAAGCTCAGCTGCCACCTGGAGTCCATACTGGATGCTGTCAATTCATAGGACAAGAATTCTCCTGGAGAGCATCTCAGGGCCATGGGACACAGACATGTCCTGTGTGATGGGTTCTGAGCCCTGGGGACAGAGTTGCCAGCAGTGAATGCCCCAGGGGACTGAGAGGGACACTGCCCTGCACAGCTGATCCTGCACAGCCCAGACTGAGCCCATGGACATCCTTCCTCCCGTGCTGACCTGCAGATCTGGCCAGCTTAGAGCCAGCTCTGCCTCCAGTCCCAGTCCCTCCTGCAGGAGCTGTGTGTCAGAGGAATTAACACCCTTTTAAACGAGGCTGATCTCATGAGAACTGGACAGTGGCTGGGCCTAATCTGTTTATCCTGACAGAGATGCTCCCGGGCTCCACCCGGCACTCCCAGCCTGGGGCCTGGCTGAGGGCAGCGAGCCAGGAGCTTCAGTTTCCATAATCTCAGGCTGAGCCTGACCGCCCTGACCCTGCTGACAGGAGCTTTTGCAGCAGCTTCAGGGAAAAGCCAAACAGAAGGATGCATTGCCCAGTGCTTAGAGGAGACTGGGAGCAAAAGGTCACCCCTGCACTGAGGGATGTGCTTGTGCATGAGCACAGGGGGAAGGAAGCCAAAACTTCATATCCCCTGACCTTCAGTATTGACAAGGAGCATGGAAGAGTCAAGCTCTTGAGTCTCAGTCAGCCTTTCAAAGGGGAAGAAATGATCATTTAGATTAGAAATTCTTACCTGCAAGGTGGTGAGGCCCTGGCACAGGGTGCCCAGAGAAGCTGTGACTGCCCCTGGATCCCTGGAAGTGTCCAAGGCCAGGATGGATGGGGCCTGGAGCAGCCTGGGACAGTGGAAGGTGTCCCTGCTCATGGCAGGGAGGTGGGACTGGATGGCCTTTAAGGTCCCTTCCAACCCAAAGCATTCTGGTACTCCATGATGGTTTCATCTCAGTCCAACCATCCCAGTGCTCAGTGGAAATCCCAGCTGCTGAAAGATGTTTCTGTCAGACAGTAGCAGGAATCTCACCAGAGTATGACTTGTCCCCTGAGGTCTTCCTGTCTGAGCTGGGCCCAGTTATTGGATATATACATACAGCAGAATGTACTGATTTTCACAAGGTTCAGCTCAGAACAATAGCTCTGCCCACATGGCTGGACATGCTATTTCTATTATCACTGTGATTTAATAAAATGGCAGGGCCCTGCCCTTGAGGCAATATGACAACTGCACCTTCTGGGTGCTTAGTCAACAACACAGTAGATAAAATCAGTGTGATAAAACTTTCAGAGAAAATTATTTTACAGCCCTGCACACAAGCCAAACAGCATTGGCCAATTCTTGTGGCTACTGCCCATGTGCAAACCCAGTGACCCTCAGTCACTGGCTGTGTGGCTCAACAGAGGACACAGATTAGAGCAAAATGGGGCTTTTCTTTGAGCCCATTCTCATTCACTTTCACTGAGAGTCAGCAGTAAGATATTTGGGCAAAAAACAACTACAGAGACAAACAATTCCACAGTTCACTGTAAACCAGTAAAAAACCAGCTCAGCTGAGTAAGGCAGAGCTTGGTTCACAGTGGAAGCTCTCAGCAGTCCCAGAAATAGAGCACCAGACCTGTGCTGGTGAAGAACATCTCTCAGACAGCCTGAACCATGCAGAACCTGGATACCAGGAATTTAGATCAGCTCCAGCAGGAGACACTTGTGTCTACTTAGAAAAATCAGTGATTTTCCAGGGAATTGGAACATAAAAGGTGTTTATTTTCCATTCCCATTAGTTGCCCAGGCTGTAAGCAGCACCCTAAAGCCTCTTCAACAGCCACATGGCAGGAGGAAGGTGTCATTTTTAGTTTGCTCATAATCTAACCTAGAAAAAAAAAAATCAATAGTCCATTGGGAACAAGTTGATATTGCACCAAAACTCCTCCTCTGTTCTTTCTGCATTTTCTGCCTATAAAGTACAGATATCCTTTGTATTACTGACCTGGAAAGGATTTCTCATTCCTCTTGATGCCTTGAGAGGCTAGCTAGAACAGAGGCTAGACAGTGTTACAGGAATAAAGTAAATATTTATTAAAAGGCCTCAAAGGATGCACCTTGGGCAGTACAAGAGCCTGGCTTGTGACTACACAAGATGGACCCAAAATGGACAGCAGGTCACACATTTTCACACTTTCATAACTTTTGTTCCATTTCCATATTGGGGTTAACTGTCCAGTTACAGCTTCAGGTTATGCAGTCCCATCCTCCCAGATTGCTCTCCTCAATTTTTTTGTTGTTTATAATTTTTGGGCCTGAAGCTGCAATGCTGTCCTTGGTTCTCAGGCTGGAAAAGGATTGTTTTGCCTGACTGAACTGTGAGGAGAACTTGCTAACACTCTGTATGAGGGTCAGAGTTACACACTAATGCAGTACAGAATCTGGAAAATATGAAAGCTAAAACTTTAAGCATCACTCTAGATTCTCTTTAAATAGTTCCATGACAAATTGCTGGTGTAATTGCTGTAGCACTAAGCAGTTAAATACATCAGCTATGACCAACTAGCAGCAGCCAAAACCTGAGGTCAGAGCTAGAACAACCCCTGGGGCAGTGCTGGCTGCAGCACCTGCAGGAGGAAGGGGGCAAGAGCATGTGTGTGTTGAGGGAGACAGGTCCAGGGGGGCTTTGCAGTGATAGCCCCTGATGATCATGTCCTTCTCACCCACAGCAAAACTGAAAGACAGGGTTGACATCCTGAGCAACGTGGCCAAGGTCAAGGCTGAGGCCCTGGAAGGACAAGGCTCCCAGCCAGGTGAGTGCAGGAAGAGCCAGCACTGTTTGCCTTGTTTTGCACTGCAAGCTCTCACCTTCCCAGCACGCAAAGCCCAAGGGCAGGCATGGAAACCCTGAGGTCTAACACAAATTTGTGCTGTTACTGGGCACAGATGGCTGCTGTAACAATGCAGCAGGACTCGATCGATGCACACGGGCAGGAGCAGCCATCCCCAGAGGAGCTGTTAGTGAGGCAGGGCAGGGAGAGCTGCAAGGATGGACTGGAAATGGCCATGGAACAGTGCAGGAGGGAAATCAGGGCACCGCAGACAGCACTTGGGTGCTGCTGGTCTTTGGCAGACCCTGCAAATGAGGTGTTTGTTAAAAGAAGGTACCTTCACACACTTGCAGAAGGGCACAGAAGGTTCCTCCAGAAGGAATAATCTACACTGTGCCTGTATCAAATTCCAAGGACCTGTGAACCCTTTCTTTAATAGAATCACAGAATCATATAATGGTTTGGGTTGGAAGGAACCTTAGAGACCATCCCATTTCCACCCCCTGCCATGGGCAGGGACACCTTCCACTATCCCAGGGTGCTCCAAGCCCTGTCCAACCTGGCCTTGGACACTTCCAGGGATGGAGCAGTCACAGCTTCTCTGGGCAACCTGTGCTGGGGCCTCACCACCCTCACAGGGAAGCATTTCTAATCTAATGTTTAACCTAGATCTGCCCTCTGTCAGTCACTCCTGACACAAAGGCTGCCTTGGAGCCAGAGCTGACCTGTGCTACAACACAGATTTGTGCTGCCAGCAAGGCTGAAGATTTTGAACACCAAGAAACTTTGGTGTGGAAGGTCCCAGCTCCACAAGACCCAGGCACCTGAGCACCTCCCAATGCTGGGCCTCACGGAGGTGAATGAGCCCAAACTTGAGAAAAACACTGTTTAAAACCCAAGTAAATTCTTGGTGCATGCTATAAATACCACATTGACTTCACTCCCTCATCCCTGCTCCGTGTTATCCATATTTCTGCCCTGTTCCCACAGAGGTTTCTGTGTTCCTCTTGGCTATGCAGGTTAATGCAGGAACAGCAGGACATTGCAGTTATTTCCTTGTATGTGTCAGCACTTTCCTATTTGCTTTTGAATACCCACCAAACGACCAGGGATTAAAGTCTGGCAGCACATCCTAGTCATTTCTCAGAAGCCTTGAAGAGTATCAGGTCCCTGGAGAATGCTGTGCTCTACGGAGGGAGGGGGGAGCTGGGGGGAAAACCTGAGAAGCAAAGCTTTACATCTTTTATGGGTTTAAAGGATGGTTTTAATACAATCTTCAGAATCCAGAAAGAAACCAAGAAATTCTCATCAGCTGTAGATGAGGTAATTAGCATTTCCCTGCCCCTTACAGCAGTTCTGCATGGAAGGTCAGAGGAGCACCAAGGTCTCACTCTATTCCAGGTGGGCCAAATTCTGCCCAGATCTACCAAACACAATCACAGCAGTCAGGGAGGACACACAACAAACCAAAGCAATCTGAGGGTATTTAACCTGAAATGCCAGCACTGTGGTAGGGAGCTCAGAGCTCTTGCTGGTCACAGGGAAGGTGATGCCTTGATATGGTGGCCACCCATACAGGATGACTGAAACCAGCATTTCTTATTGCTTTTGCAGAAGAGGGAAAGAAAGCACCAAGCAGCCTCCAGGTAACTCCTGCCAGTGACTCTGAGCCCAGCAAAGATACACAGAAGGCAGATGTGCCACAGGATGGAATGGTATCAAAACCAGGAGCACAGGCACTAAGTGCCCACCCAGGCTGACCTTCACGTGTACCTTCCTTCTTCCCTCTCCAGAGCTGTTGGGACAGGACCCAATCCATGTCACTGGCATCTATAAATAGGCTCTGTGTGTAGTAATTTAAGATGCTGGCTGAAACACTTTGGCTTACAAACACAAATTGGGTCCAAATTATGACACCAAGTGTTACTGGATAGCACTGTCCCTTCAAGTGACTCTTCAGAGGTCAGGGGGTACTCCAGGTTAAGGGGAGATAAGAGCACCTGCCTGTCCTGTGCTCACCAGCAGACTGTTCTGTTTTGCTCCCCAAATACCTTTTGGGTGATGTTATTTGGTAGTTCCAATGAAAAAAAGATTTTTTCAAGGACATGAAATATTTGTTTCTAAAAGGTGGTTCTAGTTAATGGATGCCCATTAGTTAACAATACACAGGTGCAGGGTTGGGGTGTGCCTGGGTCCTGTCCCACAAGAGCTGTGGCTGCCCTCAGCAGGTTACAAGTGTGAGCTCTGCTCAGGTGAGGCCACAGTGAGTAGCTGCAGCTCCTTGTTAGTGTGAAAATATATTGGCTTTTCGATTTTTTATTCTGAGGTACAGCCCCTGTCAAGCAGTGACACCTCAGACGACAGCAGCTCTGAGAGCCAGGACAGTGATGGTGACAGCACAGAGGGTGATGAAAACGATGAGCCCTTATCTCTGGAATGGCCAGAATCAAGGACAAAACAAGCAATTTACCTTTTCCTCTTCCCCATTGTCTTTCCTCTCTGGAGCACTCTGCCTGATGTCAGAAACTCGGTAAGAATCCACCTTCCTTCTGCTCCTGGAGTCATTAACTGAGCTATAGATTTCCTCTGGGCCAGAGTCCCTGGGTCCATTTTTCCATGTCTGGAGTCTTTGCATAGTTGAAGGGTTGTTATTCCTGCAGGGAGTGGGACAGGAGCCCCAGTTAAGGTGTAATGTCATTCCAGAGACTTAATTTAATAAACCACAAATTCTAGCAACTACAGGTCACCCAATCAAGCTGAAAAACAGCAAACAGAGATCAGGGTCCAAGTTAAAGCAATCAATTACAGTGAAGTGTTTCAGGTGAATAGTTTTCAATGGGGACTATTAACTTCCCTGAAACTTCTCTTTTTTTTTTTTTCAAATCGATTTCAACAGGAATCAAAAAAATTCTTTGTCATCACATTTTTTGGAGCCATCCTCTGGATTGCTGCATTCTCTTATCTCATGGTGTGGTGGGCTCACCAGGTGAGAGGTTTTGCTCTTTCTGCAAATCCCCATTTCAGAACAAGTAGATGGAGAGGGGGGACAGTGTTACTGTGGCATTTTATCTGATGAATTACAGCTGCAGTCATCCATCACAACTGTAGAAAATTTGTTTTGTTAGAACCCAAAAGGGACTTTTTGATTTCCTTTTTTTTTTTTTTTTGATTTCACAAAGATTCATTCATTTCTGAGAGCTTCCAAGGGAGTTTGTGCATCAGTGAAAGGAAAAGCACCATCAAGATCTATCTTAATTCTGACTTTTCATTAATAAATGTTTCTGTGCAGAACGTAATTATCCATTACCTAATTAAAATTCTAGGAAAATACAGGTTCTGATTCTGGAAGCTGCTAAATGTTCTTCACTCTCCCATGCTAATGTTCACCTTGTATTCTGGGAAATAATACTTCCATCTTGTAGGAACAGCCCCCAATATTGAGTGATGTATTGCACATGCACAGTAGATCTGATCATGCCATAAATCCAAGGACTGTCATCTCCAAAGGCCCTTAGACCTTGCACAGCTGATGTTAAATCTGCAAAGGTAGACAACATCCAGAAGAGGAAGACTGAGGCCAGGAAAATTGTGCTGTAGCTGACTTGACCTTGGCTCAGAGCTGGCATCGCTGTGGTCAGATTTCCTACACTACAGAGCAAATCCAGAATCAACAGACACAGTAAAATGGAACTTTTAAATCCTATAAAGCAGGAAAATGCTGCCACATTTATGGGACTTGGAATATTTTAACTCAAATATGGCACAAACCCTAACACTGCACAGAGCAATTATACTCCGTGTTCCACTGCTAACAGCCCTACCCAACGTTGTGTTGATTAGGTTGGTGAAACAATTGGGATATCCGAGGAAATTATGGGGTTGACCATACTGGCAGCAGGCACATCCATCCCTGACCTCATCACCAGTGTCATCGTGGCCCGGAAGGGCTTGGGGGACATGGCTGTGTCCAGCTCTGTGGGCAGCAACATCTTTGACATCACTGTTGGGTGAGTACCAGGGCCATGCTAAGAGCTGCATTTCTTCTGAAACACAAAGTTACCTGGTTTGAAACCATACACACCTCAGTTAATTTCATTTTAGCTGTAGTTAAGAGAAGGGCAGCTGAGCAACCAGTTCCTTTTGAAGAAACCCAACCTAAATCCAAATCCAGCCAGGAAAGACAAACTGTTATAACTCAGCCCACTATCTTCACCCAATTCACAAAATCACCAATCAACACAAAATTACCAATTTTTCAAGACAAAAATGCAAGACATCTTTGGCTAATGTCCAAACTATACAGGCAGGAGCCTTATCTGGTCACTCAGAGTCATTCAGCTCCTGGGGAAGGCCAGTATCAGTGCCTGGATCTCCCATCCTAAACCATCAGGACATTTCTTTATTATAGTTCACCAAAGGCACTTAATTCTTAGGTATTATTTTCAAACCATTTTACTCTTGGATTGCATTGTGATAGTGCAAGCATTACCCAAATGCAGTTTTGACAGGAAAAACATCCAGTTTAGATTTATGCTGAACTATATTGAATACAATAATGCATTTTTCCCCTGTAAAATTGCTTAGTTATGATGCAGATAATGAACTGCCTTAAAACATTTATTTCATTACTTTTCCCTTCCTTGCAGCTTGCCTGTTCCCTGGTTCCTTTTTTCTATCTTCAATGGCCTCAGCCCCGTGGCAGTCAGCAGCAATGGTTTGTTTTGTGCAATTGTTCTCCTTTTCCTCATGCTCCTGTTTGTGATTCTCTCTATTGCTGCCTGTAGATGGAAAATGAACAAATTACTGGGCCTCACCATGTTTGCTCTTTACTTTGTGTTTCTGATCATCAGTGTGATGTTAGAGGACAAGATAATATCCTGCCCAGTATCTGTATGACATGTGGACACTTTGTGTGTGAGGATCCAGCAACATCAAAAGGGAGTTGAGATAGCAATTGTTCTACTGAAAAAAAAGCAACCAGAATTGTAACAAACTTACTGAAAATAAGATATCTTTAACATGCTAAAAAATAAATCAATCTTAACTGGTGTGTCAGCCTCTACTGTTTTCTTTAGGATCTGAAATGACCAATATTAAACAACACACACTTAGGCACTTGTGGAGAGGCTGATACAATTTAGATGCATCAAATTTTCACTATTGCTGATCCTCTCAAGTTAAAGGAGCTGATTTTCACCACATAATATTTACTCATTATAGGAAATTTCAGGAACATGCTCTAGATTAGTCAGTGAACTGCTCAAACTCCCTGAAAACAATGAATTTTACTTCAGTGGGAAGAGAATCAGACTGATGTGGCTGGGCCTTTATGGAAGTGCTCTGCTTAAAATCCCTGTGTGGACACACAGGCTCCAGCTCAGCAGAGAACTCCCTCAAACTGCACTGAGCTCCTTTCAGATCTGTACCTGATCTTGCAATGCAGTGCCTAAAATTCCTGTAAAGTGCCACCGGTACAGGTGTGATGTCACCTGGGTTTACATCTTGCTGCAACAAGACTAAAAGGCTCAGGGGTTAGAGCAGCACATTACCTCTATCAGAACTAAAGCCAGGAATCACATACAACAAGGAGTTGAATGCTGGGGGTTTGTTTTCATCCTGACACTAATCTCTGACAGTTACAGATTATTTAACCAGCACTAATTCCTCTTGTTAAGACTGACTTTTGCAGAGACAAGATGAAAAAATGTCACTGACATCACCAAACCTGAGAGGTTTATTGTTAACACCTCATGGGAGCACACAATGCGGTTAAGAGTTGCAGACATTTCTGTCACTCTAATCAATCTAATAAAATGTTAATTAAAAGAACCAGAAAGATTTTAAGCTTTTTATTGACTCACTGTAAAACTTCTTTTTTTTTTTTTTTTTTGGATGAGAGAGAAAAAAACCTTAACATTGTGAACATTGACTTTGCATATTTTAAAGGAACTACAAACCAAAGCAAACATCCAACATACTGGTTTTTGGTAAATAAAATTTAAACATTACATATTTACAAATCTACAACCATTCATTTAAAAAGTGCTGCTTGCAGACTAACAAAGTACCATTTTTAAATCCCAGTGAGATAATATCCAGAAATACCCCTCTCTATTATTACTATTTGCATCTCCCATTTGTTACACTAAGATTTTACATACAGGAATTTTGTCTTTCTTGGGATACAAATCATTTAATTTGCCAGTGGAAGTCAAATTCATCAGTCTGTAACTGTACCAACAGCAAGCCTTCTCAAATGGGACACAGCAGTGTCAGAGAAACAGCACAATTTCTATTCACATTTCAGTATTTAATCTCCAATAATTATTCCAGTGGAACCATAAGTAAAGCAAAATATATATTGCACTGCAAATGTAAAACCTTTGTTTCAGGTTTTGGACATAAGCCTTATTTAGTACACAAAAGGAGAAAATTCAGTTCATACAAAATTTAAAATTGAAAATACGTCTCAAATATTTTATTTATTTATCTTTGTGGTATTGGAAAATATAGTCAAATTGCTTTTCTAATAAAGGAAAGTGAGATTTGAAAACTGTTTCAACACTGAATTGTATGATGCTCTAAAAATTATCAACCTCAGGATATGTTTGCAACATTGTGAATTGAATGAGGAAAATTTCCCACTTATAGTATGTTGTTATTCCGACTCTATTTTTATATATTTCTACAGTGGACTGACTTGCAACAGACTTTATAAAACAATTCATTAAGTATAATGATTTCACTTGATGAGCTATTACATGATAGCATAATTTAAAAGCACACCCAAATTAACATTGGCAACGCTTCAGGAGAGCCACGCTGGGGATGCAGAACAGAGGGATTGTGTGAAGGCTGCACGGACAGCCCTGTGCCCAGGGCAGTATCCACTCCCTGACAGTGCTGGGGGATATTGGAAAGAAGTAGAATTGCTTGGGTTTCTAAGTCTGAAGGCAGCTGGAAGTCCTTACAAGGAAGCTGGGAGTAGAATGGAGGAAGGGCCACGTGTGACAGTGTTGCCCCCACACCTGCGCCGTGTCCTGGGGATGGGGACCGGGCTCGGCTCTTCGGCCACCCCGGAATGGGAGTGGGAAGCTGGGTCATAGCTCAGCCCCTCTAACACCCCACAGCAGCTCTGGAAAAAGCACTTGCTCTCTCTCCTTTCATGGCTTGAAGGTCCTATAGAAGAACAGTGGCTGCCCCCATGGCAAATGGGAAACAGAACTGCAGGGAGCTGGGAACACGACCTTCCCCACGGCACACCCAGCTATGAGCTTAAGTACAGCAACTACTGGAGGCAAGATTTCCATGGTAATACAGCATTCCTACTGTACAGAGCAGAGCAGCCATGCACACTAAGGGGTACTTACAGGGAATGTGTTCAAAAATAGCCTGTTTATTTCACAATAGTTCAGAGGAGTGAAGAGAGTATCTCTACTGTGTATCTCGGTGAAAAAAAGGAGCTTAATTTCATGCACAAGGATACTGTACAAGCGTGGCAGTACAAAAGAGCATCACGAATTATTAAAATAAATTAAATGTGAAAGATGTTTAAGTGTAGCATTGCTAGCTCCACCTCAGGTGGGGGGATAAGTTTGAAAAGGTCAGCTACATAATTAGCAGCACGTTAGAGAAGAGGCATTACCCAATGGAAGCTGTATCCAAGACTGCATCCTGCAATTATCATCAGCACATACCTGCAGCTCTACAGGTTTTAAACCCTTTCTTCTTAGGGCAGCTTCTTCTTACAACTTTACAGAGGTCTGGGAGGAAGTTACAGAGCTTCATAGCAGCATTACTTTTCATTTACGCCTCTAAGGCTTGCTCTATTTCACTTAATAAAGTAAATGTGAGCTTTAAAGTTTATCACCTTTCTGCCTAAGTATTGCTGGTTTATTATACTTGCAAACTAAAGATGTTTTTAAAAACACCTACTGGTAGGCAGACTGCAATATAAAATCTAATGTAACAGTTGAATATTTCAAAGTATTATAACAGCAACAACTAAAATTAGGAGTGGAAAATTATTAAGATTACTTAAAATAAAGCTATTTGTTAAAGCACGATTTAAATTTGTTTAGGGTGTTTTATACAGTTCCATGTCTGTTTTCCCACCTCCATGCAAGTCTTCTGGTATTTTCCCTGTAGCCTACCTTCTGGTGAGGAGTTGCTATGTGACTGAGAGCACAGAACATTTTTTAAATGTCTAGAACAAGAAAACATGAGGCAAAAGCCATGACTCCACCACAAGGACTGATATAGCAGTTTTCTTCAGAGAAAACAAAAAGTTGTTTTGCCTGTGAAATAGAGACAGAACATTCCAAGTAT
Source organism: Vidua chalybeata (assembly GCF_026979565.1). Taxonomy (NCBI): domain Eukaryota; kingdom Metazoa; phylum Chordata; class Aves; order Passeriformes; family Viduidae; genus Vidua; species Vidua chalybeata. The sequence continues at coordinate 18,537,208 of NC_071542.1, forward strand.
GTTTAACTAAGCACAATATGCCCCAGTAAGTTACATTCCCTATAATTCCCTGTAGCAAGTTTGCTGGATGCACTTGAGTTAGCAGCTTTGGATGGGCATTATGTGGTGTGGTACTGAGTGTTTCAAACACAACCACCGAGACTCCGAGCGCTGCGTGTTCATGGAGAACTCACTGCAGGCTGGCATTTGCTCCGGGTCGCACCTGGAATGAGGCCACCCTAACAAATGCCAACAGCTGAGATGGGCTGATTCCATAACAAAATCCATAGGACTTTTCAATGTGGCTTCCCCTTCCTAGGGAGTGGGGAGGGAAGGGAACATGAGAGGAAGAGGAGACTTCTACAGAAGTGTTTCACAGAGACATCAGTGTATTCATTAGAGTTTTGCAAAATTTACCATACCTTCATTCTGATTGCTGTGGTAACACGTTTTCCAAGTGTGCATGAGAGAAACCCTGGATCTCCAGTACTGTCTAGGTGAAGGTTAACATTTTCTATTCTGCTTTAAAAACAAATCACTCTTCAAAAAGTAATTGGACAGGTTACTATAAATAGCAATGTACTGCAAAAAAAATAAGCACTGTATTGCTTCTGCAGCAAGTCCATTTAAAATTCACTCCAGTAATTTAAAAAAATTAAAAAAATATCAACTTACTATAAACAATTTAAAATATGTATAATACAACTTTGTATGCTCTTCATAACATCATGAATATTCTATGTAAACAATAGATTCTGAAGAATTTCCTTCGCTCACATTAGTTTCAGTGCATTGTTTCTGTCCACCTGTTACTTAATTTTTTTTTTTTTTTTTTTTTTAAAGGGAGCTGTAATATGTTGTCCCAAGTCAGAGAACTGATTTTGTTTAGAACCTGCCTCTCCACACACCGATTTGCAGAAAGGACAAAGGACAGGGAAATAATATTTGGCCCATTTTGCTCTCTGTCCATCTCCACAACCGCAGCCAGGCCGAATTTCCCGAGGCCTCCTGCCACAGTCCATCGCACGCACATTCCTGAACACTGAAGACTGAGATGTTCCTTGTGACTGAAGTGGTTATTTTACACAGGGATACGTCATAGATATCACCTCTTTAGCCAGGTCCATTTAAAGATATGGTTCTCCAAAAATCTTTCTGCATTCCATCACTCCAGTGCTGGGTGGTCTGTCGCAGTTATGAGTGTTCTTCACTTGATTAGCGGTGAGACGATCATAGGCCATTTTGTACTCTCTGTCAAAAGCATCTGCAGCAAGGGAAAAACAACTTTAGATAGCAAGCTCAAAAACAACACCCAAATGCCATGACAGCTGCATTTTTCAGCACAAAATATCTGTAAAGTCCTTTTTATCTGGCACTTACCACAGAATGGCACACATCTAATCTACAGATTATTTTTTTCTGGAAGCTGAACAACTAAGTTTGGATAAATTCATCATCTGTGCTCATTTGAATAGTTGGCAGAACTCACCTATATCAATGTTATCTCTTCCCAGGGCAACAAGTGAAAGAAACAGTATTTCTCTGTAAAGGCTCCTGAAATGGTAAAAACCCCAATTTATATACTGCACGGATACAGCACAAAATCTCTATTAAAAATAGATTGAAGCATTTGAAGACAACTTATTAAAAAGAGGCATTTTGAACGTAATTCCTGATTGTGCCTCCAAAATATTGTCATTTCTGAGCTCTGGAGAATGCCCTGGGTTCCTCACATGTGGACATCACCCATGGTAGGTCCCCTGAAGCTGCACCAAGTGCGTGCAGAGAGAAACACACACAAACACTCAACCAAATTCCATTAAATTTAACCAGTCAGGGAATTTGCTTTTCTGCATTTTCACATTAGCTTGAAAAAACAGGCAGACAAGCAAATAAACGCCTTGTCAATGCTCCAGCTGTTGACAAGCCGGTTGTATATTCTACTATAAATCAGTAAATCCACAAAAGAAATGAAAATTCACACAAATAATGTTCACCAATTCCACTGCTAATGGAAAAACACCCCTGCCTAAATATGAGACATAACCTCTCTTAGCTCCTTTTCTGTCATCTACTGAAGACTTAAAAATAAACCCCAAATCTACCCATACACCCTAGAAATAAGTGTAGGGTTTTTATTTTAGAACACCTACTAATTTATAAATAACATTCAATTAAAAAAATATATACATATTTACACAATCCCTAGTTCCCGTTGTTCAGAAGTAAAAAGAGGTAGCTGTAAAGGGGAGGGGGAGAGGAAAAAGTAAAAACAAAAAAAAAAGAGGAAAAACTAAGTTTGTGAAAGTTACTATAAAAAATTTACCAGAGTGATAAATTTGAAAACACTGGTGAAAAACATTGCAACATTGCTTTTTTTCTTTAAAAAACACACTAGGAAAATATAATTAATGTTAATAAGCTGATTATTGCCCATTTTTGCTCCAGCTAGGCCTGCTGGTGGTCTTACCTCTGTCTTTTAATATGTGGCCACTTGTTGAGCCTCTCCAGTATCTGACTCATTGGTCCATACACATCATTCATCTTAATGCTTTTCACCATACTCCTCAAGAGCTCCTGGTTAAAGGAGTCATCATCTTTTTGCAGTAACTGGACCATTGGGTACTTCTGGGCTGAAAAACATTAGAAAGGCTGTAAGAATAAATAGATTCTTTGTGTAGCAAGTACAGAGTTGTTAAAAAAAAGGCTACAGAATCTGTGAAAATATTGACATGTATGCAGTGAATAAAACATCAAGCCAAAAAATTATCAATGTAGAACACAAAAAGCACATAAGGAAACTCAACAGATGCAAGGGGCCATGAGCTATTTTCAGGTGTGTGATCCAACACCAGCAACAAAACTCTGAGTAAGCAAATTCTAAAAATAAGAACATGAGCTAAGTGGATGATCAGCATCAATGAAATGTATTCCCTCTCATTCCTCGCATCCCAGTGAAGAAAAAGCCACTGGCAATACCAGTAAATGATTTGAAACAGAAATGCTGGAAAACTAAAACTTGTTCAAGCAGTTTACTGCTAAGCAGAGAACCAATCTCCCTCCCAAAACAAGTCCCCCAAACTGAGAACAGCAACACCAAACTTAACACTCACTCTCAAACAAAAGAGTGCGATTTTGACCTGCAAGACAAAAAGCAGTATGATCAAAAATCAGTGTTGTAGCTTGTGTGAACTATCCACAAAGACATCTTTTCTCAACACACATGCTTCAGTTGCTCAAAATGAAAACTGTTCTTAAAAACACCACCAAAATCCACACAAAACAAAACTTACTCTGAGCATTCCACAGAATATACAGAGGCTGCCTCGGATCCTGATGCAATTTCATGTTGTCCCATAGCATCTGAATAAGAACATATTTACTGTCCTCTGACATACAGTTCCGTGGAATCTGAACAGGAGAATGCACAAAGGCATTTGATTACAAAGCCATGACAAAGGAGTTGTGTATTTAATATGTATCTTCAAATCTCTAGGTCTCATGGTAAAAAGCTTTGTTATTAAAACTACATACAGAAAGCTAAATCTGAATGAGATCATCAGTGACATGGCAAATGAGCATTTTGCCTATTTTCTACAGTCCTAAAATCTAGACTTCCTCCTTCTACTGCTTAGCTACTCAAGTAGCAACAAACCTGACTAGCAACTTATCCTCCTTCAAGCCAAGGATCACAAATTGCAGTGGGTTGAGTAAGAGCTAAATACCAGACCCCACAAGGACTGCTGAGCACATGTTCCAGAGTTTTGAATATCTTCCCTCAGCTGACACATTCTTTACCAATTCAGGACTGGGTTCAGGATAGTGCAAGACACATTTCCAAGAGTTACTGAATTATGTAATGATTTCCTATATGGGAAAGCAGCCATTTCTCATATGTCAGTGTTTCCTATCAGATCCCATACCTTGGAGTTCTTATTGCAGTGCTCAGAAGAAAGTATTAACCCTGGTAAGTTGCTGGGCAAGTCCAAGCGCCTGAAATACCACACCAAATTCCAGAACACGATGGGGTGATGATCTACAAAATCTGCCACTGTTATTGCGTGATCCCCTTCATTTTCAAGTAAGCTTTCAAGCTCTTTCCATACCACCAGAGGACTGAGGTAAGGAACCGTTATAGGATCAGGACTAGGCAAGCGCCATTCCAGGCCCAAGGAATCCTGCAGCAACAGAGGAAAAAATGCCATTAATTGTAACTAATGTAACAAATGTAACTGTTTACAAGGTCTTATAAATGCTTTTGCTCCCTATGACACACACCAACATCTAAAAGCTACAACTAGCATTAGTTTAAATAATACAACCTAGCATTTACTGTAATTTAGGAAGGTTAATGCTGTTACACACATCTCTAATCTATGTCAAACATGAAAAAAGTGACTTTTAAGGTAGAAAAATTACACACTGTTGGTCCTTGCAAAGTAGCAGGCAGGCTACCAGTAGGAATGATATGGCTGATCTTCTGGTTTTCCTTCTCATCTTCTTCCAAAGGACCAAAAGTACTGATGCTCCTTGCTACAGGGTGACTTGTACATTCTGACCCAGAGGCATTTTGTCTCCTTCCTGAGGGGATCTGGATACTTCTGGCATAAACATTGTCATGTTGCTTAGATTTGCTAGAGGAGAGGAAAAAAAGAAGAAAAAAGAATCTCAGCTTTTTGTTTTACTCTGAGTGCTCCAACATGTACACAGACAGACAGAAATAAATTGGAAATAATGGACCTGACAGTTTGAATTCTGCCTTGTCAGTCACCTAACTCATTCATGTTACTGTGCAAGTTTTACTTCCCCTTGCACCGATGATGAACACAAACATCCGCAAAAGAGCTCATAAAACTTGCAGAACTACAAACAGCAACATGAATTTTTATATTAGGGATGAAATGGTGCATATCAGGCAGAGAAAGCATGATGTGGCCAGCTGACAGGTAAGGGAGAGGCAGCAGAGAGATCCTCTCTAAAATCAATCTCTCCTCTTCAAAGAATGTAACAAATTTATTTCAGTTGATTAAAATACATGCATATGCACAGAGAAGCTGAGGAATTTCTGGGCAGGAAATGCACGTTTACCTATTTGAATTGACATCCTCTTGGACAGACATCAGGGATGTAGTGAGGCCTACAGTGGCTGTGGTGTTACAGGACTTTCCACTCTGATTGGAGAAAAGGGATGGGAACTGCATATTTTCTGTAGAAGGGCTGGACTTCAGAAAATACCTGCAGGGAAAGCAAAAGCTCAACATCATCCAAAAAAGCCCCCCAAAAAACCCAAATTCCAAACAACAAGCACTTCCCAATATGAGTAAAATTCAAATATTGTTATTACCGTCCAGGCCGCCGAAGATCTCTGATTTCTATGCTTAAAAAAGGCAGAAATAAGTTGCCACAGAAGGGACACGTTGTATTGAGATTGGAATCATCTGCTGTCCAGCCTGCCATGATTTCTTCATCGTGAACCAAACAGTCACAAGTCCGACACCGAGAACAGCTTGAGATGAGGACCTGCACAGGGCAGGGACAGAACCCACTAGAACACGTTCCCAAAGCTACTTTTGTGTCACAAAGCACTTAAAAGGCAAAATCTTTGCCCTTTGATGAATATTCCTCCCACTTGCATACAAGTTCATCCTCTAATTGCTTCTCAGATTAAAATCAACCAGTTGTTTAATACTATTTCTATTAACAATTACATCTGTAATCTGCAAGCATAAAAGTAAAGGAATATTTATGCAGCTACATAAATCATGATTAGAATTTAAACACGCTTTTGTAGTGACTGTCAGTATTATAAAAATGGGAAAAAGAAGATGCAAATGAACAGTTTTTAACCTAAATCCAGTGGTGGAGGGGGAGCAAAGAAGATAATGAAGAGCCACCCAAACCAAGTGAAAAGAAAAGTGATCTTACTAGAAGTTACACCAAGAAATAGGTAGTTCTCTCTTCTGTATTTTTAAACATACAGTGCTACTTCAGACTTGGTATTTTCACTTTGTTCAAATTTATCTTCACTAGGGATTTAGATGCCTGAATTCAATTGCATCCAATAGCAAACTCTTGAGAACTGAAGCTTTAAGGCCCAAAAGATGTGACTGAAATAAAGACCTTTCTAGAGCAGGATTTGAAATTAAATCTACTTTGTGACAGAAATATCCATCTGTCTTTCAGTGTTTTAGTTTGGAGTTTTGAACTTCACCAGATATACAGATAATATTCATATTTAAAGACACATGCTCCAAGTCCATCAATTAGATCAGTAAATCATCCTGTACCTCCATGGCGTAGTTCTGGAACACGCTGGTACTGCTGGTGCTGCAGGAAGACACCAGCTCTGATTTGTCAGGTAAAGGGAACTTGGAAAGAGAACCTGTTAACAGAAGAAACCCAAAGTACCAGTTATTCAGAAAATGCATTTTTAGCACCCTGTTTTTCTGCTCAAACAATACTGCAGTTACAATAAAATGTGTGATGGAAGATGCAACAAATGAGATACACTAGGACAGAACTGTGGAGTGTGAGGCTGCCATCTGCCCAGCACCAACCAAGGTAAAAATAAAAGCTACCAACAAACAATTTCCATATGTTCACTTTTCTTTGTTAACAACAGTTGGTAGCTTGGAAACAAATTTTAAGTAATTCAAAGCCACATTTTCTGTGTGGACAACAACTAGGGAAGGACTAGGGAAAGACTGCTGTTTGTACCCCAAATGACATCAGAAAATGATACAACAGTCATGATCAATTATTCAGCACAGATTAGGAAAAAAAATCTACAGTCTGTCTGATCACCAGCTTCAAGAGTGGCTTCTAAAAAATTATTGCAGATTTTTAAGAAGTATTTTTACTATTTTTAGAAAATAGAACCAGACCAATGATGTTACCATTACAATGTTTTTATGGATGTTTTCTGGAGCTGTACAACTTACACAATTACAGTGCTTACATGAATATTCAAGGACTCAAAGGGTTTCCTATTTGAGTAAGAGTTTTCAGGCAGTAAAAGAAAAATTTACTTCTTCCACAAAAAGGACTAATGACTAGGGTGATCCTAAACTGAGAATTATGAAAGAACAACTTTTACTGGAATGTTTTTGTGCAGATTGATGAATGCCATGCAAAAGCTGTCTCTTACCACACTGCTCAAACTGCTTAGCTGAGCTATCATGGGAAGCTGAGCTTTCCAGACTTGTCTTGCTGATGCTAATTCCCTTAATTTCTGACGTAGTGTTCTCCTGAGGAGAAGCACTTTCAAAATCATTGCAGACATCTTCATCGGTGAGAGAAGTAGATTCGGAGTCCAGAGCTCCAAGAGATGAAACACTTGCTCGGTCTGAATTTTGATCCTGAGAAAAGACGTTCCAGTGAGAAAATGAAAGGAAAGCAAAAATATTTCCAAAAAACAAGGGGCAGATTTCTTTGTCTCAGTAAGTTGTAGGCATGGCCCTCCCTTCTTGGAGGATCACAGACCTGTGTTCAGAACTGATGCAAGACAAGGCAAGTCCCACTCTAGGTTGAACAGCTACACCAGGATTCTTTTTTAAAGATTCTCCTAACAAAAATAATTAAGTGAAATCCTAACCATTTCACTCCTGTAACTTTTTCACCCCATTGCTACAAGAATTATCAGCAGCTGTAGGAATACATTAGGATGGACAAGGCAAGTCATTCCCAAGGACTGGGTACAGAAGTAATTTTGGTTTGAATTGGTGGCAGCAAACAACATTCTAATAAATGACCTCAGATCAAAACTAGCTTCAAATTATTTTGACAACCAATACAACCAGACTTCCCCTTACTCATAAAAGCAATAAAGACTTTAAACCAGTATTTCTTTAAGTGTTTCTGCTTTAGGTTAAAAAGGGAAGCCAGAGCAGTCTTTGTTCTGTCAACACACTTATGTTCTCCCATTAAATATATTCAGAACCCTAGCTAGACTAAAATTTTATTCAGGATATTAAAATTAGGATTCTGGTATATCAAACATGATTAAAACAACTTAATGTACCCAGTCTACAATGACACATGTCATGCAAGGGATTCATCACATGTGTGCCAGTAATTAAACCTTCACAAAGTTTTTTCCTTAATTTATAGGTTCTTAATAAACATTCACCTTTGCAGATGCAGCATACATTGCAAATTTGGAGTACCACTTGCTTGCTTTCTCTGCAACCCCTTTTCCAGCAGAGAACATGCTGCTTTTCAGAACATCAAACTTGGGAGTCAGCAGCGTGTCCAAGTTGAACGATGGTGATGACACAAGCGTCAATGCACTGGTTGTGTCCTGCTCCTTGGCTGGGCTGTTTGGGGAATAGGCTGGGGAAGACCAAAGCCTGTCCCTTGGCCTTTCTTCATGTTTTGTGTGGTAGCTCTTGGATTTGGTAAGACTGGGTGGCCTTGGGGAGTTTGGGGGAAGGCTGGACCTCCTACAAGGCTGAATAATGGTTGGGCTCCTTTTATTCACATTTCTGTCATCGAAGGGTTTTTGCAGCTCAATGCTTGGGGCACGACTGGACAAAGGGCTGCTCATGTTGTTCATGTACATGACTATTTCTTCAGCTAAATCTCTTCTTGCAGATGGAGTAGAAACACTTCTGTCATCATCCTCCTCCTCCTCCTCTTTCTGCTGCTCTGTCTCAGCAACCAGCAGAGACAATGGATCAAATCCAGTTTCAACATCTGTTTTTTCAACTGGCTTTACTGGAAAGCTGCTCTTTCTTTGCAGTTTTTTAGATTTTTCACTGGAAGTTTTCACTGCTGTAGGTGTTTCAGGTTCTCCATCCAGGTCTTCCAGATCAAAGATAACAGGAGACTCTGTTTTATCTGTAAAACTGCAATCAAAGGCTGCATCTTCATCACTGGATTCTTTCTCCAGGCTTTCCCTCTTAGACTCTAAAGAGGAAGATCTGATATTAAGAGTTTTTGGCCTTATGCTTTTCTGCAATGCACTAGAGAGAATTTTGGCATCAGCTCCCAGTTTTTCAACCATTTCTCCAGGGTTTGCTTCCTGGTTGATTCTGTTTATCATGAGTCCCACTAAGCCATCTCCACTCAGGTTCCGGTTCCTGCTTTCCCACGGCATCTCCCTTAAGTCAGCTTCCACTGCACTTTTATGTCTCTTTCTTAAGGATTTACTTTTTATAACTTCTGCTTCATTGGCATCCTCAAAAGATGACGTAAACAGCAATCCTACAGAACTCTCTGAAAAACAAATGGAACAAGGTGCTTTATTTGTTGCTGTACAAGAAAACTGAATGAAGTACAGAAGAATGCAAATTTGTCTCATCTTTCCAACATTTTACAACATAAATGGAATTCACTGTGTTGTGCTAGAGGTTGAAATACTGAGCTGACCATGGAAAGGTAACTTTTAGGAAGGGACAGAAAATAAAACACTTAAAAGGGAGTAAAATCCTACAACCTACAGAGCATTTTGAGAGACATCATCAAGTCTCAGCTGTATTTACTTCCCTGTTTTGAGGACATTACCACAAGGTTCAAAACCTAAGACTTAGCACAGGTATTGAGGAAATTGCAAAAAAAAAGCATCACTTTCTAACTTAATGATTTAGAAACAGAGCCAACAAAAGGAATTATTGTCAGCGAAATCGCCATTGTTTTGCCAGAGCATCAAGATACAGGCTTTAAAGTATATTACAATATTTCAAGCATAGCTGACAGTATTATAATAACCAGAACTGACATTACTAAAGACTCATGAAAGTGTCTTTTTCATTTTACTGCACAGAAACCCCTTGTCCATCCTGAAGGAATTAATTACTTGCTGGAGAGTATAAGAAAAAACCCAAGATTTTGGTGTTTTGTAAGCAGATGTTAACTACAGCAAAAAACAGAACAAACAAGAAAAAAAGTCTGGAAGTGCAGAATATTGCCATGCATTCTCCTGACACAGCATATGCAGACTCCAGCCTAAACTCCCTCCCCCCCACTTTTCATCAGCCACTGCTACTACAGCAATAAAATACTGCAAGTTTAGTGGCCAACAGAACTTAGGAATGCTGCTCAGAACTCCTTAGTAACAAATTAGATCTATGTGTATTTTCCCTGCACTCACCCCTGCTCCCCTCTGCCATGGTGCTGTCAATGGTGCCGTTGAGCCGCACGATGCTGGAAGTGGCTTTGTCATTGCTGGAGCTCTGGTAATTCAGTTTGGGCAGGCAGTCCCCACTCCCTTTTGTGCTCTCCACTTCAGACACTGCAGACACAAAAGGACAGAGTTTTGTAGAATCCAAGGAACACCCCTTAAATCTCAAGTCCCCATTACCTACTGGACACCTCACAGAGGATTAAGTGACACCTTGTTGCACCCCTGAGGCACAGGTTGATCTCTGCCTGGGCAGAGGTTTTCACTATGGAAATTTAACTCCCAGCATTACTTCTGGAATGTTCCAAAAGCTAGACGTTCCATAAGCTTTGCTACACAGGTCCTAAAAATCATTCCAAAATATCTCATGGTTGTAAAGATTAAGACCACCCTTGCTCACTTGCATTGAAGAGGTGAAAGAGTATTTTTCTCCTGCCTTTGCAGGAGCTCAGCTTCACACAGATCTCATTTCCCCCAGGACTGAAGTAAATGTGAATATTTATTCAACTCGTTTAGGTATGAAACAAAAATTCCATTGCAGGTGACTACCCAAAATAAAGAATTACTCCTCTAAGGGATTTCAGACAACTTTAATATTATCAAGCTGTTTTCAAAAGTGCAAAATGTTTTAGCACATCCTATTACTAAAGAGAGCTACATTTGTCTTAATTATGGCCAAAAAAAAAAAATTAGGGACAATTCATTTTCTGTATCCACAAAAGCTTTATTAAGCCTAAATAACTTGTCTGTAATCTTACATATATGTTCTCATGATCATGTGTAAGACAACTTTTCAAGAAAATTGAAGAAAAAAATACTAGTGCTGGAAGGAAGATTGTGGTGAAAACACTAAAGCAACTTATCTAATTCCATATTTCCTCAGACTTTTATATCACTTGATAATGGGATAGTTAACCCAAATAGTAGGAGAAATCCCACTGAAAAATTTAAACAATTATATTATTAGGGAAACATTTACTAAGAAGGATATTTTCCATGAATATACATGGGAATCTATAGTGCATACACAATTTTACTACACAATCTGATCTTCTATGTACTTGCAAGAAGTTGATGCTGCTCAACTGCAGTTGAAGGAAACAAGAGCAGCAGATGCAAAACCTGAAGAAATTGATACATCTCCCAAACTTTGAGAATTCCAAGGAGCTGGGTAATTTAGACCACTCACACTTGCAAAATTTCAGCTGCTCTCCTATTACAGGATTTATAAAGACACCAGACTGGTAGAAAATTCTTTTCTGTAGATTATGCCTATGAGGCAATTTCATTTTTTTAAAAGACAAAAACATTAGGCTATAATTATCATTAAGCCTTTATGCTCCCATTATCACTTATTTGAAACAGGAGAGAAAAAAGAACTGTAATTTTCCAAGTGAAACCATTAGACTTCCAGAAAATTACAGTTAGAGAAAGAACTTTAGGCAGTGGCATAAACTGGCATTATCACACACACTCATTGTGAGGAATCAGCTGTCCCACTTAGCTTTTGCTGGAATCCTTATTTATCCCCAGTGAACCAGATATCTGTATTCACAAGATACATACAAGAACTGGAGTCACTCTCTCTCTTGTCCTCCTTTTGTTCTTGGATGTCTTGAAGACAAGTTTTCCCTTGCTTGGCTTCTTCTTTGAGCGATGTGTTATTGGCAGCATCTGAAAGTCCCCCTATCAGTGCAGGGCAACATCAGAATAAAGACAATTATGGCATTTAATAGTGTGACATTGTTCAGGGGAATAAATTGAATACCAACAGTAATTCAAAGGCCTCTTATCAAGAACATTTCAATTAACAGTGAACATTTTACCACCAAATTAAAAAAAAAAGAGAAAAAGGATTGGCTTATTATAGTATAAACATTGAAGTGATGCTTTAGAGGACGAAATTAAAGAGGTAATGGGTAACATTTCTTTTTAAATACTCAACTAAAGCACTGTTTGACTTTAATTCTGTTGCCTGGTTTATTTGATCAAAAGGTCATGCCTTTTCAAGAACTCCAAGAGGCATCTAAACACGGTTTCATTTTAGTGTAAAATGTTTCTCAGAAACATTAATGTTAACAGAAATGTTAATGCATGTGATTCTCATGATTTTACTCTACAAAGTAAAAAGATTTAAATAATGCAGTGGCAAACATGAGTTTGTCTGCAAAAATAGATTAAAATGAAAATAACCAACATCACCCTAAAACCCCCTGCAAACATTCAAGCCACTTAACTGCTCATTCTCAAGCCAAAACACTGCCCAGTTGTAATTAATATGGTCTATCTTCAGGATCAAGAGGGTTCAACATAATTAAAAGTTTCTTTCCCTCTTTTCACTAAAGAGGCTGCACTGAATGGCTACAGACAGGGCAAAAATCTTTTTTTGCTATGGAAAAGATAAGAAAATATTCTGGAATTTATGGGAGAGAGTTTGGATTTCCTGAGGAGACAGCACACATTCCAGCTGTGAGATTTCATGCAAAGTAATCTTGAAAAATCAGATGATGTCAAAAGCAAATGCTATTAATTATATAAGTGACAGTTATTTCATTAAGGATTATTTACATCTCCTTAGTTGACATAGTCTGAGTTGCAACCAACATTGCTAAGCTCTTGCACAGTGCTTTGCATGGCTGGCTTTCAATAAAGTGATTACCAGGAAGCTCAGCTCCATGAAGAACAGGTAGAAATAAAACAAAATTGTTCAAGGCCATCTGTAAGGTTAATGATAGAGCCAGAAATAGGACTGGAGTCTCTGGGGTCCATAGGAATAATCTAGCCATAAGGCCATCATATATGTTCTGTTTGTCAGGGCAAAGATTTATTTGTACACATTTGGAATCACAGAGCAGCCCTGGATGGAAGGACTTTGAAAGTTGAGTCAGATGACCCACATACATTTATAATATGCTGTAAAGGTCTTCCAAGGTCAGCCTGCCCTAAACTAAACTGCATTGCTGCTACTTTACAATGTGCTATTGTGCTTTACTACCAGGAAGTTATAAATACGATGGAAAGTAGTACCTTTAAAAAAATATCAATTACAGGCATGGCCATATGACCATTTGATGTTCACATTACCTAAGTTTTCACTGGAAAGAAAAGGAAAGAACCCCCAAAATTTAGAGCCTCACATATTTTACTTACATCCTAGATAAAAATAAACATGATCACTGCAGGTGGTATGCAGAATCTGCAACCATACTGCAAACTCAAGGACTAGCTCTAGTTGCCTCTCAGCTAACATCAAAAAAAAAAAGGGGAAAATTAAAAAAGCAAGGCTGGACAAAAGTTTCTGCCAATTATATGACTAGTTATTGGATGAACTAGGGTAATTATAACAAATTTCAGTTTCATATTTTGTCTCTTATTTGTCTTGTAAATAGCTGATATAGTAAGTGTATAGCAGACTATTTCAGATTCAAAGGCAAAAAAAAGAGACTGCTTTTTAAAAACTATGCAGGAACTTTGGTTTTTTTCTCTAAAACAGTTTTATTGAACTCACAAAAGAAAGATTTTTGAAATATACTTTCTCATCAGCATGAAAATAAAAAAAACAGAAGGATGTGAATACTTTACCAGGAACAGATGTATGTGCAGTGCTTGCTGGTGGCTTTTTCAATGCTTTTTTAAACTGTGCTATTCCTAAGACAACATTTCGTATTTTCATCCAGAGGAAATAGCCACCTCGATTGCTTGAAGGCCAGGTGCTTTCCAAAACAGCCTATTTTGGAAATATCAAAATGAAATAGTAATTTCAGGAACAGTTAGGTGTGAAAACAGTAGTTTAAATTTCAGACTGAGTTACATTGGCAGTAATGCAGCAGATTTATAAACCTACAAAACCAAAACCCACAAAATGATTCTGTCTTGTGTTTCTTCAACTTACAAGAAATGACAGAACCGCGCCTGAACTGCTCTTTTATTTTCCTTCCTTTTATTTGCCTGGATAAAAATGCATTTTTGTCCCCCCCCATGCTCTTTAAAACATACCTTGTTGTAGTAGCCATAGGTGATGGCATTGGGGTCGATGCCAGCCTTCTGCATTTCGAAGAGCACCCGGACTGCCAGCACGGGCTGCCCGTACTGCCCACACAGCTGCATGAGGACCCTGTAGCACACCTGCAAACACACACCTGTGAGCCCTGGGCTCCCAGCACTGCTGGCCCTCAATCCCACGGGCTCCTTCTGGAGTTGGGGGTTGTTTTACCTCGTCAGGTGGATCTATTTTTTTGGTGTGCATTTTCTGGAGCACATCATAGGCAGTTCTCAGAGCCCTGACTTTGGAGTGGCAGACTTTCACATAGGCAGGGAGGCAGATGAACCAAAGGCCATAGCAGTGACGGAGCAAACACCTGGACCACATCTGGGGGATGGAGGAGTACTTCTTTGCAATTTTGTGGGCAGATTTAATTTCCTGGAAAGAAACACAGATTATTTGTGCGTGTTTATATCTACATCACACAAAGCTAAATGTTAAAAACTGAACATGTACCATTATATCTATGGAAACTGCAACAGTAATATTAACAATATGATAAAGTGGGAAGGAATATGAAAGCAGTGAGAGAGATTACAAAAACAGTCACTGTGCAATATTCCACTGCTAAAACTTTGCATTTCTTTAAATCTTTATTACTTTGAAAGTTAGAGTTCCTCAAAGTCCTGGGCAGTGAAAAGCAGTCAAGATGTGGACGTGGAAGATTCATGGAGAATAGTGTGAAGAAAGGGGAAGGGACAGGGACAGCACAGCAAGCAACAACCTGTACAGGGGCCCTTGTAGGATATGGTGCAGGCAAGAAGCACACCCAAAGAACAATTAACACAGTGACCTTACAGTCACCAGATCAGTGAGGAACTGAAAAACCATCAGGCTGCAGCCACTGCCAGTCAGGCTTTACAGCCAAATTCAAGTTGTCCCCTTCCAAAGCACCTCACACCCCAAAAACACCAGCAAGTACCTGTTTAGTTCTTCTGAACATTGGTGATGGGCTGTTGGGGCTACTGGCTTTTGAGGACAGTTTGTTATTTGGTGCTCTGAGAAATCCTTCAGGTCGTTCAAACAATTCTAGCTTTAATACTGGAAATCCATTATAGCTGTAAGAGAAATGTGTCAATTCTGGTAAGTCAGCTCCAAAGCAAACATGTCACACAATAGCAAAGGAAATCAACTACACACTTACACCAGAGGCTTCCCAGGAAATAAACACAAAAAGTAAACCTTTAACAACATCACTGACAGAGTGGTTCACTAATCCCTCAGCATGGGTTCATATGCCTGCACAAACAGTCTCAACCTGTTAAATTGATAAATGTATTTACTTTCATAGCATTTTCTTTAATTAATGTGCCAAATGCATTAGATTGATTCTAGTAAATAGAAGAAAATAATCTGTGTAGCTTAGTCCCCAGTGAGCATCATATGACTGAGGTTTATGAAAATCAATAGGAACAATATCAAACTATCTAAAACATTAAATCAGATTAGATATAAAAATATTTCTCAGAATTAATGAAGAAACCAACGAACTCATCTGACATAATTACTAAATTAGTGACACTAGTTTTCAGTGATTTTTCAACATGTACTCTCTCTTTCCAAAGAGTATCTGCAGTTTATATCATTATCAGTAACAGCAGCAGGACAACAGACTGGGTCCACTAATTTCAACTTTAAGCATAAAAGGTGTCAACAGCCAGCACAATGTAATGTGATCATCACCAGCTTTATTAAGTATTATTGCTTCTGTGTGTAACACACACAAAATTAAGACTTCAAAAGAACCCATCTTTTTCTTGAGCATCATAAAGGGACAGGAAAAATTTGTACTTCCTGACTCTCACAAGCAACTAGAAATTAAACTCTACAAGGGCAGCTGTTAGGATTTTGGCTGGCATCCTGCTGTGTCCTTAGGCTACCTGTATTGTAGAGGGTGCTCTTCCCCATTTGGCAGATGAGGGATCTCAGGGGGTGTTATGAAAACTGTGTGCTCACTCTTGTAGGAGTCATCCAGCTCTATAAGTCGTGTTTCCCCAGTTTTGTCCATATCTACCTGGAGGAGGAAGTTAAAAGAAAAAGTAGTTACCAAGGGCATTGTATTTTCTGCTGTTAACAACTGCATGATTAACAGGACAGAGTCTGCATTAGATTCAAAGAACAGCACTTTAAATGAAAAAACACCTTGCAAAGGTATAATGACAATAATAAGTGTTGCATTGGTTTTGTGAACTTCACCCCAACCCAATAATGAGTGTTTAATGGTATAATATGAATTGCCTGTTTTCAGGTAAGTATTTTAAGGAGTATGTAGAGATTAATCCTTCTGAACACAACCATTTCTAGAACTATGTTTCCAACTGCAGCAGTAACTTGAAACTTATTTTTAAATATAAAAGAAAGATATTTTCCCCTCTTTTAACCACTGAAAACAATACCAAGCTTTATCAAATTGTCTGATGCATACAGAAGGTACTACTAGCACCATCCACAACTGCAATCACCTACACAGCACTTAATGTCTTGATAGTTTGCAGAGACTGTAGAAATACACATGCACTGCAAGAGAATGGAATATAAATGTGTGACTTTACTGAAGTTAAGGGAGACAGGCACAGCTTTGTTTTTCTAATTTAAATTACTTAAATGGTTTAAATGGCAACCAAATGACAGCCAAATGGTAGAATACTTCAAAGAAATGAATAAGCAACCTGTGGAACCCAAGAATGCATGTTTTTTATGCCTTAAGAATTTGGCAACAGAGAGTTAATGTATAAAAAGGAGCATATTCCACAGTTCTCTCCCTCCAGCGAGGTGCAAATATATCAAGTAGTTTCAGTAAAATTCTTGAATATTTAAAGATTGATAAATATACAAAGAGGTGTCCTTAATTACACATTTTGCTGCATGAGACAGATGGAAAGCATTAGCAAATTGAACCAGCCAAGTAGCAAGAACATATGGCTCCTGAGAAGCAGCAGTAAACGAAACCTTACTTGCAATTTAAATACTTCTAAGGATGTAAAAATCCCACAGCTACAAGTTTTACCAGTGAAATATAATAAAGCCAGTAGCTTAAATGTGTGTTGAATTGAGGTAATTTTTGAATTCCTGGAAAAATGAAAACTTGTGAGACAATTACACTGTATCTTTCAGTTGACAAAATGGGTAATCAATTACAATCTGCTGCTGCTGTCTAGGACCAAATAACATAGAAGAGATTACTCTTCATCTTAAACTATTCTCACAAATTGTCCAAGGCAGGCCTTAGTTGATATTTTATAGATAACTAATTTCACAGTACATAAAATTTGTCTCAAGCCAGTAGTCTGTAACTACCCAGAAGAAAGCACTGTATCACCTTTCAACTCATGACATCCCTCTCATCCAAAATCTTGTCAGGTACTGAGTCACCTAATAAAAGATTAAATTTAAATATTGGCTTTACTGGAACAATTCAATTTTGATATCTGGTCTTGGCTACAGCTCTAGTTGGAACAGCAGTCCTTGATATACTTCCATATTTTGACTCTGTATGTTAATGGTAAGAACAGTATCAGAAATTAGGAGAAATCAGGGAGGAGAAGCAGGGAAGAGATGAGGCAAATCTATCACTGTTCAAAGAAATCCTACATGGGAACCTGCTCCCTCAGTCAGTGAATATCCAGTTTCACAAGCAATTCTAAAGCCATAGCAAATCCTAAAATCATTGCAATGCCAGTGCCTCAATTTCCCCACTGTTATCCCTGGCACAGAAGCAGCTGTCCCATTAATAAACCTGAATAAAATCTTCACTGCCAGTAATAGAAGTTAGAGAAGTGTACGTGCATTCTGGAAAATTTGCTCTCACTGAACTGTCATGAGCATTTTTATAGTGGAAAGAAGCTGGCCAGGGCATCAAGTAGCAAAATACCTGGCACTAGGACAGACAAGTCTCTGTTTCAGCTGTACAAATGGCTACTTAACCTTTTCTAAAGGTGAAAGCTCCAACAGCTCCACAGATTATGTGCAGTCTCACAGTGACATCAGCAACCTAAGCATGACTTTTTTGAAAGAGATGTCTGAGTTCCCAGACAAGATAACTTTAGTTTAGGGCATTAACTTCAGCACCCTCATAAACTCTTCTATAAAATGAAATGCATCAGATAGAATCTGACACTGACACAGTCATTGCACTCTGAATAAACATCCTTTTTAACATCAGCCAGAGAACTAAACTGCAGCATAGAGGAAACCAAGTGCTGCTCAGCAGTTCAGCCACTGGAGACTCTTTCTGTCAAGAAGAGCTCCAGTTTCATGCACAAATTGGCACTTAGCAAAGCAAGCACTACATGTTGAAGGGTTTCTAACAGAGTTATGGGATTGATTCAACATTACAGAAATGTTTGTAATTATTTCCATTTACAAGCCACGAATACCTGCAAGTCATGTTATAGAACTGGGAAGCTGAGTTTTGAAAACTGTTGCTACTAAAATATTGAGACTAGCAAAAGCTATAAAAAGCATTAAATATCATTATACCATGCTTTTATAGCTTTCTCAAACTTCACTGTTTTCAGACTTCTTTTCAAAACAGCTCCTTTTAGCTCTTTTGCACTTCCATGGAAAAAAACAGTCATAAACAGGAACTGTAAATAGCAGTTATCAGTCTTCAGTATTGATTCCCATGGAACAAACAGCAGGTGACCTACTTTCCAGGAAATCCCAAACAACTGCACCCTGCTTAAACAGCAGTGTCCCAGAACAGAGTGGTACAGGTAGTCAGTAAGATGACAATGATGTCTGGAACTCCTTATAATATCCATAGAAATAGGCTTGTAATATTCTGGGTTTCAGTTCAGTCCTCCTTCTTGCACTTCTTACATCAGACCAGTATTTCAAAAGTTTACATACCAGGGAAAATTAGCATCTCTAATTTGTTCTCATGATATTATATTTACATTCAAGAATTTGAAGCAAAAAGTGGAATGAAGCCCAACAAAAAAGGAAAACTGAAGGCTACAGTGATGAGAAAATAGGAAAATAAAAGCAAAAACAAACTTGCATTTCAAATACATGCTGGTAGATATGGTAGACAACAGCAGAAGCTAAACACTGTATGCACACCAAGACTTGCTTACTTTATCCACACAGTCATCAAAGAAGGCAAGGCTGGCATCCTTGTCACTGACAAAAGAACATTCCTCAATGAAGCGAATGAACATCTGAGTTTTGGTCATCAGGGTGTAGAACTTCTGATGGGAACGGTCTCTGCTCTTCAGGAACCCTGCAAAGTGCAGTCAGCAGCACTGTCAGAATGCCCACAAGGGAAAAGCCCTCACCAGAACTCAGTGCTGCTTCTACTTATATGCAAAAAGCTTCCTGCAATCTCTGCCACTACTGTGCACTTTTGTCTAAACTTATATTTCCCCCATCATTTACAACACTAACATGCAAATATTTTTATTCTTTAGATAAAAGAGAATAAAAAATAATAAATCAATACACACAAAACAAGTTTCTAACTTTTTACCTTGTAGTTCAAAGAGAGAACTTGCATCTGTGGCTGTTTCAGAGGGTGCCTCCGTTATTGGCCTGAGATAAGACCTGTAACCTTTTAGGATTGAAGCCATGAAACAGAGAAATGCTTCCTGGATCTCCAAATCTAACAGATGCAATTTCTTCCCAGAATTAAAATCATAATCATTCATTGCCAATTCCATTAATGCATCTTCTCTTGGTCGCTGTTGCACTGTGAACAAAACAACAAAATAGAATTTTACTTTTTCTCCCCCCCTCAATATTGACCAAAAATATTCTCTTTAACTTACTAGATTCAGTGATTACTGAACTCCATTACATTTGAAATATGTTAAAATATACCCAAATTCACTCAGGACATGAGACAGTGGATTCAGCTTGACCTCATGTATCTGTGGAAAACTCCAAAAGCAGGATGCACTGGCCTGGTCAGCACAGGAGTTACTACAGTAACAGAGAACCAGCGTGGACAGAGCCTTAAAAAGCCTTCAAAGAAAGCTGTTTGTAAAACCAGGTGAAAATTTAGACAGGAGCTGATTAAAGAAGCATATTTTCAGGACAAACACATGGATGGGTATTTTTTTTTTGATTGTGCCTTTCATTTCAAAAAGCACATTAAATACTGACATACACAGAAAATCACCACTTAGAGGCAAAGTGGAGCCATTAAAACACAACACTGCAGAATGCTGCTACAGACAAAATGTGGCTCTAGCAAAACCTGTATTCTTTAATTAAGTAGGTGTACCAACATTTTAAAGCCATCAGAACTCTAGCTGAGACTTCACTGCTACACACAGTTTGGTAACATTCTAATAATGTCTCAGGAAAGTGAAAGGATGGTTTAGTCACTGTCTTTCCACATCATATAATTACAGCCAACCTTACCTCGATATCATTTTTAAGCAACCTACTCTATAGTAAGATTTAAGTTCTATTTTTACATACAGAACATAAGGTTTAGATTTTTTCTTAAAAAGCCCTTCCAGAAAAATGTATAAAAATTCTGAAGCATCAGATAATTTTCATCATCCATCAGCTATACCCTTCTTTGTGCAGTACATCCCAATAAACTTCTGTTTCTGTATGTTCTAATCAGGACACAAATTCTTGTGACCTCAATAGCCAGGAATGTAAACAGCCTTTAAAAAATGTGCTTTGTTTTCAAGAATTTCACTAAAACCACCCCATCCATTTTTCTCACATCAAGGTTCAATATATCTTGCTCTGCAATATTTGAGGATTCTACCAACAACTAATTTTTACTTAGAGATGTCCAGTAATTGTGCCTTACATTTAAACCCCTAATGATTAAAAACCACTTATTATTGCCATCTTAAATTTTTAGGTGAAGTACTATTAGCTTGACTGTCAAAGTTATTCCAATTTCAATTGCCAAGACATCAGCAAAATTTGAGGATGCAAAAAAAAAAACCAAAAAACAAAAGGTCTTTATTAGGTCTTGGCCTACACTTTGCTTTGGTTTCCTATTCCTTTCTCATAGAAACACTGTTCCTTTTTTTTGTATGAGGATAACATTAATAGGAAGAGATATCTATTTAAGTACTGCTTTCATATATATGTGAAGTCTCCTCTGTCCCAGAAGTTCCCACATAGTTTCTAATCTCTGGATTTAGAGAAGATTTTCCCATTCTGTAAAAATAAATGTTTAATGGAACTGATAACTTTGGAACATGTTTAATTAGCTACATTTATCTGTTTTTGTGGCACACTGTGCCCAGTGTAAAGTTTACTATGTACTTTCCCACTCACATTCTGCCAGTTGCTGATATAAAGTATTCAAAGTGTTCATCAGATTTTTACAAGGTTTCTTTGGTAAGATCTTCCATGCAATAGCTTTCTTGTCTCCAGTTCTAGAAAGGAAAAAAAAAAAAAAAGCATTCACTGGAATGTGTTCAGACACCAGAGAAGGAGGTTTCACTCCATTAAAACTGGACTGAGGACTGCAAACCAACTAGCAAAATCAAATTTGATTTACTGTGTGGAGATTTGATCAGAGCCATCCAACCAATGCCCCATATTTCAGGGTGATGATTATGCTGCCACACTCTTCAGCACTGAAATCAATCCAGTTACAACTCACCAGAGATGGATTAATGGTATTAAGCACCTGTTACTGCACCAGCAACCACCACTCATGCCATGTTCTGAGCTCTAATTACTTAAACTAGCATGGACAGAAGGAAATTGAAAGAAAAACTAAAATACCCCTGCAAGTTTTGCCAAAAAGCTGGTTTTTGCTTTTGAAAACAGGAAGCAGAAAAAAATTAACAGAAAAGAAAAACTGTTGATGCAAACTTACTGAGAAATTGTGTTGGTATCCAGGTCAACACAGCTGACATCAGGTGGGGGGTCATAGAGATCAAAGTATCTGGAATCAATTCCCACTATGAACGGGCACGGGGCACTCAGCACATCTGCCAGTGCCAGGGGACACAGAGGAATATACGGGCAAGGCCAGTGGAAGGGAAATATCATCTTTGATGAAACATGCAGAGAGACAAAACCACAGGTTAAACATGTGCAATACAGCCTATGCAGGAATAAACCGTATTTCACTAACTTCAAAATTATTTAACATGGCAGATTGCTATTACTGAGACTCTAGATGTAGATTATTAATTAAAAACTGCACTAATTTCTTTAAAATTCAATTTGTAGGAAAAAACTCTTCAGAATCACAGATTGCACACAGCAGAGGCAGCAAACAATGCTTAGTGATGACAGGCAGGGAAAATCATGCATTTAAAATTCCATAGGAATAGACACAATGCTATCAGTAATTCTTATTTAATGCACTGTGATGATCAAACACTTATTTACACAAAGAATCAACAATTTCTCTTCTATCTTCATAGGATATCATTACAACAGTAATTTTTCTCTAATGATCTTTATTTTAATTCTTATTTTTAAGTAACATTTAACAGCACTAATACCAAATCTAGATTTTAGCTCAGAAGCATTCTCTCTGTCCTTTTACAGGTGTATGACTAAAAGTTGGTACTTACAGAGACCAATGCCTCTGTCACACTCGTGAGGACAGAAGGTCGCAATGAGTGGATGAGGATTTTATGTTCTGTCACAGCAAATACCAACAGAGTTACTGCATTTTCAGGTCCTAAATTCTGAAGTAGTGTAGAAAACTTGCCACCACTGTTAAAGGACAAACACACCGGTGAGTTAAAAGGGACAGTAAAAAAAAGAAATGTTTGATAATAAAATAAATGGGAATCTGCAAATCTTTCTTTTAGAGAAGATTACTTGGTACAACATTTGGCACACTTCATTGTCCAGTGAGGAATGGTTATTTCCCAAGAATAACCATGATTCCTTGAGACTTGACTCAGTCTAGACTATTTTCAGGACACAGGCATGACAATTTTTCTTTCTGAGAAGCAATTTACAGGAGACAACATCTGTTTCTTTAATCAGTCTCCTGCACTGAGACATGGAAGTCAAGACAGTAATAGAACTCCTTCAACTCTCTTCCAAAACAAAACTGAACTATCTTGGGAGCCCAGGGATGACCTCCTAGAAAGGGGATCTTAATAAGATATATATTCTTCCTCAAGAACCACTAAAGTGATTTTAAACCCCCCCAAATACATTAATAATTGTGTATCCTTGTCAGGGTGCAGGTCTAATCACATGAATAAACTTCAGATCCACCAGCTTCCAAAGGCACCAGACAAGGTGAGTTAATTTACACAACTGCAACTCAAAATAGCAAATCTTTTCCATAACACAAATCAGAATACATCTCACAATTAACAAGATACTGCTACTTGCCTTAGTGGGAGTGGTGATGACACAGGCTGGCTAAGAATCAAGTTATCATGTGGAGATAGCTGAGAAAAGATTTTAAAACACATTATTTTTATTCTGAACTTTGGAAATACTTACCAGAAATTACACAACAAAGAACACTTAAAAATAATTGAAATTAAGCTGAATCTTGTATACCCCAGTTGTGTATCACTCTAAGAAGTGCTGTGCAATGATATGCATCAGGATCTTTTAGTAAAAACTGGGCAAAGCATGATATTCCTTTCTTGGCCAGAACTGAATACATTGCATATTCATAAAGAAGACTTTAAACTAGCTAATGCTGCAAAAATTTGAATATATTAACTGCTGAAAAATGAAGCCTTCTGTACTTTAAGGGCTGTGAGTACCCATATTTCATACACAGTTTTCAGGAGCTGGGGGGAATTCTTTCTGGATTTAGGGGTAAAGAGAGGGATAAAAATTCATAAAGGGGAGAGATAGCAGGTCATAACATAAAGCTATATGTTCTTCTGAAGACGTATAAGAATTAGGCTCTTGGCTGGTAGAAACTGCTCAGCTCTGATAGAATCTTTAAAATGTGCATTAGCTAAAGATGCAGGAAGATCCTACTAAATCACGTTTCTTTCTTATGGGGACATGGCATCAAGCAAATCATTCACATATTCAGCAGGAATAGGAAGACTCAGGTAAGTACACGAATAGCAAGAGACAATCAGTTTATCAAAGCCCAGCTGATGTTTTCAGCCATGGTAAATCCAGGGTAACAAGATACCAGCTGGCTTAATCCTCTTGCATTTTCTGTTGTTTAAAAGCAGTAATAACTTAGCCACAGCAGTTTGTACAACTGAGCTGCAAGTTCACACTGTTTTTAGGAACATTTCAGGTTTGAGTGTGTTTCACCTTAGACTCACTGCAGGTGACCAGGTAATAGAAGCTAGAAGACAAGACTGATGACTTGGAAGCACAAAGTCACCTAATGCTGTGCCTGGAGAGGCACCAAATACAGGGAATTAAGAAGAGTCTGCAGTGCTGTTTCCCTGCACATCTCACATCCCACTTCCCTGACAAATGTGGATGGCCACACCACAGGCTGGATTTGTCAAGTAAGTCACCTTGGGAGCACCAGCACCATTAGCTTGTTCAGAGGAAGAATTCAGAGGACTCATTTTTCCAGCCTGGGGCAAACCTTCATAAACCACCCTCTGAAAGAAAGCATCAGCCTGACATCCTCTGACTTCTGTGCTTTAGCAAAAGCACATAAACACAATTAAGCATCTATTCAAGGGGCACATCTCCCTCAGGGCAGAAGGGGCACTTATTACCCCCCTTCCCCAGAGGGAGGAACATTACTCCACATGCTCTTCAAGTCTGCAGCTTGTGATACATTAGCACAGCAACCTCTGTGCAACGAGGGGAAGCAGGACACAGTTCAGCAGATCTCAGGTCAGAAGGAAAGATCCTAGGTCAGAAGGAACCCATCAACACTGGCAGCTGGAAGCTGGCAAATGGGAACATTCCATAGTGTTTTACTAATGGCTATCATTTCTTTGAGATTTAGAAGTTTAATTGCTTAGCAAAAGACTACCACATTTTCCATTAACAGGCCTCAGAGAGAAATGGAAATCCTGAAAGTTTGCCATTTCCCACACTAATTTTGAGGAAAAGTCTAAGGTACAATCACCTGTGATTTTATTCACTGCAGTTTCAAACACAACTTAAGTCCCTGGAAGCTGCTGGAAGGAAGAACTTATTCACAGATTTCAATTGCCACTGCCTACTGTAAAAGCAGTGTTTTCTCCATCTGTACTATCAGCTCTTAAAGCTGTACTAAATTAATGCACATAACATTTTGAAAATAAGGTATAACTGTCATAATTTTCACATCACTTATATCTAGATCTTCAGACTTCATTCCAGGATATAAACCCATATATACTTTGACAAAATTCCCTAAAACCTCAGACAAAAAAAGTTAAAAGCTTTTCTCTAAACTCAATCATAATCTCTGTAAATAGGTGTTTAGTGTTTCTAGCACAAATATTTTACTGAATATGAATTAAAAAAAAAAACCAAACCTAAAACAAGAAGTGGGTTTTGAATTGAACTTTAAAATCATAAGAAAAGGGACAGAAGTGCCCGATACAGTTTCAGCATAACTGTTCTCTAATCCCTTTTCAGTAGCAGCAATAAATATCACTCCTTTAGAATACACTAAAGAGTATCTTCAATATTCAGTACATGCTATAAAGACATAACCCAGGATTGTATTTGCTCTGGAAGACTTCACTACCATATGGGCTACACAATTAAGGCTCAGAAGTGCACAGGGCTTTCCATATTTTATGTTATACAAGTAATAACAGAATAGCATCACTTTGTAACTATTTAATCAAAACCACAATTGGTAGAATACTTTGACTGCAACAGAGCTCTCTTTTCTCTGCAATAAAAATTTTAACACCTCTCTAACTATTTCGCATCTTCGGGAGGAAATAAAAAGATTTAATAACACTTCAGAAGTCTTCGAGACCAGGGTTTTTTCTCTCCTACCAACAGTGACAGGGCTGAAATTTCAAAGAGCAGGTAGCAATTCCTGTAATTATTTCACTCCCACACAGCCCTGCAGGGAGGAGAGAGCAAGGGCCAGGTTTGATAAAGGGGCTGTTACTGGGTGTGGCTCTTGCAGCTCTCACTGAGAGCACAAAGCCCTTTGGGAAGAGGGGCAATCATGGATGTACATTTCACATCTGGTTTTCGTTTTATTTATTTTACACTCAGCCTTCATACAGTAGCAAGAAGAAAACAGGTCTAAAGCTATTGCAAAAGTCAGACCAGATGCTGGCTTGGAGCAGTTTTTCATTAATTTCCATATACTCTGAAAAAAAAAGTTTTAAGCTGACTAAACAGCTTCTTGTAATAACTCACTGAAGTCATTAACTGAACTGGAAACTGAAGTTTTACAGATTTTTCACATTATGTGTATGAATTTTGGAAAAAGAAATCCTGAATGAAAATAATCTGGGCACAAAAACTACATTTTTCATTTATTAACCTGCTTTATCTTTACCTTAGACACGGTTATTAAAGAAAATTACACTTACCTGAACTAGAATTCTTGGCCTCTGAGGGGATGGAAAAGGTACTTTATGCATGAAATGGGAAATGTGTCTACAGGAAAAAAAAAATACTGATTTAGTAGAAATTAAGCTTAAACTGCTTCACCTCAAGACAAAATTTTTGACAGTAAGAGAAATTATTATATAAAAATGGCACATACTTAGAAAACAGAGAAAAAATCCCAGCACCTAAACCCTATTGGGATATTCTGACCTTGAAAACCTATTTTTCTACTGATCACAAGAATATGGGATGGCAGATTCTCTTTCAGAATACAAACTCTGTTTGTGAGATTGACAAAATACAAGGAGGTTTTTTTCTTTTCATTTGTAAAGTAAAAATATTGATATTTGAACATCACAGTCCCATTTTAAAATCTTGCTTCTGACAGAGTTTGAAATAGCACTAAACCTCAGAGACTAGAACTGGTTACTTGCAAAAAAATATTAATGGGTGAATATCAAGGAGAATCATTAAGCTCATCCATTTTCTTCAGTTCTAAATACAAAATGTTATATAAAATTGCTGATGAAAAAGCTTTAAAGCTTTTTCACATACTACAAATACAGAAAAATGTTTTTAGAATATGACAAAGTCCTCAGTTTCATGAATTAATTAAACTTACACAAGTGTAATTCTACACAATAGACAGTTTCACATTAAAAGAAGCTCCACGGGATAAAAACCCATGAGAAACAGGTATTCTACCCTAAATTTCACCTTACAGCACATACTTTAGCAGGATTTCTACAAATGTCACCAGTATTATGACACAGACAACTACATACGGAAGAAATTCAGACAAACCCAGAAACAAGCACTGATTTGGGTTTTATTTTATTATCAGTGTATGAAGATGCTGGCCCAAGTCTGGAACATGTCACACAACAAGGGAAAGCTGCTCTTTGCAGCAGCTGAGCTGACTGACAGTGTTCAGCCACAGACAAACCATCATCATTAAAACAGCCAAAGGAAGTAGGTTGGATACTTCATTAAAATCCTATATTTAAATTATCCACAGTAAACTGACCAGTTTAAAAATCAGAGAAATTAGAATAAATCCATAAAATCCAAATTGATAAAGCACTTCTCTTATCTACTTATTTTATTAATTCCCAAAAGTTAAAACACCAAACCCCTGAACTTAAAAACAAAATATAAACTATATATATATATATATATAAAAAATTGGAAGTGTACACTATCAGAATTTTCAAACAAGTTCAGTGATGGGAATGGCAATAATGAAGGGGATAAGCAATCACAGAAATACTTAATCCATATAGTCAAAGTCTCCTGCAAGTTAATATTTAAGTTGAAGTAGAAAAAAACTGATGTGTAATAAAATAGAAAAGTAAATAGTGTGTTTGAAATCTGCTGCATTAAAAGATTACATTAACCTAGAAATGTTACATGGTATTACATATCAATTACAAGTATTGACCATTTCTTGGTGTAAGGATTTCCTCTGCATTTTATAATGTGAAATCCTTTATGTGAGAAAGAAATTAAGTTTATTTATCACAAATAGAAGATAATTACTAGTGCAAAATATTCAATCTGCTTTATCATGTCTCATTACACTACAAGTAGGCATTTGAAAAAACGCAAATCTACTAATTTAATTCTCCTAACTTGATGTGTGCAAGATTAAGAAAGGATTTATAATCTTGCTCTTTCTAATCACTATGGCTAAAGGGTGCAAAGCTAATTAAAAAAGCTTTCAGAAACCTTTGCAGGCACTTAAATCACAAATAAAAATCCAGACTTTTTCAGAAAGTAGGTAAAGATACGTTAATCAAAGGAGAAAAGTGCAGCCATTATATTTAATGTTTGATGAGTGAAGTAAAGAAAGGGTATTATGGCAAATTTAGAACAAAAAAAACCCCACCCTCTTATCAACTGAAATTACAGTTATGAATTTTGGAAATTACTTACTTCTCAATGGGGAGGACATGTGGCCCAGAAATGGAGTAACGATAGAGAAAGGTAAGAAACTTCTTGAAAGCATCAAAGAAAGGCCAGTGAGAGAGCAGACAGATGCATTTATTTGTCTGCACTGTTCTGCACGTGTCTTTTCCCTCGACACCAGCTGCTAATCCCAGCTGAGATTTTTGTTTCTCTGTGAGGTTCTCTTCAGGATACAGCTCATAAAACTGAATAGCAGCACCATATACCTGCAAACACAATGTGGATGTGAAGTCAGTAATTCAGCCTTGATCTTCAAAGCAATCTAAGAAACCCCAAACACACAGAAAATCAAGTCTGTATTATTGTTTGAAAAGATACATTAATGCAAAAGATGGTGATCTTTTGAAGTAATCCATTTTGGAATATTCTTATGACTGAAAATCCAGACTGTCTATTATTTAATTAAAACACTTAATATCATATGAGAAAGAGTAATATACAAAACAATTTATTTAAGAGAAACATAATGATTATAAAGAGTCAACTGCTCCTCCAATTGCCTTTAAAGCTATTTTAGGAATCCTTCATACACTACTCAAAGCCATATCCCCTGACATCCAATTTACTTTTCAGAACAAGTATGTACATGCAAGGTCGTTTCCATGCTTGCAATAAAAATAGCATTACTTGCATGTATATGCAGTCCAATTTTATAGCTCTCCAGTTTCACAGGCTAACAGGAAAGCAGAGGAGCTCAGGTTTATGATCAGCTGAAACTACTGCAAGTCACTCTTCAAAGCAGTCTTGGAATCAAGCCCAAGAGAATAGATTCAAACTCATCTATGAAAACATTCATTATCATCATCCTGAACAGATAAACAACTGAGTTTTTTCAATTGAATTAATAACTTTTCTTCCAAGGTTTCAAAATACCTTTTCTGCAGAAGCTCCAGTTAGTACAAATGTAGAAAAAACTGGGAGAGGGTATTTACTGTTAGATGGCCAACATTCAATCGTTGCACCCATAGGGAGACAAAAAAGAGGCACAGATTCTGGTAATGGGAATGATTCATAATCTTCTTCGGGATATCTGCATATTAAACCTATGAATAGAATGAGCAGAGAGG
Source organism: Vidua chalybeata (assembly GCF_026979565.1). Classification (NCBI taxonomy): domain Eukaryota; kingdom Metazoa; phylum Chordata; class Aves; order Passeriformes; family Viduidae; genus Vidua; species Vidua chalybeata. Next base: position 18,566,795 of record NC_071542.1, read on the forward strand.
CAGTTACAGAAAAGCCAGCAGAAACAGGTTTGGAATAGCTCATTCCATAAAATAATTGCCAGAAAATTCATATATGAGCACACAGTAACTTCAGAAGATGAGTGAAGGTGTAAATAATTAGGCACAGGGAATAGCTGGAAGGGGCAGATGCTCCCATGACATAAGGAGAATCACCTGACTAAAGTATTACACTGAAATCCTACTTTCCATTCTAGAAACTATACATAACTGATTTATCTTTTCCTGTTTTCAGGCTGTGTGCATCTCACCTGTTATTATATAATAGCTCACATTCATCATGAGCAAAGATTTAAAATCTAGTTTAAAAACAGGTAATGTGAATACTTGAGAAATAACACTGATGTTTTCAACTGTGACACCAATTAATTCTGGCCAACAAACATTCCCTGAAAAATATATGTTTGCTAGATAGTTGTTTAATACCAAAAGAATCAATTTGATTATGCTGATCCACCTCAGCTGAGGACTCAGCTCTTGTGCTGCCAGGCCAATGTGTTTAGACTTATTTTGAATACAGCTGTAAAACATGAAGATGTGAAGCAGAGGCTTTTAGCACGCAGGTCCTCAGTTACATGGGAGGCTGTAGCAATCCATCCTGTCTGACTGCCAGCCCAGGGGACTCCACACTGAGAATGGATTCCACATGAAAGGATTTAGGATTAGGATTTCTCTGTTAGCACAATCACTATGCACTTTCCTAACAGAAATGGGAATGTTAATAAGCAATAAAAAATTGTAACCAAGAAGGGCAGTGGATCTCTTCATGCCAAGAATCAAAATTTTTAAAAATTTGTATTTGTTTACAAATGTACTGTCCACCCTTTAGTGCATCCTGAACTCCTGTTTACAGAGAGCAGCCTCTAGAAGGGATGTAAGTGGATTAAAGCTTAAGTGTGAATCATGCTCATGGACTTGTATGCCAAACAAAATCAGGGTTTAAAAAAACCCAACAACAAATGCAAAGCCAACACGTTTCATCAGTCATAGCAAATCTAATTCTGCCTTATAAATAAAACAATAAAATAAAGATGATACACGATCCAAAAATACTTAAGGAGCTCAGTGCCAATGATGCTCGAGGCAGTGTGGAAGTCTGCACTATTCTTCAAAATGTTTCTTAAGGAAATTGATCATGAAAATGCATCAAATAATTTCTGTGGCATTTTCTTCTGCATATACACACACATCCTTAAGAGACAGTTACCAGTAACACAAACAGAAATGGGAGACACCCAGATTTGTAGAAACCTATCAGAACATAGCTGGGATTCCAAATTAAACACAAATTTTAAAACAGCATGGGCATGATACCCATGCTAAGTTCTAAGGCCTCTTTTCTGACATGATTTTAAAATAATTCTTTAGAGAGATTCCTTTTTGAATAATGGCTAGATACTGTCAATTCTTTAGTACAAGATGTATTACATTACAAATGAGCCTGGACATTCTGAATTGAAGATAAAAAAAGCTACACAGTAGTTACATACCAGCTTTATATGATATGGTGTTGGTTTTTGCCACAGACTTTTTATAACATAAATAGACGGCTGAGCCCCACTGTAAAATAAAAAGTTACTGGATTAAGTGATGAAGTATAACAAATGGACATAACTGAATATAACTAATAATAATGTTGATAATTGTAAGTATTTAAATTCTCCGTTTCTGGACATGAGAATAAAGAACAAGGAAAGCCATGGAGCAGAAAAGAGCAGCACCCATAGGGGGAACACAGAGCTTTTACAGAAGGGAGAAAGGTGTAACAACTTCCATCAGACAGCACTCCCATAACCCAGTCAATATGGGAACTATCAGAACTGAAAAATCCATTGGTTAATGCCTACAGGCATTTATTTAAAAACAAGCACAAATCAATTCCCATGATCTTTTTTACATGATCCTACTTGCAGAGCAGTCAGCATCCTCCTCAGCACACTGACTTCTGAGGACCCTGCAAGAGCCAGCACATGGAGCTGCAAATTTAACCAGAAAACACCTAAATATTCAGTTCTGCAAATCAAAGTTGTGTGAAACCTGTGTATTTTAGCAGGTCAGGCTTTGGAACCATATTAAACATTTAAATGTGCTTACAGTCAACACATTTAAATGTGCTCACAGGCCAACATCACTCACACACAACTTTCTTTAAATAAGAAGTTTGTGAAACTACTGATGAGAAAAACATTTATAAAATAGCATTGTAGGTAAAGGGAGGAGTTGGAAAACAAAACAGAAGCTGGTTGCTAGATATGGAATTCCCACCAGAACAGTAAAAACAGTGTCAGAAACAGCCACATCTGTAAAACCTCCAGTTACACACACGTACTCAACAGGTTCTAAAGGACCAATCCAAAGATGCTGGAGTCAGCACTAAAAAAACCCACACATTTGCTCTAAGGCTTCCAGAAAGACTTTGTTCCAAGTAGGAACAAAGGAATGCAATTCTCCAACTCTTCCAATATTTGATTTATCTTTGGAGACCTCTTATGAAGATTTTTCACCAGGTACTCCAAGAGCTGCCACAAGTACTCCACAAAGGTCACATCCGTGAGTATCAAGCGTTCAAAGCCCAGCTTTTGAATCTTACCATGCTATTGTTCAGATTCTTGTCCACCTTGCAGAAGGTGTGTGGAGGAGTCTCTCCTTTGCTGGGGATGATGATGCAGATGTCTGTGACAGCCAGGGTGTTCTGGGTCATGTTCTCGGAGGCCCTGCGGTAGGTGATGTACACCCGCTGGGACGAGGCGCTGCCGCTGATGTTGGCAGGCCGCCCATACGGGGTGCTCTGAATGATTTCACAGCCTTGCTTGACTCTTTCTTTCCCATCATATAATACCCTAGTTATAAAGGGGAAGGAAAAACGTCAGGAGGCACATTTTAAAAACACTTTTGAGTTTTGATCACAGCTCTTGTCTCATTGCTGAGCAAAACATTTTTACTGACAAGTTCAGGTCACATTATCTCCAACTGTATTCTAACAGAAAAGCTTCATGGTTAAACTATACTGGTTTTCCTTGTATATAATTGCTTTTAAGCATTTTGTTTACTGCAAAATAGTGATATTTTCAGTTCTATTAAAGATTCATTGCCTGATCCTAAGAATGTCATATAACTTATCTCTTTCCAATCTGTGTTAAATAGGTTAAGCATCTTATCCCAATCCAAACATATACATTAAAAATTATAAATGGCTTTGAAAACTCCAAAACGGAAAGGATTACACTTGTCATTAAAATCCACTCAGCATGCATTTTCCCTTCCATACTGGGTTACAGTATGCTCAAGTCAACAACTGTCTTCCTGTTTAGAGTTTTGCCTTTTATTTAAAAAGTATGGCATTTCCGTAAACCTACCTTATCTGCTCTTTGTTAAATAAAATGGTGAAAATCACCCACTGGAATGGGGAAAGCACTCACCCCAAATCAGTAAGTGGAGGCTTATCCCTCCCTCGGCGATAACAAAGGTATATCTGCGGTCCTACAAGGCTGCCGTTATTGAGATCTGCAGAGAGGCCCGAGGGAGTGACATCTATGCATTTATAGCCCTGAGGAACCTCCTCCCCCAGGGATTTATTGAGGACTGTCACGTCTGTGATGGGTTCTTTTGGTCTGGCGATTTTATGGCAGGCATCATTGAAGTGGATCTCCTCCTCCAGTGGCTTTGAGATATCCGTTAGTCCTGCGACAACAAAGTAATCAGCAACACGGGCCCCTTTGTCTTCCATCTTCCATCACAAGGTGTTACAGCTTCTAAGAAAGAAATACAGGTCAGAAATGATAAAGTTATGGTTATTTTAAAAACCAGAAAATCATAGCTTGCAAATAAAGAAAATGCTTTCTGCTCTCATGTGGAACATTGAGAAATGGGCTAAAAATGTTTTACCAAGACACCCATATGCACTGGAATTTTGCTAGAGTAGCTTCAGGAAGTTTACTGTCATCGAGTTCCAGACTTTTAAAACCAGACAAGCTATTTAAGACTCCCTTTTGTTGAATTAATTTTGTTTGGGTGCAAAATTTTATTGTAAGAGAAACTGTTACCACACAGGAGTTTCAAGAGCTTGCTGACATTCTGAAACTGAACAACTAGAATTTAAAGCAGTTTGAATGGTTGATAGAAGACCTCAGTTTTCATGTAACTTTTATTCCCATTGCTTTATCTCCCTTTATTTCTTGCTCTAGGTAGCAAGTGTTAAGACTTAGCAAACTTCATGGCATCATGATTCTTGGATTTGACCAAGATTTTTACTCAAACATAATAAATTCAGACGTTTCTTACTGGTAATTTGGAAAATTATGTCCCAGTTTGACAATGTGCATTTAATCAAATTGTTTCAAGCTGGCCTCAGATTTCCAGCACCAGCCCCTGCTCAAGCAGGAAGAATGTCAGGCTGTGCCTGGTCCCCCCTACCAGCCTCATCCACCAGCACAATAGAGGCAATTCCCTCTTCCAGCTCTTATTTTGTAGGTTGGTTGTGTTTTGCTGGACTGGCTTGAGAAGCTTCTAACTTTGCAAGGAAATTAGTACAGTTTTTTTTTATTTTATGCTTATTTACATTGTTCTAGAAAATGCCAAGAAGAAAGCCCAAATTATCTAACTTTTATTTTTCTATACGGCTAATAAGCACTATGGAACACTTCAAACATGATTACTGCAGGCAATCACCAATATATAGGAAAGTAACACTCTGAAAATAACTTCAGCTTGTGTTTGAAGAGAGAATGCAGTTACAAAACTGTGCTTAGTTTAGCCTACATACAGTTATTTCAAACACATCTGGAATATGTTACTCAGCATATATATGAAAGCCATAACTACAAATTCAAACTCCTCCCTGAGTGATATATTCAAAGACACACAAACTCAACCTCTGCACATGCTGCCTATTATCTCTCTGTCCATCTGGCTCCAGCAAAATGCAGAAAGGGGGTGTTTAACAACGTATCCTTAAAAACTGGCATACGACCAAATACTGACATCGTTCAGCTAACATGACAGAAGTTCTAGGTATGTTGTTACATTAACAATTCTCTGTGAAACTACATTACAGCTATTGTAACATTGAGATTTTTTCCCCTTTCTTACAAGCACCATTTCACAGAACTACACCGATTTCTAGAGTGATTCATTATGCCTTTTAGGATGAAATTATATATAATTTTTGATTACTAAACACTTTAGTAATCAAAAATTATACAAATGATGGCTGTTAAAACTGCAAGCAGAACCTATAACTCCAGTGTATTAACAGCACTACTCCACTTTAATCATTACAAATTATTAAACTCCAGTTTAGCATTACAAATAAACAGAATGATATGTATGTATATATGTATATAATATTGGAGAATCATACCTTTACACAATTTAAACCTCGCCATCATTCCATATAAAGTTTATACCAAAAGTCCTAAATTCAAACATTCCTTTATTCCCAAAAGCACTTTCAAGAAAAACTGGGACAAGCTCTCCTCATTTAGAGATAGTTAAAATTAGAATCCCCTACATACAAACACCTGCTATCACATAAATTTGCTTCCTAAGGTTATAGCACATAATACACAAGTCAGCAAGACTTTCATAATTTAATGCGGATTTCACAGAAAAGAAGGAAAAAAAAAAAGGCCTGGCTGATGATGAATTATCCCTTCATATTTACCCCATCCCTGGCAGTGTCCAAGGCCAGGTTGGACAGGGCTTGGAGCATCCTGGGACAGTGGAAGGTGTCCCTGCCTATGGCAGGAGTGGAATGAGAATCTTTAAGGTCCCTTCTAACCCAAACCATTCAGGGATTCTACAATGGTTTCATGATTTCTGTCTTTTGCTACAAAGGCTTACAGTTAAAAATGGGATAAAAAAGATTAACTTAAGTGGTATTTTAGTCTAAGGCTGACTTAGACTTTACTAGAGCTACTGTGATACTCAAATTTTCAACATCGGGTTACTGGCAGAGCAGATCTATGCAAACTTTATGTTAATAGACCCCAGAAAGAAGATATAAACTGTGAGTTAACTCACTGACATATAATCATTCTGTGAAGAGCATTTCACATAAACTGATGGAGAATTTCTGTAGAAATTCCTACCATGAAGCCATTCCACAGTGATTTGCCTCGTGCATCTTAGTGAGTCGTGGTTGTGCCTTTCTGGTGTGAATCTCAGGACAGCACCTGAGATAACCCTGGGATGGGGACAGGCATCAGTCCAAGGAGAGAGATTTCTCCACAGCTGCTGATTCCACAGCAGGATCTCTTTCCTTATCTCCCCTGGTTTTCAGCTGCTGTGTGGCTCTACCAGCTACAAAGTCCCTGAGTTCCCTCCTCTGCAAGGGTTTCAACACAGCCTGGCCATGGGGTCTCCACTGCACCCCTTGGTTTGTGTTGTGTGGGAGGTCAGGAATGCTGCTCATGTTCCATCCAGGGAGTAGCAGATTTTTCCCTACAACTTCCATACTGTAATCTTTTTACCCTCACTCATCTCCCTACAACATCTCACCGTATTGCAAGACATTTTTGAGGGGAAAAAAAAAAGCCCAAACCAAACAAACATGAAAAACACAGCAGAAAAAGTCACACTGCACAAGAGGGTTGCTTGAGGCAGCTAGTTCCAGATGAAATTCAACATCAGGAGTGCCACACTGAGAAGCTTCCATTGCTTCTCTACACTTCAGTAACCTGGGGACAAAAGGCTGCACATTGAAGGCAATACCATGGGATCACAACCATAATCTCCTACAAAAGTCCCCAGAAAAAATCCAATATATGGTCTTTGAGCCACTTCATGATAATGAGTTTTAATGGATGTCATACAATTAATACAACTGTAAATTAAACACCATAAAGATCAGAAAGAATCAAAATATCCTTGCAAATAACAAAGTCATGTGTAAAAAAGTTATTAAACACACACACACGCTAGATCATGACTATATAGATGAGAGAGCTTTTTGTAACTTCTAAAAATGTAGGACCAGGAGACACAATCAGATAATCTCTCAGATCCACAAACTATTAGCTTGATTACTTTGCTGAAAGACAAAGGTAAACACATTTTCACTGTTTATTCAATGTAATTTTCTAACATCCTATCTTTTCATAAACATTCAGGAAATACTAATTGAAGATTTTTGCTGCTTGTCACCACCATTGTAATTCATTCAGTTTCCAAGCTTTTTGAACAGATCACATTCCTCATTCAAATACTATAAGAGGAAAGCAGACATCAGCTTTTCCCCATCACATGACCAGAACTGATGTGGATGAGCCATATATTCCATCTGTGCCGCAGGAACAGGCACGATGCCTCATGAAGTAGTTTACTACAGATGCACTACAACATTTGCAAGGAAAAAAATACTGATCTAATCCCTACAACCTGCTCCTACCCACAGAATTTTGCAGAGATAATTTACAAGTAGCTGCAGACCAGAAGAATTGCTGCAGCCATGCCAGTTTCTTTCCAGGAGCCAACTTTCTCAGGCAGCAGTAAGGACCCTCTGACTCCATTAAAAGAGTTTCTACCAGTCCACCTCTGACAGAGAAATACAACAACTGCTTTGTAATCTTTTAATCTGCCTTGTTGTCGTTCTCATTCCTTCCTGCATTATTCTTTGAGAATATTAAATTGCTTATTAATTTGAGTTCCTTATTAGATCCATTTACTGTCTAAACCAGGTGATATTTCCCTTTGTAATCCTGACTCCAAAGATGTTCCATGTGTAAACAAGCAATGAATGTCTCCTAGAGTACGCTGGAAACCAGTGCAGAGCAACCTTTTTTAAAAGAGTTCAAAGCTGGTGATTTATTTTTTTTAAAATATTCATCATACAATAACACTCCAAGAACTTACTCCCTTTGAAGGAACATGAAGAGCAGATGAACAGAGACACAAATCAGAGGCTAATTATTAAAAAATGGCCAGTAAAGTTCTAACAGTCCCCAGCATCTCATCTCATCCGTGCATTGCTACATTAGGCTGTTGAAGTAACCAACCCACAGAGATGTGTCAGCTGGGCATGCAAGAGCAAAGTGAAGTTAACTGGATCAGTCAGTCCTGCTCTGGCTACTCAGAACCACTTCTCAGACATAACACCAAACAAATCACATGGGAGCTCAACAGTCTTAAGACATGGGAGTAACTGCAGTTACACAACGAAAAAACTTCACCCCATCTCTGTACTGCCAAAATTGCCTGGCAAAATTTTCAGACAAGCCTTTTTCCCCCCTCAGTATTTTCTTCACAGCAAGTAAACAATCCTGGGTACAAAGCAGAAGCCCTCTAATTTTCACAGGAATTCCCAAGGCAGAACACAAGCCTTTTGCCCACTCTACCAATGTGCTCCCTACCTTTTCATCAGGGCATTGCTTCTACACTTTTCCTCTCTTGCTGTCAGCCAGGCTTTAACATAGACTTCTTGTTAAAGTTTCATTCCCTATAGAAACAGTAAAAATAAGAATCAAACAATGAACACATTTGTTGAAACTTACTTTCTGCACACTTCACTGCACCAGTCACATGAAATGAACACTGTGGGTTGCTGTAGGACTCCTTGCTAAGATAAAGTTACTTATCACTTCACTAAAAAAGTAAATTAAACCAGACTTTAAAGCTAAGAAACAAAATATCAAGTTTTATGCTGCATTGATATTTTAAGAATGCAAACATCATTTAATGCTTTAAACCAAAATAAATCAGAGATGAGCCAGCCACTTCAAATTACTTCACCTCTTCCATTATTTTTTGACAATCAATACCTTTTGTGTCTATTCCTAGGTGTTAGCCAGCTATCAAAGTGCTCTCTCAGCCCAAGAACCTTTCAAAATCTACTTAAACCATTTTTCTTTGCAAGATTTGGATATTTAAGCAGATCCTTCTTACTCTACAATCAGCATCTTTCATCTAGTCACCTTACCCCAATTCCTCTTGCAGCGGGTGACAGTCTTCTTGCCCTTTACTGCCACAATTCATAATTTTTTTCATATGTGGTGAACACCAGTATGGCCACTTTTAAACATTGGTATCACCATAGCCAGCCTGAACTTGTGTTTTACACTGAGCAACTTGCAAGCCCAGGAGCCTGTGCTACCTTGAAGCATTTTGAAGCAGCAGTTTTGCACCACAGGACTGAGGATAGCACCTCACTGGAGGCAGAGAGACTCTGGGCTTCCAGAACAAGTCATTAGCATCAGCAAGGCTGTAGTAAAAAGAGAACTTGCTTTAAAGGAAGCTTCTATTCCCCAAGACTCGTAGAACACTCTCAGAAGAGTATGGTGAGAAGACTGTAGCAAACAAAGTGTAACATAAGAGAGGCTGGGAACAAACACATCTCAGGAGGGTTGAGGCAAACCATGAAAGATTTGCTTCCATTCCTGAAGCAGAAAAATCTGGGGAATTAGATTATCAGAATTGTATTTCTGGGATCACCAAGTTCAAGGTTCTGTTCATAACACCAATCTACAATGCCATTTCTTCGAGATCTCACAGGAGCAATCAGCACTGTTAGTTCATTGCTCTGACAGCCTAGGGAGTGAATCCAGCCCCAGTGATCTCAAACCCACACAGCACCATAGACCTGCACCAGTTACAGTCAGGTACTTCCCAGTATCTGACTTTGAACATTTTCTGACAAGACTACAAAGAGAGAATACAGCAGCAGCACGACAATTTTCTCCAACTAGAGAATCATTAATATCAAGCTTCCAGGAGTGCCAGAAATTATAAATTTTGGGATCACCTGCAGATGTCAAGCACAGCTGAAAACGTCCAAGAAGTAGGCAGCATTAACACATGATTAATTTCCCCATGGACAATTCAAAAAACTTCTTTTCTAGTCAGCTCTCTGGAATACCAGTGAGGAGACTTAAATGAAAGCAAAAAATATAGATTTAGGCATCACAAGGAGCACAGGCAGAACTGCTGCCAGTGTACTTGCAGGTCTATTTTGTATTACTTGCAGAACTAATTTACAACTAGTTTCTTGTCCTCTACATATCAAGTAAAGGCTCTACTTCAAGAAACAAGAATGCAAAGGACTTACATCATTACCCAAATACAAACAGAACTTCTCAAAGCATTTTCATTTTTAGTAGGACAATGTCTGTAGTTCTTCTTCCCATTTCCTACTACAGTTACACAAACAACAGCAACAGAGAAAACAGGGCTAAAGTGATAAATGGCTTTAGTTTTTAGACCCTACTGTACACATCTGCACTCAGTGATGTTAGAAAACACAATAATTCTCAGGAAGCCACCAGCCTCCAATAAGCTCCATCAATTTTTATTAGAAAAGAAGAAAATCGACAATAACCCAAGAGAAAACCCAAGATTTTTCTGTCCTGCATCACTGCACTGGAAATGCTACCAAGTGTTTTGCAGGCCCATTCACAATCATGGTTTACACCTCTGATCCAAACAGCTGAGAAGATAATCAAGAGAGCTCAGAAAACTTGGCAACAAAGGATCTCCAAAAGGTGCTGGGAAACAGAAAAGTGCTGGATAAAATCACAGGGACAAAACAAAAGACCATGAATTTGGGAGAAGAAAACAGGAATGTAGCCAAGAACTGAGGGACAAGCAGACGTGCTCAGCAGTGCTGAGGAAGAAAGAAAGATTAGGCCTAAATTCAGAGGCTAATCTAGATTCAGCAGGATGAGTACAGCGAAGTGAGCAGGAACTGGTCATCCACAGCACCAAAGCTCAGAGGAGGAAGCAGAGTAAGTGGCAGAGAGAAGGCAGGAAGGAATAGACTTCACCCTGAGGGCGAGATCTGGCATATCCCACATCTTCTACACATTTCTCCCTCACTCACCAAGTGTTATTTGTTTGTTTTTCAGTGCTGTTTGTAGTCTCAATCAAATCAAAGCATTTACTAAGAGGTTCTAACAAGGCTGCTTTGGTGATCATTCCAGTTGTGCCACAGCAAAATCCCACGAAATTCAACCCTGCCTACAAAAATTCAAGAAAGGGATGTTCCAGTATCCCACAAGATCCATGACAGACAAATCTCAGTAGGGCCAGATTGAAAACTCCCACTTTTCTTTCTAGATTACAGTATTTATGGCCAAAAGGCACCACCAAAGAATGGAAAGGATTTCTGAAATACAACTGTGTTTATAGGGAGAGATGCAGAAAACAAATTGTAGAAAATCAGGGGGAGGAAAGCCAAAACAAGCACTATAAAATGTAAATATTACTTCATCCAAAGCACAGTTCAGCAGAGCGGCCTGTTCATGTTTTTGTACAACTATTTACTATACAACAACTTTTTAAAAGGAGAAGTTCCCCAAACAATGTTCTATTTTTCTTGACACAGTAGATAAAGGCAAATGAAAACAGAAAATCTTCCAATATTGAGCTTCAAACCCAAAATCTGTCACTGAAAATGTTGAAGTCCATCAACCAAGAGTGACAGAAGTGACCTGCTTTCACCCTGCCACATTTGGACATACATGCCAACCTCAGTTTTGTTTTGAAACCATTCTCTACCCAAATTAAATTTTGAATTCATGGTGTGATAGAAGACAGGTGGAGATTGTTTCTAACAGTTTTTGCTACATTTCAAAACACACTTTGAGACTTTTAGAACGTTTTATGTGATTTTCTTTTCCTTTGGCCAGCAAAAATGTTCTGTAATGTGAGAAAATGGGACCCAACCACACTGCAAATTATAGACAGGGACAGCCATGCACAGACTGCATCTGCAGGGCTGGAACTGCTGCCTGCAGATCATCTACACCCCACTGGAAAGGTTTAATGGAGGGATAACGCTCCCTAATACCTCTCTCATCCAGCAAACCTCTACATCCACTTACCAAATTGTTCAGCATCTATTCCACAGAAAAACAAGTGTGTAAGTACCACTACCAGATCAGCTACAAATACATCAACTACTACATATTGCTGGGACAGTTTCCCAGCCAGCAAAGCAAAAAAAAAAAAACAACTTTAGGGTCTCCTCCCAAAAATCACCATAAATCAGCTGAAGAGCAATGACATGCCAAGGTAACTGCTGCTGATCCTGATCAAGAAGAGTTAGGAATTTTGAGAATAATTCCTTAGGCCCACAGGTTTCTTCTGAAGTTCAAGTCAAAACCAAAACTCAAGAGTCCAGCCCACAAAACCCTTCTCTGTGTTTGCATAAAGCTTGCACACAAGGTGGGGGCTATCTCTTGGGACATTTTATTTACATACATGTACTTATACATCACACTTACTGCCTGTTCACTTTCATTTCAGATGGCCAGACTGAAATAACTTCATTAATTAGTATTAATGATTTTCCTGACCCAGATTTTTTGAAGTCAAGATTTTGAAGTCAAGTAAATATTAAACAGGAGGATATAACTGGCTAACTTCTAACACGCTCCTTATTCTTCTCATCCCATTTTTAGACCACAGTTCCTCTTCCTTTCACTCCCCTCCCATTATTACTTAGTTCATTCTATATTAGCCTCCACAGTAACCATTATCTAATATACCCATTAGACACATGTCTAATGCCATTTTTCATATATATATATCAGATAATGCAATGTATTTTACGTCTAATATATTGAAAAGGTAAAAATACACCATTTAAAATAGTCAGGCCAGCCAACACTTTCTGAAGTCTTTCATTTCCACTTCTCAGTTTCCTCCTGGTACTGTTTCTGAGCTCTTTAGGGAACTACCAGTGACTAGTTCTGCATCACACACTGCTACTGAAATGAGTGTTATAGATCAAACCTCTGGGCACTGCCCTGCATGGTTTAATTTTGACTCTGGAGTCTGTGGGAGCACTTAATAAGCATCAGCAGCCTATTTCCAGAGCAGCCACAGACCAAACTTGCAGACCAGGAACAGACTAAACCTGAAGGACAGCGGAAAACATCCAAGGATTATTATGCCATACAGCAAAGAACCTCATTCACTTCAAGTAATTAATTGGTCAGTACCAGTGCCAGAAAACAGCTGATTTTTAACAACAGTTGAACAGCAGTGATGCTTTCACAGCTTACACATATTCATCCCCTACCTGAGGGCTGCCATCAATTAAAATAGCTGGTTTTAGTTTCTACAGGATTTGCTGCTCTTAGTATGGCAAAAAAAATGTCATGATCTCTGTCTGCAGTAGCAGATATTATTTGCAGACAGAATTGATAGATAGGTGAAGAGACCAAGGTTATTTTCTGTGCTCTTGTCACCACCCAGTGAAGCTACAGAGAAGGACAAGGGACAGGTAATGTCAGCCCACCACACCTGCACTCTTGCATGAAGGCAAGCTCAACCTCAACTTTCTTCAAAGGTCCTACAGGTTTGGTTTTGGAGGGGGATTGCAAAGTGAGGAGGGAATAGCCTGGTTTAGATTTTGGGCTTTTTTTTGTTTGGGTTTTTTAATGAGTCATCTTAACAAAAGTTTGAAATTTGAATACATTCCAGAGAAGCCTGATTAAAATACTGTAACAAGCAAGACATACTGGAAATACACCAATCATCATAAATTGCATCATGCTTTGTTAAGGCACTTATACCGAAATTATTTTGGTGTATTTTTTTTTTTTGGTTCTTTCATTATTGGTATTATTCAGTATTACAGTTCTTTCCAGGAAACTTCAGAAAAAATACTTCAGTTTTACAACAACACGTGTATGAAAACCTTTACCACTGGAACCCTGTCCCACAGCAACATAGTTGGAAATCACCAAATATAAATTTGAACATTACAAGGCTATACTGAGTTTTTATTTCTTAATCCAACATAAACTGGGCAGCATTCGGCCTCCAAATTTCTGGTCATACCAATACCATATTTAAAGACTCAGGTCAAAGTTGAGGAAAGGACAAAAAACGGAAGGAAGGCTTCCTGCAAGTCTTCATTTCAGGAGATAAATTTAAGATTGAGAAAGCTTTTGACTAAGTACCTATTGTACTATTCCCATTCCAACCTGCCTGTGTTTGGCCAGGAAGCACAAATGTTTCTGCAGCCACTGTTATAAAAAGCATTTCAACCTACTATGACTTGCAAAACTAACAGCAACTCAGCTGCTAGTGAGCATGATGGAAATAAAAAAGGATGTTGAATATTGAAGTGACGCTGCAAATTTCTTGTTCTTGTATTAAAACCTCAAGGTTACCAAACCCCACTATCATTCAGCTTAGTCTAGGAATTGTCTTCCTCTCTGAAGAGTCACAAGACAGTTTTCTCCAGCTATCACACACTACAGCAGGAATTAACCTAGAAATTAGTAAACCCTCAATGCAAAATCCTGCAGATTAAAAACTGACAGACTGGCTTCTGGCACTGGTGGTGCCCACAATTCTTCTTTAAGAGTCACACAGAACAGCTGTATTAGTTACAACCTCACTCCCCTTAGGGACCAGTTGGCTTTACTCTCTCCCTTTCTACTTTCCCTTTCAAGCACATATTTGAAATAGAAGCAGGTTATTGACATTGTTTCTAAGGCTTGACCTGCATCAGCTGCGTGCACCTGAGCCCTCCAGTGTGTGCCAGGCTATGTCAATATTTGTGCTTTTTCTAACTAATAATTAACTCTGGCTATATTAACTAGATAACTGTTAATATTGCCATTAACACATATAGTAATTCCATTAAGCACCATACTGGGGTTATGTCGTATAGAACAAGCTGAAACACAAACCTGCAACCATACAGCTACAAAAAATATGAATACTCGGAGGTTTGAAAACCTCAAATACTGGGAAAATACTTTTAAATAAGTCCCTGTTTAAAGAAAATAGCCCTGGTGCTTTTTGTCTTACTGCTTGCAGAAGCAGATCTTATATTTTGTGCTGCTTTCTAATAAATTCACTTTTTAGAAAAGACCACTGGGTAAAGCCTGTTCCAAAGGAGCAGAAGCCACTCAAACTTGAGGAAAGTACTCATCCAGCTGGAGCCCAACATTTCCAGAAGTAAAACATGTACATCACAGAAGCTCTTAAGGCTGTAGAGAAGCTTGATCTTTTTTGTTCTGTCTTTAAGGCTCCATGCAACTTTCCCCTTCCTCAAGCTGACCACAGAAACTCTAATGCTCTATTTTTGAAAATTAAACTATTTCAATGCCAAGTCACGATAGCCCCTAAAAACCAGCTCCCTTTACCAGAGCTCCACTTTAATGCTCACTTTAAATAAACTTACAGACTCCTCAATACTTTAAAAGCTAGATGAAGTTTCTCCAGCACCCTAAATATATGACTTTTTTTAAAAAGGTGAGAAAAGCAAGCAAGAGACTCTTACAAAGTAAGACTTGCATGCTAGACACACAAACCAGAAATAATCCATTTACTCCTCCTTGACCTTTCTTGGCTAGACTAACTAAATTAGTATCCCTAAAGCACCAGACACTTGCCAAGATAACATATTTGTGTTTAATCATTCAAAAAGTGAAATAATATGTACTGTAATGTAACACTTTTTACGGAAACCTCCAGTTGAGCAACAGTTCCAGAAAAAATTGTGAAATGAAGTAAAAAGCTGCCCAGAACACCATACTTCCACTCAGTTAATTCAAAAAAATTAAGTTTCAGAAACAGGCAGAAAGTCAAGACCTGATTTTTAGCAAAGAAGAAGCTTTACATTTTTAAACGCAGCCTGTTTGGAATAACTTCGGAATAACAACCATCACTGGGAAGTTATTGAATGCCATCACCCCCTGGCCAGCAACTTGTGCCACACGCAGACCTCATGACAGAACGACGATAAAAATGCCAGGGCTAATTTCTACAGCCGCGTCCAGCGCGTTGCATCAACCCAGGCACAGGGTAACCCGGGCTGCCGAAGGGAAAGTCGGGACAGAAACACTCACCGTGGAGCCGAGCACCACCGGGCAATTGAGGCTGACGCAGCGGTGCTGCGCGGAAAATCCACACATGGCTTTGGGGGACGCGCACACACGCGGATCGGGGGAACGCGCACGTTCGGGGCTTTGGGGAACGCACAGACTCGGGGCTTTGGGGAACGCACAGACACCCGCGGGTTGGAGGACACGCACACACACAGGGATCTGGGGAACGCGCACACACACGCGGATTCGGGGACACGCACACCCCGGCCCGCCGGCGTGCAGCCCGTACAACATGGCAGGTCGGCGGCGAGGGCTCGGCCGGCCCCGCGGCCCCGCCGCCCGGGGAGCCCCGCGGGCCCGGCGGGGGCTGGCGGGAGCCTCGAGCCGACGGGCACAAGGAGAAAGGAGAAAGTTTTCCCCCTCCCACCGCGGCCCAGCGGAAAGTTACCGCCGCCCCCGCGGCGCTTCAGCCCCCGGCCCGCCAGCGCCGGCCTCCCCGCCCCCGCTGACAGCCCCGCGCCCCTTCCCCGCCGGCCCCGGAACGCGGCAGCGCCCGACCCGCGGCATCGCCTCGGAGAACCCCCCGGCCCGCGCCCCGCGGCGGTGACAGCCCCGCCACCCTCACCTCAGGCGGGTGCCGCGCTCCCCGGGGCGAGGAGCGGGCGGTGAAGGGGTTCGGGGGGGCAGCGCGCTCGGTGCCCGCGCCCTTATCTCATCCCAGCGGAGCCCGGCTCGCCCCCGCCGCCTCCCGCCGTGTGGGCGGCTCAGGCGGGATCCCCCCTCCCCTCCGCCGCCATCTTGGCTGTCACGGGGCGGGGGAGGCGGGCGGCGACCCGTGATCGCGGCGGGGCGGGCGCGGGACGGCACCCGCCGGGTCCCGCGGCTCCTGAGGGGGAGGCGGCCGTGCCCCGCCGCCCACCGGCTCCCTTCTGAGCCCTCCCCCTCGCACCGCGGGTCCGCCGTTCCCGCCTTCCCCCTCACGGAACGCGGCCCCTCCGCTCCCGCCTTCCCCCTCACGGAACGCGGCGCCGGCGGCTCCGAGCCGTGAAGGGGGGAGCGGGGCTCCCTAAGTGAAAGCGCCTAAAACACAGCGCGCAGACCACGGGCTCGACTGTGCCTCCCCCCCACCTCAGCCTTTTAACCTAGACAACATCTTTAATTTAAACAGAAATTAATCTCCGGCCCAGATAGGCCGGGATTTGGCTCACCTGCGGCGCCCGTCGCCTGGACCCGGAGGAGGTGCCGGCTGTCTGGAAAACAAGGGATGAGAAAACCGAGGGATTTTCTGCAGGCTTGATGTAACCCGCAGCAGGCTGTTGCATCAAAGACTAGAAAAAGAACCCGAGACAAAAATAATCTTTTAAGAGCATGCAGCTAAGATTAGTGCAGCGTCTCAAGATGTTGCTGAGCGCAACAGAACGAGTCCTGCCTTTACCCACACAGAAATAAATACTACTTTTCTGCCACCTTGTCCACTGCAACCCTGAGTTTCCAGATTTTATACCAAAGTGCTGATTAGGGATATGTTCTAACCATACAATTTTGAGTTTGAATTCAGTCTTACCTCAGTTCTGGATGTTTGGCTTAAGGGTTTAGATGTGGCTCATTATAAAAGACATAAAATTCATATGAAGTTCTGAATTTGTAAATATTGTGAATTTATCAAAACTGAACTGTACATGCTCAGATATATTCAGACCTATTCTCTTGGTTTACCTCATCCCTCTGAAAATCTGACCAAATAGGAGAATATAAAAGCCAGAAAGTATAAAATAACACCATTTTTCTCCACGTGTTTTTATTAATTAAATTGTTTATAGCAGAAATGCTGCCCCTCATACCCCCCATGTAGGAAATGTGGTGGCTGACACAATTCCGTGTCTACCTGGGCAGGAGCACCCATGTGCAAGCCTGCACATGCAGGCACAGCTCTGCGCTGCCAGCGTTGATATTTGGGAACTAAGTCTGTCTTGTTTTTTTCTCAACAGGCAGCAAACCGAGTAAGGAATGTGTCAGGGACTACAAGAACATTCCCATTCCTTGTGTTTCTACGTGAAATGCATTTCTAGCCACACCCATAAAGAACTTGTCTCTCCTGACAGGACACAGTGGGGTAAGTGAGGGACCAAGAGCCTAGAATGTCATTATTCAATACAGCAAGATGCTTTGTGTTCAGTAGCGTGTCCTTAAATTATTTGGTGTGCTGGTAGAGACTTTTCTAAATAAATTTCGGATATATTTTAATCCTGGAAATACTTTTCAAATAAATAGCAATACTGAACTCCATCTTCT
The DNA here is from genome assembly GCF_026979565.1 of Vidua chalybeata. Taxonomy (NCBI): domain Eukaryota; kingdom Metazoa; phylum Chordata; class Aves; order Passeriformes; family Viduidae; genus Vidua; species Vidua chalybeata. The sequence continues at coordinate 18,584,887 of NC_071542.1, forward strand.
GGCTAGTGTTAGTAATTTTTGATATGCAAACTGTTCTGTGCTCGCTGCCCTTGCTCATTTTTCAGGTAGGCTTAAATTTTAGGCTTCAGCGTTAACATCCAAGATTAATGGGTCTGTTCCTACTTCTAAGAGTATTGTTACAGCTGCCTGTATACTGAGCAAAATCCCTGCACTGATGTATGAATAGCTCACTTTGCAGGGTTTAAGTTCATAACCATTAAAAGATTCAGGAGTATTTCTAATGGAAACTCATTTTAGAGAAACAGAATTCTTAAATATTCTCTGTCAGTTTTCATACTTTTCAGCTCTTATATAAGTAAGGCGTTGTGTAGATGACTTTGTTTTGCTGTTAATTTGTTTCCCTCCCCCATTTCTGTCCTTCTAGGACTATCTGCATTTAATTACACATTGTGTCAATGTCAACAGATTGTGGTCAGGGACGGGATTCTCTCTCTTCAAGGCCTGATACAAACACCAAAGTAGTTTCTGCCTGCTATCACAGCTAACAGTGCTTATCTCTGTCCTGTCTTTCTTGTTCTTACATCTCCCCCTTCTTCCCACCCTGTTCCATCAAACCTCTGCTGCATTCTCTCCCTGACCTACCTGCTGCTCATGCTCTTGGCTGTGGCACACTTTCTTCCCCACCAGCACGTTTAATTGCAATGTTCCATTTCATTATTAGCTTGTCACCACCTTTATCAAGTCACCTTTCCTAACAAATCTCACTGCAAAGCTTTCCTGCATAGCCCGTCATCAATTTTCCACTTTAAGGCTCTTCTAAAGCCACGTGCAAAAGGGCCTATGAAAAATTGTGAGTGTAGTTCTGTATTTATTTGTGAATAAAGAGCAGCATCAGTGAATAGTGCTACTGTACAGGCAGAGACAGATTTACTGTGTGCCCAGCTCCTGCCAGGCTCATTGCACAGAGATGTGTCTATGTGTCAGTCTGACAAAGCCTTTCCCTTCCCAGGGATTTTTGGGATCTCCAAGCAAGGATCTCCACTTGCACATGAAGACCCAAGCCCAAGATCATTAAGTCTCTGAAGTCTACTTAATTATTCCAGTCAGTGTTGGATCAGATTCTTGTTGTGCATAGCAAGCTAATTACCCAAGTTAACAACTGCATGTAGTGCAGGTGGGCAGACACCAAGCACGCTTCATGTGGGATTCTGCTGCCTCTCAAGTGCAGGGTGGAGCCCTGGCAGCCAGATTTAGCCTCCCCTGTAGTGCAGCCAGAGAGACACGCAGGCTTTCTATGGACCAGCAACCACAGAATGATTTTTTTCCATGTTACAACCCCAAATTTCTAGCTTGTGGCACTGAAGTAATTTTCAAAGTCTGGTTTAGATTATTTTAAACGCATTTTACACATGGGTAAACTCGAGCAAGGCAGAGGACAAGTGGCAGATGGTCAGTGACAGAGCCAGGAATAGAATGGAGAGCTCTGCTGTCCCAGGACATGATTTTAAGAGACTTTGTCCCAGGATTGTGGGTTTGATGATTTATTATTCATGGGGCTTCAGAAGTGCTTAAAAAAAAAATGCAGCTATCACTATTCCCAGTTTTTCCTGGCAGAGACTGGCTTCCATAAGCAAGACAATTTTAGTTCAGTTTCTTAAGTGTGCAGTTTGGGACTTAATCTGTTCACTTTTTCACCAGTTTTATGCCTTTCAACTCACTTGGCTGTGCTGTGTGCACTGCTCATTTACCTCTACATGGGAAGGATGAACCTCCAAGAGAACCCAACAGAATACCTTTCAAATAGACCTATCTGTAACCTTGGTAAAAATAACTATGGAGATAATGATAATGGATAATTATAAACTCCATAACTGGCAAAACAAGACTCTGCATTTCAGAAGATGAATTGTCTTACCCTGTCCAGTAACCCACTTTACAGTGCAGTAATGGATCTGCATCCGGAGGGTTATGCAATGAAATGGAGTCTTTGGCAAGCTGGAATCACACTGGAAATGAAGCAACATCTTCATGGGTTTTTTCATACATGTATATTTGTAAATCTGGGACTTATCCCTTTTGACATAAAGAGATCGTCCCAGCTTGGAATGATTAAATTCTAGGACAGATTATGAAATAATAAAGCATTTAAATATTATGGTGCAGCAGTACAACAGTGCAGTCACCCTTCCTTTTACTGATTCAAGTACAGTATCTCTGAAAAGCTTTTTGCACTCCAGAGAAACTACTGACTATACATTATAAAACAGGAAATAGAATATAATATATGTATATTAAAAATATATCTATTTTTCAGACCTTTCTCTAGGTAAAGTAATTGCTGAAGCAGCTAAAAATATGGGGAAATGAAGCAAATACAGGCCCTGATCCAAAGGCCACTGAACTCAGCAGAAGCACTGGAGTCATGTGTGTCATGAATTACAATTCACAAATGCTAATAAAGAATGTTACTGTATCTGTGTAAGGATACAGTCTAATTATCTAGTTGCAGTATCTAGGCATTCCACTTGGATAAAATGAGATTTTTTTCTCCAGCAGGTAGAGAGAGCTTCTCAGCAAGCATGTATTGCCAATATTTATGGGAGAGTTTGTGGTCCCAAAAGCACAGAAATACTGGGAAACAAAAAGGAAAGAAAATGTACCTAAGGAGGAGCTCCAGCTGCTTCCAAGTAATTTCTATAAATAAAAATCTGATGCGAACTCATTATCATTTCCCTTTCCAGCACCGATTTGCTTCCTCAAGATTTCAGAGTGTGCATCTGAGGACTTAGGCTGCGCATCGTAAAGTTTCCCTCGGCAACTGCTAAAATTATTCACAAGGCACTGCAGTGTGGCAGCAGCTATCAGCTTTGGAATGGTAAGAGAGGCAGGGGATGGCCTTTGGTGTTAGTCAGGGATAAAACAGTGAAGTTGTGCTTGGCTGTGCTGCTGTGGGTTGGGGTGTCAAGCAAGTGATGCCATCCGTGCCTCTTGTCCTGTCGTTAGCGGGCAATCAGCGTGTACACTGGAGCACATTTCTGGACACTGGAAGCTCCCAGACAAATATTTGCAGCCCATTTTGTGAGCACGGGACAGCAGAAGGGTTGCTTGAGGACGGTCCAAATCCTAATGCATCTATCAAAGCCAGCTTGCTGGCTGTGCCAGCACTAACCTGGTTTAAGTATTGCTGTCATCAGTAATGCCAGATAACAAAAGCTGCTCTTTGTGGACTAATATCAGGAAGGAAATTGTGCATGCAGATTCGCCAGCAAAAATAACAGTCTGGGGCTGTAAATGTACACACTGATACTGCTGGTTTGTTGCTATTTTCAGTAGCTCCTCTTCCCTCAGGGGTGAGAGGACTTAACTGCTATCCCTGCTGTTCATGCATCAGCCTTAAAGGTTCCATGTGGATGCCTGCTCTTTGGCCCATCTGGGGGTGATTTCTGCAAATAGCAGTTTTCCTCTGAATCAGTATTCAATTCATCACCAGAGTTACACATGATACTGTGGGGCCATAGAAAACCACTTTCCTTCACTAGAGATCTCTAGTGAAGAGTTCTTTATTATTTGCACTTTATATTCACTTTCAAATCGTGTCCAGGCCAAGCAATTGTAGTCCATGTAGCTAAATCTTCCCCACAGTTTTGCCTGATGGGGATACTTCAGGCTCTAAACTCTTGTGTAGTCCTGCTTTTTAAAGATGTTGTATTTTGTTCTAGAGATTGCTTATATCATGGTGGGTGAAGTATATCTATCACTTAACCACTTCTCAGGAGTACTATTAGGCTTAATTAATGTTTGTAGAACACTACTGAGATTCTCAAGAGAAGCAGCTATAGAAGTGCAAAGGATTATAATTAATTTAAAACTAATTTTTTAGTAAATGGCTAACAACACTTAAGCTGAGATTTTCCAAGTAAAACTAATTTCTTTGATTTTTAGACAAAAACATTCTGAAGTCTGGTTTCCATTTGCTATTACCACTGTATGATGCATTTTGATTTTTATTATTCTTCAATATCCTTTGCTATATCCAGGCACACAGTACACCTTGTTTTAGTCCAGGAAATACTGCCCAACATAAGTAAGTCAAGTTAAAATGAAACTAAAAAAATTACTAAACTCAAAGACAATCCCCAGCACCATTTGCCCTTAGTATAATAAGTGTTTGAACCATAAAGCCTGTAATTAATATTTTGGAATAATTTCCATATTTATTTATAAGGCATCTCATTTACATAAATAGTCATTATCTGGAAATAAAACCAGATCATTAAAATTCTGAAAACTGATTGAGATCAGTCAGGGTGTACCAAAGAGATTTGCTAAACTCCCTGTTTGAAACTGTTCTGAGACGAAATCTCTTCTCCCAAACAAGCTGAAACAGGACTCTGCTGTGGGAATCCAAGCAGTGCTTCATGCACATGACATCATCAAACAGAACGGTTATTTTGTACGGTGAGAAAACATTGGGTCACTCTTCTCACTAACTGCCATGGAGAGTTTCCAAGGAACTGCATCTGACACATCTGCACTGAAAATCTGACCCAGATTGTAGCTGAAGCTCTCCTAACACAGATATCTGCTTTTCTGAGATTCTACAGTGCTCAAAATAAGTTTCAAAATACTCATTTCTTTCAAAATACTTTTAATGCTTACAGTATCTTCAATACTTCCAAAGGTTTGCATCTAGTTGGAGAACACTTCATGCAGGAAAAAAAGAGAAGAAATGGCAGTCTTGTGTTTCTATTTGCAAGCTGGATTGATCACTCCTCTGTTATTAGCTAGACAGTCACAGGTATTAAAAATTATGTCCTGCTTGTCACAAAGAATGCATCTCTGGTCCTGCTGTCAGTGCTTTTGCCTTTCAAGGTCCAGAGTGATCTCTATTTGATTTTTTCTACATAGAAATAAACTCAACATTTTTTTTAAAAGCTACAACTACAGAACATATTTTTAAAAATTGGCAATTGCCCTGAAAAGTCAGACCTGAGTCTGACCTTTTTCAGTGTGAGATACATCTTTGAAGTGTGTCAGCCCAGAGTAAGGCAACACACCACGACCTACCCTGTTTGGATGATTCTCTTGCTAATTCCTAGAGAATGGAAGTTGGCTCAAGTACTGAGTCACGAGGATTTCATCTCAATACAGATATTTTTAGTATCTGTTATTTTATCTTGGGTACTTTTTAAATCTGTATCACTGCCCAACTCCTCTCCTAATTATCTGAAATTCTTTTCTTCTGTAACAGCTTTGGAATGTGCCCTTCTATTATTACAAATACTGGCTGCATTAGATTGGGTCCTAACTGCTCATCCATCGATTGGGTTAGGTAAGAGTGCCTGTGTTTAAAGCCTCAGCAAGTGCTGAGAAACCAGCAAAACAGAGGAACAACATTACATCTCATGGTGAGTCACTGTGAATGTAGGTCAGCCCAGGCTCTGCCCTTTGCTGAGCTCTCAGACGGTTGGCTCCAGGTTACCTGAAGGAGCCCCAACCCCAACAGACCCCCACAAAATTATGTTTGTGTTCCTTTGCCATACAGCGCTGCCACTTCCATGGGGGAGTTTAGAGCAGACGAACACCTTCTTATCCATAACCAAGAGCTGAGAAAGGATTGGAGAGAAGACACAAACCAAATCACCTTGCAAGTAAAATACACAACCTGTTTGTTTAACCCAATTTGCACCAAACAACATTACAGAGCTGCTCAATCTCAGCCACTTGAGGCTCAAAATCAATGTTCTAAGAGCAGAAGAGGGAGGGTGATGTATCTGCTCTGATTCATACCTGGGGGAGACCCTCTCCTACAACAGTTAGGGGCTCTACATAATGAGGTAGGCAGAGAGGACTGTGAATTGACTATTAATTAAACTGCTTGATCACCTTGAATTGACTATTAATTAAACTGCTTGATCACCTCCTTGGAAAATGTATGACCAAATGTTGATGCACAGAAAGTAATTTACATAATCAAGTTTGAATTTGACTCATAATACAGTACAAAACTACCTTAATAAATGGCAATTTTAAAAAGTCACACTCTGACTCTTGATACAAAAAAAAAAAGTACTTCCAGTACAAATAATGAGATGGGAGGAAATGTCCTTGGCAAGTCAATTTGTTCCATGCTGCTGATGGTTCCTGTTAGTGACAAGGATTTTTTTTTCAAGAAGGAAACAATGGAAAACAAATGCAAAAGCATTTACCAGAAGGCCAGGCAATGGCAGCTTTTCCAAAATGTCAAGTGTGCAGAATAGAGTCAATTTAAAAGAGAATTAATTATTTAAACTGAATTAATGTGACTACAATGAAGCCCTGTTAAACCATCTCATCCATCCTGCTTCCAACTGTGCTACCCCTTACAGTCTAAGTCTAAATACTGTGACCTCAATTTTCAAACACTTCAAACAAAAACTCTCTTACCCGGTCATAGTACCAATATATTGATTTTTTAATATATTTGCTGCATCTCTACCAGGAACTCACACACAGAATTGTGCTCACCTTCTCTACATTCCCAACTCATACGAATTTGACCTCTGGGTCTCCTTTTCCCCTCTTTTCCTCTTTCATCTTCATAGTTCTTGTGTTTTCCCAGATGTTTCTGGCAGTTTCTATCACTGTATTCTTCAGATCATCCTTTACCTGCAAGTCTGCCCTTTGCATAAAGTCCTGATATCTTAATTTCAACAACTTTTCTCTTTTGTTTCATGCATTGTCTTGTCCTTGCGTGCCTTTGGGGACAGGAAGGTGACTGAATTTTAGGTCTCTAGCTTTCACATGGAAGCTCATTTTCTCAAAAGAATGTCCACACCTACTTCCCCAGGAACCTACTGTCCCGAAGGGCTTCAGTTCCTCCTGGACTATGGGCCATGATGTTGCAATATACTGAATATCACCCCTAGAAGGAATACTCTGTACCCACTCTTTGCATTTTCCAGGTCAACATGAATTTGCAATGCTATCAACAATTTAAAGGTGCAATAATGGTTACCTAGTGCTCTTTTTCCTGGACAGTGTTACATGAAATGTGGCAAACATCAACAGAGCCACTGTGCCTCTTTTGTATCCCACAGGAATATCTATTACCATGTCTACCAGCGATAAGTCAAAACCGTCACTTTTGGTTTCCAGTTTCAGCATGGGCAAAGGAACCATTCCAAATCCATCCTTTTCTGCCACCCTTTAATAGCAAAACATCTGGGCTAAAATTTACATAAAATAAATTTTCTTTATTTCTTCTATTTCACGGAAGAAAATAACTCCTATCTAATAAGTAATGAACTTAATTGCCCTGGGTCTTGACTGTGTTGGAAATGCATATTAATTTAAATGCATCAGTGTAAAAATCAGTCTCATTAAACTATCTCAAAGCCCTAGAATAGATGGAGCACTGCATTAACACTTGCATGTAGTCATTCATATTAAAGTTATAATTTACAAGAGCTCATAATGAATATAAACAGGAATTAAAACTGAGCTGAGGTGCAATAAAAAGGATTAGTGGCAGTGATATTTAAATTGACAGTTAAAAACTCTTCTGGAGCACTTTCAAGGCCTTGGAGAAATACAGTTGGTTGGATATACTATTCTTTATTTCATGGTGTACTAGAAACAATGTATAAAACATGAGCACACCGAGGCCAAATGAACATCTTCACTGCAGAAATGTATTTCTTAAGTTATTTTTTAATTTGAAATGTCATTTTCGTGTCGTGCGAGGGGAACAACTGAGGTACATATGGAAAATTGTGAGCGAGTTCTTAGAAACCATACTATTTTCTTGGTCATTCATAACCAAACACATAAAGAACTCGTCAGCGTATCACTATCGCACAGCTTGAACGAGATCTCCATAGCTACCCTTGGCACAACAAGCACAAAACCCAAGTGCCTTTGCAGGGCTGATAAGCAGGCAGGAAGCAAGTGAACATCTGCTACAGCTTTAGATGGTTTTGCCTTCAGTAACCACTGAAGAACGTCAGGCTCTGCATTCCACGTCCTGCTCGCTTGGCCTTTGACACCACCAGCTGTTGGACAGGAGATGTAAAATGTTATACCTACAGAAAGGGAGCTGCATTATTTTCTAAAGGACCGTTGGGATATTTAATGGCATTTTTTTCTTTCTGTTCTCTGATGACTGAAAGTGCTGGATAGCAGAATCTGCATATGGAGTTACTTCCTGAAAGTCAACCACTTCCTATTTGACAAATTTTTTTGAATGTTCTGTTTTCCTTTCCAAACCTGCTTTGTTTTGTTTTGTTTTGTTCTGTTTTAAACACCAAAAACAATTGCCCCATATACTGAATAGTAATTATATTCATCATAATCATTGTAAGGAAGCCATGTGCTTCCCTGGATCAGGGCTGGGGCTTGCAGCCCAGGCAATCTGTCTTCTTGGAGCATAACAGCATTTCTATAGCATGGACAGCCAAGGAACAGAGTTACACAAAATAAATATCAAACAATTTAGTGCAAACCCTCTCTTTGTTTAAAGAAAGAGCGATTGAACATGATGTTTTATAAAGGAGCTCAGCCAAATAATGCAGATTCTCTGCTCGTGTGCGTGTGGAAAATCTGCTCCAGATACTTCAGCAGTTCTCCGCCACCACAGTATTTTCATTTGCATGGAAAACTACTAACAGAGAACAACTGACAGCAGCATATTTTTAGGATGTTGAGGCCCATGCATCTTTATGTACTTCCTCTGAGATTGTAATTTTGTCTAGGAGATTGCAACAGTTGTGACGAAATCGGACTTAGCCATGTATGGTAGATCCTATGGCTCTGACACAATGAGATGAAAAGGGGCTCAAAGTAACAACAAGAAAGAGGAAGACACTACTCCAGAGTTATGTAAGTGTAACTGAGAAGAGAATTTTGCCCAGAAATTCTGTATTCTGTGCTTTGGAATTCTATACATTTTTTAATATGTTCTATTTTTAAACTGCAGATGGATGCTGTTTTGCCAGAAAAATAAATGTGAAGATGACTTCTAATATTTGAAGGAATCTTGTTGCCACTCAAAATACAGAAACATCTGTCATATGAACTGTCCTAGTGAGATCATAAAAGCAGAGACAGAGTGATCAAAGAAGAAAATGCAGGACTCTTACTCCATTCCTAATGAAAGCTATTTCTCTTTTTAGGACCTTTTTAGGACCATGAGCCTACCTGGCACAGAGATATTCTCATAGTCTACAAATACAGTTGCTGAGTACCTGAGGTGACTACTTTGCCAATATTTATTCAGTTAAATATAAGAATAGTCATAAAGACATTGGAATTAACCCTTAAGATTGACAAATGACTGGCTCAGGTTATTATTGTATAATGGAATCATGGAACCCCAGAATGGTTTGGGTTGGAAGGGACCTTAAAGATCATCCAGATCCAACCCCCCTGCCATGGGCAGGGACACCTTCCACTGTCATAGGCTGCTCTAAGCTCTGTCTAACCTGGCCTTGGACACTTCCAGGGATCCAGGGGCAGCCACAGCTTCTCTGGGCACCCTGTGCCAGGGCCTCACCACTGTTACAGGGAACAATTCCTTCCCAGTATACCATCTATCCCTGCCCTGTGTCAGTAGGAAGCCATTCCCCCTTGTCCTCTCCCTCCAGGCCCTTGTACAAAGTCCTTCTCCAGCTCTCTTGGAGCCCTTTAGACACTTGAAGGGTCTCTAAGGTCTCCCCAGAGCCTTCTCTTCTCCAAACTGAACATTCCCATCTCTCCCAGCCTGGCTCCAGAGCAGAGGGGCTCCAGCTTTTGCAGCATCTCCGTGGCCTCCTCTGGACTTGCTCCAGCAGCTCCAAATCCTTCTGCTGTTGTTTCCCAGGGCTGGAGGCAGCTCTGCAGGTGGGGTCTCACCTGAGTGGGGCAGAAGGGCAGAATCCCCCCCTCACCTGCAGCCCTCACTGTGGGATGATCCCAGGACATAGAGCCTTTCTGGGCTGCTCTCTATGCTTTTTACCTTCTGCATTTCACAGGGAACTGAATTTTTAAAACTATATTAATATTAGAATAATTAAATAGCTGTCTTGAACTGTATGCACATTGCATTTAACCAGCTGGAAAGCAAGCCAAAACTTGTAGCAATTTTTAGAAGAATTGTAGAATCAATACATCAATTCCCATTAATTTGGTGTCAGAGGAAACAAATGTGTACCTGTCTGAAACGTGTGCGTTCCCTGCAGAGAAGTACTAAAATAGGCATCTTCTGTCTCCCTGCCTTCCCTGTGCCCACCAAACATCAGAAACCAGGGTCAGAATGAGGGAAAACCAGACTGGCTGCAAAATACATGAAAATGAAACCACTTTTATTAACCCAGTATCCTGGACAAGTTATGCACCAACTGTGCCACATTGAAGCCATCCCAAGCTCTACCCCATCCGCTGCACTGAGTTCCTTGTTTCTCCCCTGATGCTCCAGTCCCTCCCAAATACATCTCCTTCCCGGGGCTGAGAATATCTAGGCAAGCTGATGTGAAACTCCATTCAGTCTGTCACAGCCATAAGCTGTCATTCTGCACAGCAGTGGGACAATATTAGTGACTAATCCCAATCGAGAGTGCATCTTAAACCAGCCAAAGTTCTGGATCAATCCAAGCTCCCTAAAGTGCTGTGCTGCATCCAAGCATCTTGCACATCTTGCTCACTGCACAGCTGGCTGCTGAGCAAATTCTTGTCTTGGGAGGTATGCTCAAGCACATGAAACATATTTTTAGCATCCCAGAGGTGTGAGTACTCCCAGAGCTGAGAGTGCAACCTCGCTGACAGCAGGTTTCCAGAGGAAAGAGCAGGAAAGAGGCAATGGGTGATGAGATTACCCCCCACAGAAGGAGACTTCTGCTTGGAATATCAACACATCTTTTCAGTCTCTCATTGTGACTGTTTGTGCTTTCATCAGATTTTCCGTTTGCTCCTTCAGCTACGGGACCAGATGGCTCCCACACATTATGCTCTGAATCATGGCAAGGCTCGAGGTGTTTGTTGTGTGTCACAGCAAACACAGGCACCGGACCAGGTTAAACTCCCTCACAGCCAGCATATGCTGCACCCTGCTCAGGGGTGGGACTGCAGCAGGTACCTACAGATCCACACTGGGGTAGATCTGAGCATCCTTTTCTTGTTGCTGGAAAATGACTGCCATACCTTGAGCACAGATAGCAGGGAAGAGAGGCAGAGCAGTGACACATGGCAGAGGACAGATGCTCGGCACTTCCCGTGATGCACAATGCCTGATGGCAAAGAGTCCTGGTGGGCCAAGGACGGGAGGCTGTTGTTCCCCCTCTGATTTCCCCTTGCAGTTTGTGATTAAACTGGTGCTGACACCTTGCCCAGTGCCTGTTTGCAGAGCCAATAGCCCTGGGCAGGACTTCTGGCCATGAAGCACCTACTGGAAAAAGAGACAATCTCATTGTTTGAGAGCATCTCTGCCTCTGGCATTTGTTAAATAGAAAACAAAACTGATTTTCTCCTCACTTACCTTGCATAGATCTGGGGTAGAGCCAAGCTGTGGCAGTCCTGTGAAATGAGAGTGAACAGGAGGGGTGTTTGCAAATGCAATGGCCCCTATTTAGGAAGGCAAGTCTGGGAGGATTACACGGAATATAATTTGTGCTTCAGTTACAAGACCATAAAGATCACCCTGCAGTTCTCTCTCACTGAAATACTGCATTTCTGAGCACTGAAAACCACTGGAATAATGAAAGATGCTTTTTCAATACCTAGGAGATATCTGGGGCTCCAAATAATAAATCCGGAGGCGGAGGAGGGATGTCCTGGATAGCACAATTGATACGGTGAGTGTGCTCCAGGTCACACCACGGAGGAGCAGCCAAGCAGCTGGAGACTGTCCAATGGCCACACTCCACCCCAAGTATTTTCTGAGATGAGAAAATTCCCCTTTGGCTGTTTCTCAGCTTGCTTTTCTTGCTATGCATTTACATGGCCCCTGTGTTGGAAGTGACAGGGCACCTTGTGAGCGTGTGCTGTGCTGGCCTTTGCTAACAGGTGCTGGCAATCAGGGAACACTCATCAGGGACGGGGACAGTGACCAGGAATGTCACAACCACAGCCTGTGCAGAGCAGCTCCCATGAAGGTTAACGCGTGTTGCCACCACCTTTGAGGTCAGTGTTGGCCTCACTTGAGCAGTCCTATAAATAGATGCCCAAGGTTGACTGAAAAGAGGATTTGGCTCGGCTGGATCTTGTTTAGCATTCCCAGGAGAGGAAGGCAGATTCTTTTCCCTTTTTCTCTTCCAGCCCGTAACCTTGAGTTGGTCTCTGTGGGGAACATTAGTGGCATTTGCCAAAAGCACTGCCGCTGTGAGCCGGATGTCCTGCTGTGTCACACAAACCACACGTGCACATCTCTTCAACCTGCAAAACCAGACCTAATTCCACTAAAGCCTCAAACTAATTCCTCACTGGCAAAACTAGGGGAAAACCCAAACAAACCTTGAGCCTAATTGCTTGAAAACAGTAGGACACCTAGTGGATTTATAGGGAATATCTTTGGGATTATCAGCAACATTTTGTCATTTTCTTGGCAAAACCAGCTGTGAATTTATTTATAGAGGAATCACTGAAATATCAGGGTTTCTATTTAATAAATTAATCTTGTTATAGCTGTTACAGCCTTCAGTTTGCTTGAAGAAGTTATTGCAACCTATAGAAAATCCAAAGAGCATTGTTCAAATGACTTGAAAAAAAAATAATTATGGAAAACTGGATGGTTCCCAAGGTCTGGGAGCAGAAGGAAGGATATTCTGCCAGATCAAAGCCATCCCAGTTGTTCCATCTGACAGCTCTCTAATGATCTTAATGAGCAAAGTTTTACAGTCTCAGCCTGGCTCCCAGTACAGTCATGCAGCTCCACAACAACGTGGCCATGCTGAGCACAGCCAGCCGGCCCCGCCGGTTGTTTCAGCAGAGAATGACTTGGCCACAGAACCCAAAGTGCTTCTTCATTCTCCAGGGCTGATCTTTTGGATCCAAATTAGAAGATGATGGGCCACGTGATAACGCCTGCGCTGCTGTCACTGCATTTGCCTGGTACCAACTCCAACATCAAGCAAATTTTGACCCTAGATAGGGAATAAACCCCTCTGGCAGGGTGTGTAAGAGGAAGAAGATTTTGAGTGATGATTCTATGAAATTATATCTTGGCCAGCAATTATCCTGGGGCTGCCAGGGTTATCTTACTGGTGTCTCTGGAGGCAGCAGACACAAAGAGATGAGTGATGAGTTCAAAATGGATTCAGGAGACTGATGACTTCATTTTGACAGTCATCACAAGGAACACCAAGTCATTGAGTCTTGCACTCAATTCTTGTTCCCAAAACACACTGAAAACTTTACTTCCATTCTGCTTACCATAATATTGTCCAAGTGGAAAATGTCTCCAGAAGATGGTTAATTTTTCTGTTGCCTTCCCACTCTTTCTAAATTGCTAAAGAACAGCAAAACCAGAATGATTTTGGATAAAAAATCTCTTCAGATGCAGGTCTTTTTATTCCAAGTTCAAGATTAGGAAAGGAAAGGCTAATTTAGAAATTAATTTTGATTTGGTCTATTTCTTCTTAGAGCTGTAGAAATCAGAAAGGACATAGCAGGTGATGGAATGCAAATGAGTTATCAACAGAAAAAATCATATTAATTCTATGTATTTTCATTATTCCTACCTGTGGCATAGAATTGCCTGAAAAATAGAATCCATGTACATTGTAAACCCTTTAAATTGGTCTAGGTTTTAAAAAAATAATTGTTTTTTTTAAATTTCTGTGGATCGATTTTATATTTGAAGGGGTTTTTTTCTGACTGGCATGTGAAACTGGGGATAGTGCGTGCTAAGAGTACGCTTGTCTCTAATTTAGCAGCTGGATTGGAAAGCTTGAATTATCTCTGCATAATTGCAATGATTAATGGATTGTTAGGAAATTGCAAAGTATTGATTGAATTTTCCCCTTAGGAAATATTTCTCCTCTGATAAAACACAGTTCTGGGGCTTTGCTTTTGTCCTTTCTGCTTTCTGCCCCAGGGAAGCCAGGGGCTGCTTTTATCCAGGAAATGGGAATTTGGGTCAACAGCCCTTCAAGGACAATTTTGAATTATTGTGATTTCCAATCCCAAATCTTCTCTGAGCTTTGCAAAGAGATGGATTTGGAAAGTGTGAACAGGGATTTCAGAGCCAGAAAAACTCTTTTTCTTTTTTTTGCTGGGACCAGCAGCAAATACTGGCCACCCCTGTTTCACATTCTGCCATTTCCATGTCACATACCACCAGTGTGCTCTGCAAAAACACCTTGACCTTGTTGTGGGAATGCCACAACCATCAAAGATGGTGGTAAATTTTCCACTTTATTAGGCCAGGATTACTCTGGGGGATCTCAGGAGATGGTGGGAAGAGGGAAGTGGAGAATGAAGTGGGAATTGGATGCAGGGAGAGCTTGATGCACAGTGCCTGGGGCTGGGCAGCTGAGAGCTGGGAGCCCTGACACACATCTGCACCTTAATGGTGCTGGGCTCTTTTTGGCAGCTGCTCTGGGAATTTCCAGAACAGACCCGTAAATATGCAGTTATGAGTGCGACCTCTGCTTCTTTTCTTTGCTAAATTGACCATCCAAGGTCCAGCTGAGTATCATTCCTTGTCTCTGCTCCAGTTGCTTGGGACGTGCTGCCTCTGCAAATGGTTCTGCCTAAGTTAGGAATTATGAGAGCGTGCTCATTCAAGGTTTGCCATGAATTTAGTGTTCCCGCAAGGATGACACTAATGGCAATTACTGCAGCAGAAATGCCAGTGCTGAGTGACTGTTCTCACATTAAAAGCTGTCAGTTGGAGAGCACACAGTCTCTGTTATTCCAGGCCTGACCTCTGCTTTCTGGCTGTGTTTCCTGTGCACGGCAGGTGTCCCAAGCCATCCCATCACTGCAGCAATTCACTCTGGGAGGGGACACGGCGAGAGAGCAGAGCAGCCCAAACCAGCCTGTGCTGACAGTGACATTTCCTGAGGCTTTGGATATTCTCCTCTGGGGCTTGAACAGCAACAAAATTAACCCGGGACGGAACAGGATATAAGACTTTAATTTCTGGAGCTCCTTGCTAGTTCAATGCTCTCCTCATGTCCTGCTCTGTTGATTCCTGTTTAGACACAGAGCTCTTTCTACTGTTTCAGTTTTCACATGAAGAATCTGATTTTAAATGATCAATTGCATTTAAACAGGCTTAGCTAGAAGTAATCCCTGCTGCTGCCCAACTCCGTAGCAATCTGTACAACTTCTCATGTTTTGCTAAAAATAATTGGTAAAAATGCTTTTGCTTTACAATGGCTGAAGTTCAACAAGTGACAGTGCTGCAGCAATGTGGGGATTGTGATTTTTACCTAAGCCAGAAGAGCCACTGTCCTCACCCTGTGCCCTAAGCTGTTGCATAGGGTAAGTCAGTTCCAGATGAGGAACATCTGCAATGTGGTGCAAGAGGAAGTCATGCTTGCACGCATGAAAAATGTAAATTAAGGGTGTTTCTAGGCTCACAAACACAATCCAAAGCATGAAAAGGAGAACAGCTCTTACAGGAGGATGACTCCTATTATTTTAAGGCTTTTTAGCTCTAACAGCAGTTCTGGAGGATAAAACCAGGTCTGGGAAACATCAAGTGAAAATTAATAGCTTTTTAACAACAAAGTTCAATGGACAAGTGCAAGTAGGATATGAGATAGAAACCTGAGCTCCTGAATTATAAATATACCCAGCCTCTACACAGACAAGTATCTGTTATCTATTTGATGGACTACTCAATGCCAGAGGATGAGAAAGGCAGGAGCAGGATGAACATTTTCAGGCTCAAGATTTTGTGTGTTCTGGGTTTGGCTGGAGATAAAAAGGATGAATCCAAAGACAACACAGATTCCTATAGCCCTCACCACTACGCTACCCCCTGTGAGGAGCTGGACGTGCAGGGCACATCAGAGGCTGGCAGCAGGGTGTGGGTTAGCCCAGACTGTGATGCTCCCGATGCTCCTGGGGTGCCTCTGTACTCCTGTGGAGGGACACACAACAGTCACACATCAGGTGTCTTTGTTATTAATGTTTTGTTTTCCCCACTTGGAAGCTCTGAGGCAGCATGAAGTATTTCTCTTGAAATGCAGAGGATCACGTTCTGGCTCGTTATGGTGCCAGCAGACGGTAACTGAT
This sequence comes from Vidua chalybeata, assembly GCF_026979565.1. NCBI lineage: Eukaryota > Metazoa > Chordata > Aves > Passeriformes > Viduidae > Vidua > Vidua chalybeata. The sequence continues at coordinate 18,601,045 of NC_071542.1, forward strand.
GCACAGCACTGCTGCTGATGCCCGGGGGTTACTTTCCACACACAGGAATGATGACACAGCCACTGACTGCAGTGATGGCAAACATGCTGCTGCTGAGGGCAGGCTGGTGGGAAAAGAGCAGTTTTAAGGGATTCTGTTTAATCATCTGGACACAAGTGCTATTTTTATCCTCTGTTGTTTGAATCTCAAGCCTGCACCAGGAGAAGCTGATGACAAAGTTGGTCTGCCATGGCACAGGGGAGACAAGGGGAACCGGACACCTTTTGGGAAGGGAGAAGCAGGGTGAGCAGGGGTGGTAGTGAGAAAGGGGCCTGTGCTCATGGCTTTTTTGCACCTCATGAGCTGAAAGAGCTTGTTGACCTCTCTAATACCTCCACAAGCTCATGGGCCTCTCTCAGCTCAGTTCACAGGAGGGATCTTCTTGGGGGACTTCCCACTAACCAACCCCAAGCTCCCCTGTACTAGTGGGTGGCTTTGGGACGAGGCCAGTGCCTGCCCATGGAGACAGAAGAAGGGCACTCACTCCGTGGTGGGGGTTGAGGTTGGTGAGCACCAGGCAAGAGGTGAGGTGAGATTATCACAGTGTGTGAAGAGGCCCAGGGAGCTTGGAGCATGCCCATCCATCACTTGGGCACAGGAGTCCGAGGAGCTCAGTGTGCCCATCCATCCTTTGGGTACAGGGACTCACTCGGGTAGCTCAGAGAAACCCGAGCATCGTTTGGGCACACAAAAACTAAAAGAAAAAAACCGAAATGGGGGAAGAAAAGGTTCAGGTTCCACCGAGATTTGAACTCGGATCGCTGGATTCAGAGTCCAGAGTGCTAACCATTACACCATGGAACCGCTCTGCCACCACCCCCTCCCGGCCGCCTCTAGTTCCTTCACGCTCCCCGCCACAGCGCGGCCGCTCCCTCAAGGGGTGCCGGAGGGGGATCGGTGCTGGGGGGCTGCGGTGGCCGGGCGGGACCCCCGCTCGCTTTAACCCCGGTGAGGGCGCGGCCGCAGCTGCGGCGCTGCCCCGGGCGCGGTCGTGCGGCGGCGCCGCTGCCCCGGAAGCGCCTGTGGGCGGGCGGGCGGAGCGCGGAGGGCGGAAGAGCTGCGGCGGCAGCAGGGAAGGTCCGGCCCCGCTCCGCTCCGCTCCCGGTCCCGCTCCTCCGCCACCCGCCATGGGCACCCGCGACGACGAGTACGATTATCTCTTCAAAGGTGAGGCGGGCAGGGCCCGGCGGGCGGGCGGGAGAGCAGCGGGGCCCGCGGGCGGGGCCGGGGCCGCTCCCTGACGCGGGGCCCGGCGGGTGGGGGGAGCGCTCTGGGCATCACCGGGCCCCGCTCGGGTGTGCCTCCCTCACCCCAAAATGTCAGCTCTGGGCCGGGTTTGGCAGCGCGGATTTGGTGTCAGCGCCGGTGCGAGGCTGCCCCGGGCGCAGGCTGAGGCGGCGGCCGGTCTGCGGGGTGGCGAGCAAAGATCGCCAGGAAGGATGCCCAGGGCTGATAAGGACTCGTCAAGGTTTATAAGAACCCTTTCTAGCTGTTAAATAGAGCTTTAGAGTGGGTGAGATATACTCGGCATTGGTAGATGATGCGCTCATTTAATCAAGTAGTACTCCTCACTGCCTTCTGTGTTCAGAGCCCTTGGCGAGGAGTGGAATGTCCCTGCTGCTCCACACCCAGAGATCATAAAATCCTCCTGGAATCATGGAATGGTTTTGTGGGAAGGGACCTTAAGATCATCGCATTCCACCCCCTGCCATGGGCAGGGACACCTTCCACTATCCCAGGGTGCTCCAAGCCCTGTCCAACCTGGCCTTGCTCTGTCCTGGCTCCCCCGGGGAAGGGCAGGAATGCCTTGTTTTCCAGGGCTGATGCCCCTCCAGTCTGCGATGCAGTGGCAAGTTGGGTTAAAACCTTCCAGGTTGTTGTTAAATACTCAATTTTCACTCCCTGCAGAGTAAAACACCAGCCTGCTGGACAGGTTCATGTAGCCTGCTGTGTAATGTGTACAGAAGTGCTGATGTTTTGAAAGTTGTCTATCCAGTTTTTAAAATCCCGCTGTAAAAGCAAGCAAAGTAGTGTAAAAAAGTAGTTGTTTATTGTGATGTGGAATTGTAAATTTGAATTTAGGATTAAGAGCGTTGCTTGTTGTGTTGTAATGGTGACAGACCCTGTGCTTGTTATCATGAAGGTAAAGGAAAACATTGATGTTTTTTCCTGTGCCTTTAAGCTCCTGTAATAACTTTGAGGAATTACATTTTTTTTCTTGTTGGCTGTTTTGTCCAATTGCATGTGGAAAGTGGCATTATTTCTACCTATAAATCTGTACTGCTATGGAAATCAAATCAGGAAGGTCCAGAATGGGCTGTTTTCTCAGCTTGCAGCCCTGGCAAAGACCTTGCTGACCACTGGTTTAATGGCATCAGGCAATGTTATTGTAGGTACAGGATATCAAAGCCATTGAATTACCCTTGTTCATGCAGTTCTGTCAGTGGGCTTGTAATTAATGTTTTAGCTGTGAAAGCCTGGGAGTATCAGTGACACAGAGTTTGTTGGGAGAGCTCCTGTCTTTCATTTGGCCTGCTCCCTCTTATAGTTGGGAAAATACAAAATCCAGTTATAGAGAAAAGTGCAAAGCTGATTTAATTGATTGCCTTTGCTAAATCTTTTTCTGTTTAGCTTGGTTTATAGAAGCTGTTGGGGGTGCAGGGAATGCTGTCAAAATGCTGTTGTGAAGATAAATGATTTGGATTTTTCCAGCCTAAAGTGGACTGCAGGAAGTTGATGCAATGTCTGTCACTTAACTGGGATTGATGTGGCAGCTGAAATAACACAAAAATGCAGAGTAATAAAACTGTGGAAACTTTTGTAACTTCCCAGAGGTGGTGGTGGTTCTAAACAAGCTGTCGCCACTGTGGAATGATCTGGAAATTACTGCAAGTAGGTCTCTGAACTGAAGGTCTCCTTGCCAGGAACTGGTCAGAAAGGCTAGGGGTAGGTAAATATTTTGGAAAAGGAAATGGGAACTTCGGGACAACGTTAAGTCAGTGTTTGAATTTGAGACAAGAGCATCTTGGGACTTGAGGTGAAATGTAGCCATGACAGACATATCCATTTTGAAAGGGATGTTGTAGAATTAAAAAGGTGGAGAAAAGCATCAAAATGATCAGAAAAGAGACCTAATGGATTCATAGCCCTTACACTGAATTGATGTACGGCTTGATTAAAATTTAAACAGTGAGTGATAAGGGCAAATAGGGAAAGTGTCTCCTGTTTGTCATAATTTCTCTGGATATCTATAATGCTTCTTTTATTGGGTAGCGGGTGAAAGCAAAAGGACAAAGTCCCTCAGGTGTGTATGCAAATTTTGGAGTGGTGCATTGCCATGCATATTATAAATGGATTTGAAAACCTGCACAAATTCATAGAAGCAAAAAAATCTTATTTGGGGCATGTCAGTGTGATGGTTACAATGGCAAGTCTGAAGGCATTACTTATTTGAAGATGCAGGGGCTGGCTAGGACAGAGATTAGCCAGTTTGCTGTGATGCACATCATGATTTTTGGACATCAGTTATTTGGAGTCAGACTCTGGGTGTTGGTCTGTCAGGACACTTCATCCAGCAGGACATTTCTGGGTTTATGAAGGGGCTGTATGGGTAGGTTGGTGGGGCTGGGTTCAGAGTTTAACCTGGTTAAAACAATCATGTGATCTTCTCTAGTCTGGCTGTCTTTTACTGTTCCTGGGCTAAACTGCCACGTTTCTGTTTGTGAGACCTCTGTTTTTGTCCTGTCAGCCCCTGACTGCAGCTGTGTGTTGAAATCTGGTTGACTCTGCTGCTGGGTGAAAGCTGAGCCCACCTGTGCTGCTGTACAGTAAAATCCAGGGACCTGTTACAAAATACACTTCTCCTGACTATGTTGCAACACTTCAGCATATAGGAAGGACTAAACCTAGCTTGGAAAAGAACCAGTTTCTGTTAAATTCTTCTTGTCCAGCTTCCAGTCTTTGTATTCTTCCATACTTTCAGGGTCTGGCTGAGAGCAGTGCCTGCTGTTCCCAGAATGGCCCCTGAGGAAGCACAAGGCCTATGAAGTCCAATTCATAGAAATCTTGCTCTAATTTTAGTAGGAGGAAAATTAGTAATGATATATATCTATTGCTTTATTACTTAATAAATTAAGCCTGGCTTTAGTACAGGAACCTTTTGCTCTTTTTGATCAATGTGCTTGTAATAGATGAGCAGTTACCAAAGGAACCCTCACTTGTAGTAGATGTTTTCTATGGACAAAGCTCAGGATGATTATGTCTGCACCTTAACCATCTAGGACTCTGGATTTGGGGCAGACTCATGTCATGGACCTGACTTGTGGTGACATTCAGTTTACTGCTAGGAAAAACTCCAGTTTCAGCTCTTTTCTTCTTTGCATCATGTTCATTTCTCCAACTTCTCCTTTGATATTGAGGAAATGCACTGAAACTGAACCAGCTTGCTGGTTTGGGGTTTAGAAGACGCATTTTTACTTGTGTGTTTAGATAAATGTGTGGTTGCATGGTATCTGTTGGTTTGACAGTGGTAGAAGCCCTTGGCTTTCACTGCCTCAGATGTGGAGGCACTTTGGTGCTGCAACAAAGCTGCTGGTGCAACCATTTACTGCAGAGCTGTTGGGAGGTGTTACTGATTGCATGGACAGGTAATCCCTGCCCCAGAGGCCTCTGGGATGCCAGTTCCCTTTTTGACAGAAAAAGAGTGGATAAAATGGGGCACAGCTGAGGAGGGTGATTAAAATAAGTCATGACCATGTTGGGTTTATGACCAGCTATGATGTGTAGGATCAAGTCATTTTTTTCACATGCCCTTCAAACTCCAGCTGAAGTGGGCAGGGAGAGGTATTCATCAGCAGGTTCTCCTGGAGGCCATGAAGACATGTCCAGGCTTTTTATTGATATGTCTCTTAATAGCAGAGCTCAGTGCAGAGACAAGTTTTAGAACATGGTGATTTCCTTGTGCTGGTGTACTTGTCCTAGATCATGTAATATGTGACTTGTGCAATAACTTTTGCCACAGACAACACAAGCTAGTGCTGCTGGATTCTATTTTCAACCTGATCTCATATTCATTGAGATAATGAAAATATTTTCTGAAAATTTAAACTAAGAGGTTCTACAGAAATAAAAATTGTGAGTGAGCTGGAATATTGGTGAAAATTTAATAACCCTTTCTTGACATAGTTTTTTAAATTGCTTCTCATGCAGCATAGGAAATTGAGTTCTTATTTTGGTCTTTTGCAGAAATAAATCTGGAATTACAGAGTGAAATTTATACAGTACTGTGGACTTCATACTCTTTTTTTTTTTTTTTTCTCTCCACTGAATGCTTGTATGCTTGTCTTAAATGTTTGGGGTAATAAATGCTGTAGAAAGTCAAATGCATCGATTGAAAACACGTGGTTGCAAGTATTGAACTGTCCCACCACGAAATTGGTCACTTGGGGCTGGGAGATTATTTCCATGACTTTCAGATGTGCCAATACAATATTCCTTGGTTGTGCAACTTCTAAGGTGCTGCTCCTGTGAGGGAGGTGCTGCTCCACAGCTGGTAATTGATTAATGTCAGGACTGGGTCTTGTGGCTGAACTGGCTCAAATGTTTCCTCCAGACCTTCCTCCTTCCAGTGCTGATGTAGAAAAGGAATTTGTGGGTGATGCAAGTTGGGTGGGACAGAGGAAGTGGGAGTGTAGCACTGAAAGCACTGTGTGCAGATGAGGACTGTGGTCCTCCAGATAAGCTGGGATTTGGGATGTAAGGGTTTATCCCTGAGGACTTGGACTCTGGTAAAGTAAAAGTTTGCCAACCTAAAGCTGAACAATTAGGTCTGATAACAGGCAGACTGAGCCATCAGGGTGAAATGGTCAGGAGAAGTAATTCCAGCTCCAGGTGTGCCTAGCAGAGATGGAAACACTGAAATTCTTGTTTGCATCTCAGGGTGCACTTAGAATCACTTAGAATGATATGTGCCGTTCTCACTGTGCTGAAAGGAATTTAAAAAAATTGTAGGGAAGGTGTTTGGGGAAATGAGCAATGTGTTTATGCGGAACCATTTGACAAGTTTTTGTATTTAGCAAATAGAGCAAAGCCCAGACAAGCTGTGGTTGCTTTCTGTAAATACCCCAGCCTAAACACCACTGGGAGAAGACACTAATAAGCTAATGGAGAATGCTGGCACATGGACACCACCGTCAGCTGACCACTAATTCCTTCCGAAAATCAGAAGGCACTTTCTAACCATTAGGAGTGAGTTTCTGGAAGAAAAGCCCAATGAAAGGGACAATGTGCAGGAACAATTAACTTGTAATCATGGCCTAGATAACGTCATTTCCCTCCTAGAAACTGTTTGCTTGGGGTGTTTAGTATGGGACTTGGCCATCCAGAGCCATTCCTACTGCATTTCTATGTTAAGAATGTAATACGTGGGAACAATGTAGTATAAAATACCAAAATATGGTGGCTTGATAAGGAAAGCAAAACTGAAATTAATAACACAACCTGAGTGGTTGTTAAAGCTGTTTCAGTTAATAATTTTATTTAAAGAGTGATACTTACCCAGACTGGCAGAAATGCAGAAGTGGTGAGGAGTCTTAGGCGCCTGCTGACATTCCAAGCTGTCCTCGTGCCTGTGTTCAAGAGGAGCTGCAATGGCCCAATTAAGTAGAGGAAATAGCTGCCTTCAAGGAGGAAGGTATTATTTTCCCCTTATAATTGGGACACATTAATCCGGTGCTGGAAACCATTCAGAACATAAGCAGTGTGGGATTCAGACACGGTAAGGAAAAAAAACTGGCAGAGGAATTAAAGGGATCCCTCTATTATTAAATGAATTAAAGGTGGGCTTTGCACTGAGTAACAAAAACAGGTTTGAGGAAATATTTAACAGATATATGATGCATCCTATTGGGAAAAGGAAGTGGTGAATGTGGATTGCTTTTCTTGCTTAGAGAAGCTTCTGTCACTGCTGAGTGATAGCAGGACTGAGCTGTGCAAAGGGAGTTGTCAACTTCTCCCTCCTAGGAACTCGTTGTGTGTCCCAGTGAATACAAACATGATGTCAACCCACGGTCCAAACCTGCCAAAACAGTGTTGAAGAAGTGACTTGCCAGTGGCAGAGGAAAGCTGTGGCTGTTTGCCAGGGGTGATGATGCAAGTGGTGCCCTGTCCCCTGCACTGGGTTTATCAGGATGTAGCATCTCTGTGCCAGCAGAGCTGTTCAGCAGTGACCCGGCACGTAGGGAAGCAGGCTGCTGTTTGCATTCAGGGGCCTTGCCACCTACCTGCACTTGTGATCTTCCTACACAGGAGAGGTTAACAGAGGGTGCTTTCTGCACCTCGTGTGCTTGGCCGGCTGCGTGCTGAGTCAGCTGGCACGGGCAGCTGGGAAGATGTTTGTTTTGATGAAGAATTCTGCACAAGGCCGTGCTTGAAGCCAACGTTTTCTGCAATTTTCATTTATGGAGGGAGTTTAAAAGGTGCTGCTCTGCCCTTCCAGTCAGAGCAAAGAATTGCTCTGCATTATTTAAACAGAAGCTGCAGAGGGCTGCAGCAGCAGATGGGAGTGTTTCTGCTGCTAGACTGAGCTCCACGGGGGCTTGTGTCATTGAGCGTGTTTGGTGCACTGGTTGCTTTGTTGTACTACAGAGTCTTTAACGCTGTGTTGTGGTGTCTTAACAGTTAATGATGTGTGTTACTGAGCAAGTAATTGTTTTTTCTAATTAAACAAAGACACAATGTTTGTTGTCACCTGAGTGTGCACTTTTTTGCTTGGACTGGCATTGATTCACTGCTGAACTTCACTATTGGCCTTTCTTCTCAATGATTTAATCTTATTTTTCTTCCCTTTCCTTCACTACCGGTTTGGAACCTTATCATCCTTAAGGCCATAGGATCACCCAATGTGACTCTGGTTGTGAGCACATTTCATCCACTGTTCTGCCTCTTGGTACTGAGTTTTCAGTTACAATTAAACCTGCACCTTTCAACTCAGCATTACAAGATAATGCAGTGAATCCTCGTGATGCTGTTTTTCCTGCAGGAACTGGACTTTGAACCTTCTGTCAGTCTCTTGTCAAGCATAGCTGAATCCTTCCAATTAGTTTGCTTGGCACTGGTGCTGGGATGAGTCAAGCTGAGCCAGGGAATGGTGGATCCAGTTGTGAGGCTCAGCGATCCCCTGGCAGCTTTTTTGAGCAGTTTCAGCCTCTGGCCTGATGTGTGAAGGAGCCACAGCAGCAGTGGGGACTGCAGAAGGGCAGAGAGCTGTGGCGTAGAAACATTTCAAACTGGCTGGGAGGGTGATGGTGGCCTTGTGGGTTCTTTGGTTTGGTTCTCTTTTCATTCACAAAGTTTTCTGCCCCAGTGGGGAGCCTCTCTCCTGCAAAGGCATGAGGAGTGTAAAGTGAAAGCAGAGCCTGCTGCTTGCCCTGTGTTTTGGACTTCTTCAGCAAAGCAGATTTCAGTTGTGTGGTTGTAGGTTTTCTGTTTTGCTTTTTACTTCTAGTATTATTTAAGGAAATATAACTGGTCACCAATGTTTGCAGTGACAGCCATGTATGTTGTTCCTAAAAGAGGAATGTTGTTCCATACTGGGCAAAGGAGGCTGAAATATAACCATTGAAAATCAAGTCTAACATCTGTTCAGAATGCTGGTGAATGTGGCAGCTCTGGTTTTCCAGAAATATTGAGACTTGGACAGCAGATCCATGACAAGGATGGTGCTGTTGCCATTCTTTTCCTTCATGCTTCATTCTTTAAAAGAAATATTTCTTACACCTGATTTTTAATATGTCATCTACATCTGGAGTCTGAGTCTGATATATTTTTGTCTTGCAGTTGTACTTATTGGAGACTCTGGAGTAGGCAAGAGCAACCTTCTGTCTCGATTCACTCGCAATGAGTTTAACTTGGAAAGCAAAAGCACCATTGGAGTGGAGTTTGCAACGAGGAGCATCCAGGTGGATGGGAAGACAATAAAGGCTCAGATCTGGGACACAGCGGGGCAGGAGCGATACCGAGCCATAACCTCAGCGTAAGTGCAGCCCGGGTGGCTGAGGACAAGCTTTGGCTGAGGAGGGCAATTTTGGGCCCTTCCAGTTCCTCAGCAACTGCAAACAGGGGTGTTAGTGTTTATTGGGTAATATCCACAACCTCTGGTGGTAGGAAGGTTAAATATTATTCAGCCCAGAAACTCGATCTGGTGTGTTCCTGCGCAGACTGATTTCCTTTGCAGTGCTCTCATGACACGTAACTGGGGGCATTTCAAGTTTAGAATGCAAGAGCTGTGAGAGACTCATTTCCATGGAAGTGAATGATAAAGGAATATCAGTGTTCCTGGTCGTTTTATCAGTGGTAACCTAAGAGCTGAAACCTTCCTGTAGCAGCCAGGAAAGACTGCTCACTTGTGTGCTTGTTTAGTTGTTAAAAACCAGCATAGCAAAAGCTGGATTTCAGTAGAGCAGGAGGGAATTGTGGGGTGGGAGAACACAGCCTGTTTCCTTTTGAATGCATTGCTGTGGCTCTCACTTGAAAGGAGCTGTGGCCTTTGGTAAAGGAAGTAGATCACGCTGACATTTTTATGACCCAGTGAGTCACTCTACAGTCTCCCAATCACTCTGGGCTGTGCCTGTGCTGCACCCACACTGATGGGTGGGGGAGAATTTTCAGGAGTGGATCAGAGGTGGAAGGTGACAGCAGCTTCCTACAGAGCCCAGAGTTTCATGTCTGGGATGCAGGGTTTCCCCAGAGCCATGGGGTTTGCCTTGCTCCCAGACTCTGAGCTGGCCCTGTGGTGTAACTTTGTCTGGCTGCTCCGTTTCCTTGTGTCCTGTCCCACTGGGGAATTGCCCTGGGCACCATTTGCATAGCTGGCCTAGCCAGAGCTGTTCCCCACTATGGCACAGCCTCCTGTAAGCTGACGGTGTCTGGCTGGCTGTCCCCTGCCCCAGGTACTACCGTGGAGCCGTGGGGGCACTGCTGGTGTACGACATCGCCAAGCACCTCACGTACGAGAACGTGGAGCGGTGGCTGAAGGAGCTGCGGGACCACGCTGACAGCAACATCGTCATCATGCTCGTGGGCAACAAGAGCGACCTGCGCCACCTCAGGGCCGTCCCCACCGACGAGGCCAGAGCTTTCGCAGGTGGGGAACTCGGGAATTTCCTGCTGCTGTCTGCGGATCTGCCCACCTGGCCTGGGGAGGCTGTGGGCAGGAGGGAAAAGACCTGCGGCTGGTCGTGTCCCTCAGTGTCACATGTCACAGTCAGTCAGAAGGCAGATCTTGTAGAACATGCATGTTGTTTCAAGAATCAGCCAGAGGCTCCTGAACATCTTAAACCAGATTTATTCTCTTGGCTGGGCGCTGTTTGTCTTGCAGAAACTGTGCCTGTGGCTTTAGGTTTGAGTTTCTGATGTGTTGGTAGCTAGCTTTGCCCTCTGAGTCCCAACTGACCTGCAGCCTTACACAGGTGCCTGTGGCTGAACTCTTTCATTAAACTGGCTCTCTGACTTTTGTTATGTAATTAAGATCTGTGAACAGTACTTCTAGTTTCTGTAAGCCTTGGTTCAGGCCCAGTCTCTTTCATCCAGGAGTGTAGCTGGGTTCCTCACATTAAAGTTTGCTGTGGTTCCATTGGCAGAGTTTATGGCCAGTGAGAATCCCTGCCTGCAGCTGGAGGAGTGTCATTCCCCCTGCTGCTCTACTCCTGTTAAATAAACTGCTGTGATATATTAGCAAGTGGGAGGTGGAGAAACTTGATGAGGTTGAAGAAAATCTCAGAAACTTTCTCACACAGAGAAACTGTAACAGATTATCCCTTTCAGTGATGCAGGAAAATGTGCTTTAAAGTAACACAGCATTGGGCTGATCCTGTGCTTGGGAGTGGGTGTAAATTTTAGTGTTGGTGTTGGGTGGTGTCACTTTCCCATCACTTAAGGGGGAAAACCCCACAACTTGTTTTACTTTCTCTTGATACCTGGGTGTCTCATCAAGAACACTACAAATATTATCTGGTACAGAAGTTTTTCCAGATGGGAAACAGATATGTGCTGTACCTCTCTAATTATACTATTTCTGTCCACACAGAGAAGAATGGTTTGTCATTTATTGAGACATCTGCTTTAGACTCTACAAATGTGGAAGCAGCTTTCCAGACTATTCTGACAGGTGAGTCATCCAGGGCTTTGTGCTTCAAGGGGGAAGGGCAGAAGGCTGCTCAGATATGATGCAAATAGGCATTTCTTTGCCTATAAAGTGTTTAAAACGTTGCTGTTTAATCATTCTTCATTAGCCATAAGATTTGGAGTCCAGTTTCAAAGTGTCACAGTTGAAAGGTCAGCCTTGAACTGGGGAATGAATCTTTGTTCACTTTGATCTGCCCCAGGTTTGTTGTCAGCCTGGTTTGTGTTTCAGTTTCCATCTCCCATTTCAGGGAGTGCCCACGGGGGGAATTGTCTCATGCTGGCATCAAGTGAGAGCAGCCATTGTCTATCAAGGAGAAGTCAGTCCAGTCTGTTTCCATCTTTAATGGTGACTGTAGCAGTTGCCAAGGAAAAAGGGATGAAAGAGCAGAGATCCTTCCTTTGAGACACAGATCCTTCCTTTGAGACACAGTGACTCCTGAGCTGCAGGAGTCAAATGCTGTTGTTGCATTTAATAGTCCTGCCTGGACATTTGGCCTGTGTAACATGTGACAGCAGTCAGTGCTGCATTTTTATGTTCTGTGGATTAAGTACTTCATTTTTGTTTAAAGCCTTGTTTAGGTAGGCAAAACTTGTTAAAGCTGAGACACTCAATTTGGAGAACCTTAACCCTGGCTTGTAAAGATGGGGTAGGAATTCACAAACTGGTGTGGAAGTCACTCACTGCCATGAGGCTTTTGCATTTCTGAGCAGTCAGGGCACAGTGGGACACTGTGGCCTCTGGTTTTGGATTTTCATTCTTCTCAGCTTTGGCAAATGCTCTAGTCTGAGTTTTCAAAACATCTGAGACACTCCTCTGCTTCCTGTGTCTCTGTTCTAGGTGTGCCAGACAGTCTCCTGTTTTCTCCAACTGCCTCCAACATGTTTTCCATGTTTAAATTTGCAAATTTAAAGTCCCTCCTTCCCAGTGTAGCATGTGCCAGGCTACGTGATGTGCTTGGTATGAGCAGTGGCCCCACTTCCAAACTGTCTGTAAATCAGATCTCGTTGCTGTGACATTGACACCTAGTTAGTTCTGAACTACTTCTTCTCTTTGGCACCTAATTTAGACATTCCTTTAAAAACACACCAGAAAGGTCCTGGTAGCTATAGTGGAACATGCATGTGAGGATAGAACTAAGAACTAGGAGGTTATTTACTGTAGTAAAAGTATAAATCCTGTAGCATTTCTTCAGTTGTTTGAAATGCGTTTTGGACAGCCTGGCAGTGGAGAGAGGTGTTAGGCTACTGGGTATTAGCTGCCTGTGTCCATCTGTTTCATCCTGAATTGCAAGAGGTCTCTGACAGTTCTGACTCTATTGTGTTCTTACCCTGGGTTCCTAAGCAGTAGTGCTCCTGTGCAGATACCAGCTAAAAGTGTGTTTGTGTTAGATGAATAAAGAACTTTGTTTCCTTTTTGATTGAACCATGTGGTTCCCTTTTAACTTCAGTGTAGTCATTCAGTTGTAATTCCAGCATTGCACAAATTTGTTTCAAAAAGAAAGAAGTTCTGTTAGCTCACACATTTGTTCCCTACATGACAAACTGCCAGTGCCATCAGAGGGTGGATGACTAAGGAGTGGCTCAATGCAGCGGTGTTGGGATGCCTGCTGCATTTCCTGTTTATTTCACATGCCTAAAGGCAATCCTGTCAAAAATGCACATGAATTTGGGCATGGATTTTTCAGGAGAAAGACATTGCTCCCTTGTCAGTGCCAAAACCTGAGACTTGTTCCTTTATGCCCACATCCCTTCTCTCAGGAACACCTTGGCTTTGAGGTCAGATTTGGCCCAATGTGCTGTGTGTCGTGTAGAACAAGCCTTGCTGCTCCCACTTTCTGTTTGCAGAGGGCTCGGGGCTCTCAGATGCAGGTTAGTTAATTAAGTGTCATACACCAGCACTAATAAAACAACATCACATAAATCAGGCAGTGTTTATTCCCTCCTGAGGTGGCTGTCAGGCTGTCACGGCCACGTAGTCTGGTCACCTCACAGTCCCCATCTCCTGCTGGCCTGTTCAGTGTTCTCTCAGTGACACTGGAGAGGTGGGAAGTTTCCTGTGTGCCCTGGGCTGCCTTCAGAGCTGTGAGATGCTCAAAGGATGCACTGCTGCTGCCATGGGAAGCACCTCACCTCTTGGGCACGGGCTGGGCTTTCTTTATCTCTCCTCACGTGCTTCCCGCAGTACCTTTTATTCCAGAAGTGAGTTTGGATTCTAATCTGTGGAGGTTTGATTATTTTTATTTCTGGTTTAATATGTCTGTAAGCAGAGCTGTCTGTAATGGGTGAACAGGTGATAAAACTTGCTCATGGTGGGCTCTGACAGATTCTTGAGGCTGTTGCTTTTCCATGGATGTCAGTGTTGCCTGCATGTTGCTGTGACAGAGTTTCGGGTGAAGAGCTCTTGGGTTTGTGAACAGGATCCTTGTGATCCTTGTTCAGGAGGGGTCAGTTCAGCTGTGCTGGAAGAAACACTTGTGCTTAGTGGGCATGTGCTCTCTGCAGACAGGAGCTCCTGTTTGGGGGAGATAAAGGTGCAGTGAACAGTGCCTGGGCAGCAGGTCGGCTCCAGCTGGGCTCTGACTGGCACCTAAGGAGGGCTGTTCTGGAGCTCACTTCACAGCTGGCTTCTTCTCTTAATGACTTGCTTTGGAGGAAAGAGGGGGGCAGTCATCTGAGGAATGTGGTTTTTGGAGTCACCCCACAGAATCCTGGCTGCTGTGTGTTTGGCAGGGCTGCCTCCCAGCTCAGAGCCTGTGGGTGGAATGCTGGGGAATGTTGGGAGCAGGAAGCTGGGGAAGCCAGCAGGCGTTGCCAGCGGCTGCGAGCAGAGCTGGCTGACAGAAGGGGCAGGACGAGCTGCTGCACCAGCCCTGCTGGTATTTACAGTGCTGAGAACTGCACCACAGACACCCCAGGCTGCTCAGAGCCTTTCCCCAGCTGCTGGGATCTCTCCTGAACAGGCTGTTGTGACCAAGGTCTGTAGCAACCCCCCTGTCTTTCCAGCCCTCCTGAAGCTGCTCTGATTGGGACAGTGATGGAAGTTGGTGAAGGTGCTTCCCTTGGAGGTGTAGCAGGGTCCCTGTTAAGCTTATCCACACCTGGATTCTCAGATCAAGCAGTTTGGGTAGATGGCTTTGGCCATGGGAAATACGAATCCAGTGTCGTTAGCACAGCCTGAGTATGTGATCTGTTCCTACAGGTGGAATAAGGGATAAAAGCTCTTCTTTCTTCTCCCATATATAGAGGACTTTTAGAGGGGGTGTATCATACATGTGGTGGGCTTCCTGTCCTGCTGTGGATTCCAGATGAGATTTTGAGGACCTTTCCCATCTGTGACTTAGAGTAATGGTCCCTATCCAAATTCTTCTGTTCCAAGATGTCTAGACTGCCAGGGCTGATTGTTGTGCACACAAAGCTGCTTTGTATCATCTGGCAAATAAGAGAGACTGGTATTTTGATCCTAGCCATCCTGAGCATTCACAGCAGGATAAAGAATCCTTAAAGTAAACTAGAGTCTGCCTCCCTTCCCTGCCTGGCTCTGTGCTGTCTCTGTTCCCACACCGCATTCTGCCGTGGATTCATCTCTAAGGAATCCCATCACCAAGGAAACAACATCAGAGAATTAACGTCAAAAAATTGAGGGATTTCCTCTTTTGTTGCCTCTGTACACCTGAAAATGAATGGAACCCCAGTGCAGGCTGAGCAGCCAAGGCCTGGCCCACCTCCTCCTGGGAAGCAGTGTCTCTTTTTCCCAGCTCTCACAGTGCAAGGCCTGTCTCTCACAGTTCCCTATTATGCAGTGATGCATTCTGCTAAATGTGCCCTTAATAAGATCTCATTCAGCTCCTGAGCAGAGCCCAGAGTGCTGTGTCTTCATTAAAAAGGGCACATCTTCATTAGCCCAGAGCTCTCTGGGCACAGCAGTTCCGGTGCAGGCTTGGCTGCTGGGCATTCTGCCCCAGTGAGAGCAGGTTTGGGCTGTTCCCCCTCCCCTGCCACAGCAGCACAGCCTGTGTGCAGCTGGGTGTGCAGCTCACCAGGGAAGGGCAGGTTTTAGCATTTAGGCTGTGGCTGCACCAAGTTTTGCTCTGCAGAGGAAGGAGAAGCAGCAAATTTGGGACTTTTGATAGTGGATTCACTTGCAGGGCTGCTAGGGAGGTTGTGGAAATGAGCATCATGGGAAAATGTTCCTAGAGTTAGAAGGAGTAGATTCATTATCAGTAAGGGAATTTGTGCTGTTAAGGTTATTTTTAAGGCTTTGGGGTTGTCTGCTGAAGATCTTTGCTGTCAGATGAGGCTGTTACACAGAGGGCACCCTGTGGGAGTCCTGGCTGATGGGGTGGAGGAAGTGTGTGATATGTCAGGGACTTGTATGAACTTGTTCAGGAAATTCTCAGTGAAACTGAGAACTGCTGCTGCTGGAGGTGCTACCAGAGAATTCCCAGTAACAAAGGTGGCCAGAGGCTTTTCCTGTTGATGGGAACAGGCATTGTTCTGCACTGGGAGTGAACTGGCTGCCAGCCCTGAGCACGAAGCTTGTCCTGAAGGTGCAGAGCAGATTTGTCCAGCTCTGCTCCTCCCACCTCACACAGAGGCTCTGCTGGGGCCAAGCTGAGCCCTGTCTGCACATTCACACACCGGGCTGCAGGTGGCTTTGAAGGTCTGCTTTCATGGGTTTCACTTATTTTATGAGGTTGTTTATGTGTAAGATGGTTGGAAAGAAGAGCAAGCTTGAGAAAGGGTGAAATCAGAAAATCCTTTAACCTGTTCAGCTCTTGTTTGGTTGCCTCAATGACCTGATCTGTACCTGGCTGCACATGAAAAAGCCATTTTAATGTACAGCTTGTTCCTTCTGAGTTTGAGCTGGGGCTTTTTGTAAAACTGAGCTCTAGCAAGCTTTTTTTTTTAATGGTTTTCAAATTCAAATTTGCAAGTGAGTTCCCCACATTCTATTTTTGGTGTCCTGTATTTTCTTTCTGGGGGTGAAGTGCTACACATGCTTTACTCCCTCAGTGCAGCTGAAGTGCTGCTGTAGTTGCTCTGAGTTTTTGTGCAGCACCATCAGCCATGACAAGCCCCAGGACCAGGGCAAGGCTCTTGGTGCAGGTGTTTGTCCCATACTCTCTGATTCCTCTGTTAAGAATCTCTTCATCTGGAGCCCATATTTCTCACACAGCAGGTTTTTTAAAGGGTTTCTGTGCTGCTGAAGGGGCTGAGTCTCCCCCTTTGGGCCCAAATCAACCTTTGCTGAAGATTTAACACTGCTTGGATATAATAGACATGATGGGTCTGCTCAGCAAGAAGAAATTGCCCTTGCTGTCCTATCAGGGAGAGAAATCTGGAATGGTTCCCTTTAATCCTGTTTGTGGATACATCAGCAAACATGTGACCTTGTCCTTGGACACTGTCCTTGGAGCTTAAGAACCTTCAGAAGGAATGGATGGGCTCATAGTTTCTCATTCATAGCATGGAGATTTGTGAATTCCGTCCATTTACTGACTCTTATCTCAAGGAAAGTAAAACAGTTGTTAAAGAAGTAATTTCTGTTGCAAAAATATTTTTTATTTTCTGTATCTAGAAAACACCACAATTGAACTTTGTGTGGAAGCTTCATTGCATTACTTATGTAATTCCAAAGCTATGCCTGGTTTCCCCCAGGTTTAACTCTTCGATGGCATTTTGCTGATGTGCACATATTGATCAGCTCTTTCTCCTCTTCCAGAGATCTATCGGATTGTTTCCCAGAAGCAGATGTCTGACAGACGTGAGAATGACATGTCCCCAAGCAACAACGTGGTTCCCATCCACGTCCCTCCAACCACTGAAAACAAACCAAAGATGCAGTGCTGTCAGAATATATAAATTGTCCATTCTTTCCTAAATGGCTGTGTATATTCCCCAGGTCCAAGATTTAAATATATTTGTAATTCTCATGGTTACATTCTTGTGTTTAGTTACTGCTCATTCCTTCTCCATGAATTTCTCCATGTCTTAAACACTTTGATTTCAGTGTTTATCAATCTCTTACTTGGATGTGGCTGCAGTATTTCCCCAACACCGACCTGTTGGTTTGGGCTCAGTAAATTGTTTGGAACTCAGCTGATCCCTTCCCAACATGATGCCCACTAGTCAGAGCACTGACACCTTTGGAGAGCACTTGAAGACGTTATCCTGCTCCTCACAAAGCAATTACTGTCAGGTTAACAAGGAAAATCTCTCTGGGCAGAATAATCTTTCCTTGTCTTAAGGTGTTGCATTCTGCATCTAAAGCTCGGCGAAGCTCTGAAGTGCAATTTTATTGTAAGTTAAATGTTCTTGGCTAGATCTTCAGATTGTCAAGTGAAGTTTTATAGGATATTATGGGGGAGAAAAGAGAATTTCTTGCAAACAAGCAGCAGTTAGCAGCAGTTCTGGCTACCTGTGAGTGAGGTGCTGTGGTTTGGCACCTGCTGCAGAGGAGGTTGATGTGAGGCAGAGCTGCTGGGAGGTGCCCCTTGTGAAGGAAGTGAATGCAGGAGCCACGTCCATGAGGAAGGGTCACTCCAGCTCTGGAACTTGCAGCATCTTTGTGCTGCTGGAGGCTTGGCCTCCACAGTGCTGGTGCTATCAGGATTTGAGGATGCCTTTTTTTCTTTAATGGGACACAGACTTGAAGGGTGTTGGCACGTATTACATATCACATCTATTAATGCATGCCACATATATTAATATATACAAGTGCTTGAGTTGATGAATTAATAACTTCCACTACCTGGCCTTAGTTTTCAGTTCTGGTTGATCCAGTATTTTTAAATTATTCCAGTGGTTTGGTGTGTGTTCTTGAGCAAAACCCTCTGGAGTAGTTTTCTGTCTGGATGTGTTCCTGCTGTGGTCTGTTGCTCTGTAGCAACCCTGTCCAATCTGCCTGTTCAGGGATACATGAACTGTGCCTTCTGTCACTCGCTCTGTGCTGTTCCTGAGCTGACACTGGCATTGGGGGCCACAGCCACTGCATTCCCACAGGACTTAAAGGAGCTCCCTGTTGTGTAAATGCCTGCAGTTATTTATACAATTACAAGGAAGTAATTGATTGTAGGGGACGTTTATCAAACTCTGATATGACCCACTTGGAAGATCCAGATGTGGTTGGCACTTCCAGCTGTGTTCTGTTCCCAACCTTTCTGTGTCGCGGTGCTCATGATGTGTGAGGCACACGGAAGGCATTGCTGTAGTCGGTCACTTCTTGTTTTTTACTCCATTTCTCCTCCTGGTATTAGTTCTGAAGATGCTATTTTGATCTGTTTGTAAATTACTTTGTATTTTATGCATGTACTGTACTTTGATTCATTATTTTTTTAGATTGATTTAAAATATATTCATCCATGATTCTAATAAAGAATTACAGGGGACAACTCACTGTGGTGTTGGTTGCACTTCTTGGGAGAATTGGGATTTGACCTGAAGGTTTTACCTCTGAGCTTCTTGGAAGAGGCAGTGAGAAGACACTGGAGTGGAAGTGTGCCTGGAAAAGGAGCTGGAAAGGTTGTGTAGCACAGTTGCCTTCCCTGAGAGCAGCTCTGATCCTCCCAGGGCTGCTGCAGTTTGTAGCCAGGGCACTTTGGCAGCTTCAGGAAGCTTTGAAGCTTAGAAAATTCTGTGGGTTCACTCTGCTCAAACCTCTGAATAACTTTTACAAACTTGTTTTTTTTTTCCTCATGTTGCCACGAGGAAAAAAATCCCGTGGGAGACAAACTCCTGCCTTCTGCAGCAGATGATGAAAGTTTGGATCCCACTGTGGTGTCCTGATGAAGAGGTGCCCATGAGCACTAATGGGGCACTGGTGGCCCTGGGGATGGCTCTGAGGGTGAGGTGTGAGCCCAGCCCCTCACTCACTGCAGGAGCTGTTCTTGCAGCACATTCTCTGCCCATACTGGAGCAGATTTTGGGATTAATCGATTTCTTTTGGCAGCCAGGTTCTAAATTTGTCAGCTGGAAATGCAGGATGAGTTTTACTCTGCTTCCTTTTCTCATTTCTATAAGCAGGTGATTTGACTCTGCTGTCACATCAGTCTGGATTTTGTGTGGTTTTAGGCAAAACTCTTCCTTCTGCAGCAGATGGAATTGTAGTGCAGATGGTGGGAGCACAAACCACTGTGGGAGGCTGAGGACTTCCAAGGCAAAATCCAGTGGGGTGTGTACAGAAAAGGAACTTCTCACCTGGGAAATCCTTTGCCTCCTGTTCTGGGGGTCTCTGGTTTCCCTAAGGATTGCAGGGACCTGGATGCAGATCCTGGCCTGGGCTGGGTGACACTCCTGGGACAGGAAGGTGTTTTGGGAGAGACAAAGCAAGTCGTTATTCCATCTCAATGCTTTCCAATGGGGGATTGTCCTGTTCAGCTGCTGATTAATCATTCTGTTCCATAAGTGGCACTTCTTGTGTACTGAAGTGTCTCCTCCCTGCTAATGGGAGACAATTGATGGAAACAGACATTGCTTCGGGCCCTGGAAGGAGCTTTCTGAGATTCTGGGAATTCCATAGAATGCTTCAAAATGGGCTTTGCTTGCCAAAAGTTTTTGCTGTCATCTACATATTTGAAAGCCCCAACTTTCAACAATTATTCAGCGAGCATCAGTGGTTCCTGTCTTTGATGGCAGTTGAGGTTCTGACTCCTAAGCAGAAAGGACATGGAATTGTTCTGATTTAAAGACATTTTTATTAAGCTAAAATTACTTATTCTATAAATTCAGACCTGATGAATTTCCTGCCTCAAATAGCTTATTGAGTGTGGCTTGTCAAATAAGAAGATTACACGCTGGGCTTTAGTTAACAAGATTTTTAGAAATATGAAGCACAAATAGTGAAAAGCTTCAGCACGTAGCAGTGGCTGCATTGCCTGGGACTCATTAATTCTGAAGGTGTTTCCACTGCAAATCTGTGATTTACTCATTGGGCTCCTTGGGAGCTGCTGTGTCTTGTCCCATGGCTGCTGGGTGACCGTGGCTCCCCAAGTGTCCACCTGAAGGCCTGGGAGCCTGTGAGTGGCCCAGGGCAGTGTCAGCACACATGGTGGGTGTGCAGGGGCTCTTCTAGCTGGGACTGAGCATTCCCAGGAGTCTCACTGAGGTCAGACTGCTGAGGAACCGGGAGAAGGGTGTGCAGAGCCGCTTACCTTTGGTTTACTCCAACTTGGAATGGCAGCACTGGGTTTTCTGAGCCATCCTGCCAGTTCTCTCCTAGCCTGGTGCCTGGGGGGTTTTGTCTGAGGGGAGCAGCCACATCACCTGGAGAGCTCGGATCTGTGCAGAGCTGGAAGTTCTGCTCTGCAAATGAGTACGTTGGAGAACTACACATTGAGAGAAATTCAATTTATTTTGTACAAGGTAGGATACCTTTGCACAGTGAACAAATATATTACAAATCTGTCTTGCCTTAAAAAAGTATTGCCATTTTGGTGCCTGTTTCCTAAGCTAACGCTGATATACAAGAAGGTACTTTTTTTGTTGGTTTTGCTTTTCTTCTTTTTTTTTTTTTCCCTGTTAAGCTCTATGCACATGATTGCATTTGGTTTCAAAATCCTGCTTTGAAAAAAACCAAACAACTGAGCACATCTCTGCTCTCTGGAGTCTCATTGTGTACTACAGCAACACACAGACGAGGGTCAGGCCAGCAGCTCAGGCTGCTTGTGCTGGGTGCCAAGGTGGGTTTTAATGAGAGTATTCCTTATCCAACCACCTTTCTCTTGGTATTTTTGAGGTAAATCTTTCTATTCATGTATGCAAAATATATTCCTACTGGGCCTACAAAATAATTGTTTCCTCACATCTCAAATAAGGCTTTCCTGGAAAACAAAATTGCTATTGCTGATCAGCCACGGCCCCCATGCACACATGCAGCATTCGGAAAACCTCGTGGGCAGGATCCTGCGGCTTGGGCAGCGCCTGCTCCGGGAGCCTGGGGGTGTCCTGGGGGTGTCCAGGCTCAGACTGGGGGTTCAGAGCCAGCCTGACCACCTGGAGAATCCTGGCTCCAAGGGGAAAGGCTCCCAGGGGCACAATGCCCAGAGCCAGGGGCTGTGATCCCAGGCATGAGGGCTGAGCCCACCTGTGGGGACACGGCTGGCTCCCACCACGGTGCTCCAGGAGTATTCCCAGAGCTGGGAGCCAGCTGCTACCCCCGAGCTGGAGGGCTCCTCTTGCCAGTCCTGAGCCCTGCAGGTCACTCCTGGGATCGTGCTGAGAGTGAACCCACGGGGCTGGTGTCGTCCTCTTCTGCTTCCATCAGACTGGTGAATGTGCAACAGAATATTTTCTATATTTAAAAGGCAATCAACTTGCTACTTCCACATTTGCCTAATAAGATTACTTACTTAGAGTCAATACTACTTCATGCTCAAAATCTACAAGGAACTAACGGCAAGTACTCTACTTTCTAGGTCAATAGAGATTATAAATTAAAAAAAATATTATGGTGGCTCAGTCCAAAATTTTACCATAGGTCAGACCCTTGATAATTACTTCACAAACATCTGCTGAAAAAGAAAACCCAGTTTCAGCTCCATTTAATGACATTTCAGGTAGAATCATCAATGGCTAAAGTTGCACTACATGGTAATGCACATCAGATTGAAGTGTCATCAGTGGCATGCCGACAGTGAATCATGAGGAGATGTTTGGGAAGATGGGAGAGAGAAGCCGATGTGGCTCAGCTTTGAGAAAGGAAATGAAACCTGGCCTGGTCTGTGCAAACCTGCAGCGTTCCGGGGCAGGAATTGGAGGGGCAGCAGTTTAAACTGCCTGACAGATCTGCTGGATTTAGCTACCAAAAGAGAAGCTGCATAAGGAAAATCAAAGCCTACCTGTGCCAATCAACGTTAAAAGTGTGGTAAGTGGGTGTGAGACTCAGTGTGGAAACTCCATTCATTAGCAAAGATCAGGGGATGTTTGGAAAGATATTAAAAACTGCACAGAAAGTGTCTGTGTTAATATTCCTCAACTCAAATTTTCTGGTACTGAATATAGAGATGACAATCTCAATGCTAATTACCAAGCATGATCTGCACAGGTTGCACATGGTGATGGCAGTAAATGAGCTTTCCAGACAGTGAAATGACAAGTTTCCCTGCTCTCATTCAGAAAAATGTCCATTCCCTTGACAAAGATGAAAACAAATTCCAGCGTATTCCTAGTCACCTTCTTCCTAACAGTAAAAGGTTTCTTGATACAGTTGGTAGAAATGTACATCCTGAAGTCCTTCTAAGCATGTTTTTGTGGTTTATTTTACAGCAAAGCCAGGGTTAGAACACGCACGGAGAGTTTTTGCCTGGAGCATGAAGACACCTTCCTGGGGTGATGTGCTCCAGTCCCACGTGGAGGAGGCTCTCGTTAGTTCCAGGTACCCATACAAAAATGTCTTTATAAATAACATCATGCAGCAGCAGTTGGCCCAAGCTGATGTCGTGTTAAGTCCTTGCCAGTCCGCAGGAAAGGAAGGAATGGCTTCTCCTCTGCTTCCTCACAGTCTGTGTTGGCAGCACAGTGCCCAGTGAAGTCCATCCCTCTAGGACTGCTTGTCCCAAGAAGGCCCGTGCGTGGGGCTGTGCCGGACGGGGAGCAGGTCGTAGTGACCAGGAATGTGACTGTTCCTAGGCAGGTCGTAGGGATTCTGAAGGTAGCTGGCACTCCGACTGCGGGCGTCTTGGACTATGCTGACAGTGGGCTCTGGGGGAGCAAGGAGAACTGGGTTGTGGTGACCAGCAGCCGTCCCAAAACTCCTGATCCTCGTGCATCCCTTCCAGCTCAGGACATCCACCACGGTGGCTCAGCTCCCCAAACCAACACACCAATGCTCAGGCCTTCCCCCTGCCAGTTCATCCCTGTGCCACGCCAACCCCAGGATCCTTGTGCCAGGACAGGGGAAAACCAGCATCTCCACCAACCCCCTGCCACCCTCTGCTTACCAACTTCGTAGATGTTTTTATTGGCTGTGGATGAAGTTGGCATTTCGGAATACGGGGACTCCCTGTGACCAGGCGATTTCATTTCCACGTAGCTGCTCTCGGAGTGTTTGCAGGTTAAAATGGGGGGGTCTTTAATGGTGGCGTATGGGTTTTCACTGCTGTTCAGGGAACAAGTGCTGGAGCTGCACACAGATTCTTTCATATAATCTGCAAAACAAGAGCGGAGTGGGTGCGTTAGGATCATTAGCTTAATTAGGCTAATTACAGCTGAGCCTCTGCAGGAAGGCTGGGGGGGACAAGGGGGCAGGGGATAAGGAAGATCCTTGAAGCCTCCAGCACAGACACCCGGTGCTTGTGCTCTGGGTGTTCCACACCACTGCATCCACCACTCACTAGCAGGAAAGAAATGAAAACCTACTCAGTACTGAAGGCTTTCCTGTGAAAGGTCCTAGCTGTCGTTTACGGCAATATTTAATTTGAGGTGGCAATCCTTCCCCTCCCTCCCCCTGATTCCTACGGAGCCGTGTTTACCCCGCTCCGCCTGCCCCGCAGACCCGGGCGCGGCCGCGGGCAGTGGGCTCTGCAGGCAGGAGCTGCTGCTGGGACCTGGGCTGCTCAGCCAGCTGCAGGGGGAGTCCCGGGCCTTGGGCACATCCACTGCCCTGCGCTGGAGTGCACGACGCTGCCACAGGCTCAGAAGTGCACCAGTGCAGCCTCTGCATGTGCAGCCCCTGCCGGCTGCGGGCTTAGCCAGCATCCTACAATCGGGGAATGCTCGGGTTTCCACGGAGGGGGACGAGCCTCCATCTCAGCCTCACTTTTGCTCTGCTTTTTTTCCCCACTTTGCTGTAGACATCTCCTGCTCCTCTCCCCTGGGCTGGAGAGGAGGTGATGGAGGCACTACTTGGGGAGAAGAAGGTTGGCATGAGAGCTGTGACCACCGGCCTGCCCGGTCAGAGACCCTGGCTGGGACAGACCAGCCTGCTGTAAGGTACAGTGCCAGTCTTGCTTTAAAAATAAAAAACAATAGAGAATAAATAGGTCTTAACATTGACATTCAAGAACGTGCCATTGCTGCTGTGTGCATCCTGCTGGGCAGTGCCAGTAATTTAGAATTAGAGCGATGCAATGAAAGATGAGGCATTTTCTTGTGCTGGGTTACAGTACAAAGGCAGATCCTGGTATATATGAAATACTCCCGGTGAAATAGGGGGACTTGCAAAATAGCTGCAATCCCAGCTGCCCCCGCTGTCTAGTATGGGAGACAAAAAGAGAAATTCAGGTTAAGAAATAGACAGACAACATGACATCACTTCTCCAAACCTCGGCTCTGAGCCTGCCAGCCCCGTCCTGCTCCCTCACGTGCCAGGTCTGCTCCACCGTGAGTGATTGTCCCTCCTCCAGCTCTGGGGTTGTGTCTGTGTGTCCATCACCCCTGGCCTGGTGCCCCTGGGTCCTGGTTCAGCCCTGAGGGAGGTGCCAGATGTTGCCTTTCTGGGCTCTGATTTCAGTGGTACCAACAAGGCTGGAGAGCCCTCAGCTCCCAGGGTCAATGAAAGCAGCTCACTGGGAAGCTCCACTGCTCACAAAGAGCTGGGACCATCAGGGATGGGGAGGCTGGCAGAGGCCTGGCACCAGTGCAATGTTTATTTAGTTAGAAACTCCTTGTATGACATCAGCCTGGGTGAGATGAGCAGTGCCTTTGCTTCCAAGTGAAACATGCCTGGTTTGGTACAGGACAGGAGATGGGAACCAAAGCAGCACTGACATTCCCTGGCTGTTGGCTCCAGGGTTTGTCCCTCCAGTGTCCCCAACCCCAGCCCAGTACAAGTGAGTGGAAAACTGCCCCATCCCATCCTTTTACAGAGAGATGGAGCAGCCCTGTGAGACCAAAGGCTTCTGCACGAGTGAGCTCAGTGTTGGCTTTTGCTGTGTGTGTGACTTAAATCCAGGTGCCACAGTCTGGGATCTGTTGGTGTTAGAGGTGAGGAACCATAGACAGACAAAGGAAAGGCTCAGCTCCACCTGCCAGCAGCTTACAGCTCCTGGTGGCTACTCCAGGAACATAGAGCTCGTTAGGAGAGCCTGAGCAGCCTCTAATGAGCCAGCTCTGCAGTTTGGGGTGAGGGACATGAAGATTATCATCAGCTTGCTTCTCCATTTCATGCAGTGCTGCTGAGCAGATGCTCACAGGGTGAAAAGTAGGATTCCCTCTGTGCCCCAAGAGCCCCCTGCAAAGTGTTCCCTGTCACACCATGGCTGGGAGGGAACAAATCAAACAAGAGTTGGGAAATGTTGATTGTAAAGGATTGCTGGCTGCTGCAGCAAAGAGCACAGTGAGAATTTCTCCTCCTGTAGAGCTGCAGCTGCAGGTAAATAGCTGTGTGGTTTGTTTATGGAATTGGGCACATTGGAGCTGGCAAAGGCAAAAATCCCAGCACATCAGCTGTTTTATTTCATCCAGCTCAGCTACTTTTATCTCCCTAAGCTAAAATCCACCTGTACTGCAGTTAGGGCTGACATTACCTCCCAGGCAGGTGTCCCTCAGCCCTTCCCAGGACCAGCTGAAGAGCCCATGAATGCCACTTGGGCTGCCCAGACTTGTTTGGCCTCTCCCAGGAATTGCCTTTTCCCAGGAGCTGTTGAGAAACAACGTCCCTGAGAGCCCATTCCTGCTGACGAAAGCAGAGCTCTGCTTTCGTCTGCCTGGGATCAGACCTTTGCTTTGGACACAATATATTTTATAGAGCACCATAAAATGGTGCATGTTTGGGATGTTGGGTACACCAGGGAGTCATTAGCCCTCAAAAAACATTATGTACAAGATCACGGAGGATTTAACTCTGGAGGCTGTAGAAGCAGCTGAGTTACTTTGTTATTAAGGTAATTTGGGGATAATTAAGAAGTCTGGCATCAATTGTCAAATTTTGTTTCATGAATTAATTTAAGCAGAACAAACATATTTAGAGATTCTCAGCCTGTGGTGCTGCAGGGTGTGAGCCCTGGCTGTGCTGCCTCCTCATCCCTCCCTGCCACAGGGTACAGCTCTCATGGAGGTGAAAGCTCTGCCCCACAGTGCTGGGACTCACTGGAAGCACTCAATCAGCTGGACTTCCAGAGAAATATTGGGAATGTGCTCTAATTTTGAAGTCCCTGCCTTCTGTGTTGCCTGGATACCAATCACCAGACCTTTGGAGGGTTTATTTTTGTTAGCAGGGACTGGAAATGTCCCTCCCCCAGACTGGGTTCCTCTCTTCTGTCCCGAATTTCCCCAGGCATGCTGCAGAGAAGCCTTGGATCCCCCAGCTGAGGTGGCAGTGCTGAGGAGAGGTGCTGTGCACTGGTACAAGGTGCTCTCCTGCTGTTTAACCCTTGCTAGGATGAAGTGCTGGCTGCTGCAGGGACAGTGACACAGTGACACATTGCTGCCTCTCAGAGGGCCACAGGAGTGGGGACACATCCTGTACAACAACCAAGGGAACCTCTCTGAGCCCAGCCCTGCATCCCTGGGATCAGTGCTTCTCTCTGCTGGGGTTTTCCTGGCTCTTCTGCAAAGCATGGGTGGTTTTTCCTTAAAATGGTCGTGCCTGAGGTCACATCATTCCATCAGTGCAGCACTATTCATTTAAAAACCAAACCTCTAAAACCAGAAGGACTCAGCTGAAAGGAAAAGGTCAGGAATGGCACCACTGAGCACCATGGACAGGAAAGAAGCTGCTCAGAAACCTGCTCTGAAAACCCTTGTGGCTGGTGAGCCCCTGTCACCAGGTGCCACAGGGCTCAGGGCTGGCACTGTGGCAGCCAGCCCCTCTCTGCTGCTCTCAGACACTGGCAGATCTCTGTGCCCAACCCCTGGAGCTCCACAGCAGCTCAGCCAGCACAGCCCTGGTGCCAGGCTGCACAGGGGACACCCCTGTGCTGGTGCCCTGCTCTGGGCACAGCCCCCAGCTCTGGTCTCCTCAGAGAGCTGGGGCAGCAGGAGGTGGCCCAGGTTTTCCACAGCCTGGCCTCAGCCTCAAGCCCCCTGTGCCCCCTCCCTGCAAGGCTCTGTCTGGTCCAGGGGCACCAGAGACCACTTCCAGCTGCAGGACAGGCTGTCCCCAGTTAGGCCACACTGGTGGGAAAAGGCATGGCTTTAAATTGGATGAAAGTAGCTAAAAACCAGGCACCTGCATGCCAAGTCTTTTTCTGACATAATCCAATTGTTTGGGACTGGGAGTTTCTTCCTCTCCATTTTCTGAGGAATGTGGTGAGTCAGGGCCTGGCAGGGCAAGGAGAGCTCACTCTGAGCACTGGGCACATTCCCAGCTCCTCCTGGGAGGAGACTCCCCTGGGACTGGGGGTGCCACAGAGCCCTGGGGCTGCCTGAGCCCAGGAACTGACCTCCAGAGGGGCCTTGGGAACCTTCAGCCAGCCAAAGGCAGCTGCTTCTGAGAGCCCTCAGCTCCTAAGTGCCTGCAGGTGAGCTCCCAAACTTCCCAGGTGTGTCCCTGTGTCCCTGCCAGTGCCAGCCCTGCCTGTCTGAGGCAGCTGAGCAGCCACAAACATTTCCAGCTGTGGCTTCTGAGCCTGATTTTTCAATTTATAAAGAGATAAACATGTAAAGGAAATGGTTCAGATCCTAAAAATTAAAGAAATTATGCAGCAACTGAAAATGCATTTCACAGTTCTCTGTCACTGGGATTCCTTCTCTCTGCCCCACTGGTCCCCCTCTGTGTGACTGTGCCCGTGGATGGGAGTTCTGCTGCGTGTGCTTAAGGTACTTTTCAACTTTGTAAACACAGTAAGTTCGTTTAAACTAATGAAGTTAATAGCTCCATGTAAAAGGGAACAACTAGCTCTATTATAATAAGATTTTTCTTTTGAAAAAGGGAGTCATTGAAATAGCTGAAACCAGTGGATTGAGTATTTTGTATATCATAAATCATATATATCATATACATACACAATCAGTTTGATATTTTTACTTTAGCTTTATCAACAAAGACTTGGTTGTTGGTTCTTGGTTTCCTTTGGTGATTCTGTGTGGTAAGGTGATGTTCTAGCAAATATTGCATCCCTGTCTTTTGAAAACAGCAGCTACAAAGTGAATATTGATCTCTAGGCCTGGCTATAAGCTGGTTAATGCTTTTTATGTGGAACAGCTTTTGATAGTCCTTGTTAGCTGGGCCCAAGGTGTGGCTCTGCAGCACCTGAGCCATGGCAGAGAGGGGGGTCTGGCAGCAGCCCCGCTGTCCCGTGGCTCAGCCAGCACCAGCCCCAGGGCACTGCAGGAAGAGGCTGTGTGCTCTTTCCCTCCTCGGCTCCCTGAGGGACATTCCCAGGCGTAATTCACATCCAGGACCTCGGCCTGAAAGCTGCCTATTCCCCAGGAGACAGATTCCTTGCTCCATCTTCTGGAGCACAAGCTCAGTGTGCTAAAGCCCAGCCCAGTCTGCCAGGAGCTGTGGGAACCACTGCCTTCCCGTGCTCCAGACAGAACTGGAATCTTGAGAATGTAAACGTGGAGGAAAAGTGAAATGTAAAACCACTGGGCCCTGTGCTCGTGACTCATCTGAGATCCTGTTTTAGACCTGCCCTGGAGTCAGTGCCCACAAGTGCTGGTGCCAGCGTGAGGGGACCTCGGCCTCAGGGAGGGCTCTTCTCCAGCTCTGCTCTAAATCCCTCTCAGCAGAGGGCACGAGCAGGGGCAGCTTCTGTCCTAGGGGCTTTCTTTTAGCTCAGCATGGCCAGGAGCCAAGAGCAGGAAAACAGCACTGTGCCACCAGCAGCTCCCCAGAGCCCGTGTGGCCGGTGGCTCCTACCCGAGTGTGCCCTGGCCAGCTCCACCTGCCCCTCCTGCCCTGAGCTGAGCCCTCCCTTTCGCCCTGTGCTGCAGAGCCCGCGGCCCTGGGAAGCTTTGCATCCATCATTCATGGCCCAGGAGTGCTGGGAGCCAGGCAGGCAGCTCGTGGGGGCGGTGGCTCTGTCCCTCCCTGCCTGGACTCCTATCTCACCTCTTCTAGGACACCCTCCTCACACCTGGGCAGGGTTCTGCAGCTCTGGATACCATACCTTTGAAGCTTTTTTCCATTATGTATGTGTTCTGACGTCTATCCATCCCACAAGCACCTGCATAAAAATGATATATAATGGAAAACAAATAAATATTTATGTAAATTGGATTGCTTTGACTACTGAGCAGCATATATTCTTCCCTCTAAATTGTACATCAAGGCCCTCATTTAGGGAGGCTCTTAAGCACATCCTTAGCTGTAACCACACACTCAGCTCTAGTGGGGAGTCTGTGCACGCCTGGAATTATGCATGTGCTTAAGAGTTTCCCTGGAAGGGAGAGCTCTCTGCAGCAGGGTTACCAAGAACTGCCATCCATCAGGAGATCAGGATAAAAACCATCTGCTGAGACATTCATTACTGGAATGGTGTGAAAGAAGCCTAAAACACACCCTTTCAAATCCGAGTCTGCAGGTTGCGTTGCAGCACTCTGTGACTAATTTTAGGCTTTGTTTTGTTTGTGGAGAGTGTATTATTTAACTCACAGCCTTAGACTCTAAGGTGTGCACAATCTCCTTAAATTACCTACTATCACTTTGCTCATGAATTTGCACAGTTCAGTGACTGATGTGACAACAGTCCCTAAGTGACCACTGTGCTCTGACAGCGCAGCACAGGGAGCAGAGCTGACAGCCAACAATTCTGCCTTGTGCAGCTCCAGAGGAACTTGCTGTTCCTCACAGAAGCTGAGACAGAAGGGGATGGGGGCCTTTTCCATTTTTACTCCTGCAAATTACC
The DNA here is from genome assembly GCF_026979565.1 of Vidua chalybeata. Classification (NCBI taxonomy): domain Eukaryota; kingdom Metazoa; phylum Chordata; class Aves; order Passeriformes; family Viduidae; genus Vidua; species Vidua chalybeata. The sequence continues at coordinate 18,630,993 of NC_071542.1, forward strand.
CTAGATATCAATCAAAAGGAAAATCTAATGTAGGCCTTTAAATCTTTTTAGCTACAGAGTCTGGTATTTCCTATTGACTGGGACAATCAATACAGATTTGGTTACTGAGGAATGTCCTTGTGGCTTATGGGATTCCCAGTCAAGTAACTGAGTTACACTGGGAAAAGAGCCCCACAAACAGTGTCTCCCAGAGATCTCCCAGCTATTTGTCCTTGTGTGTCCTCTGGTCTCTGCAGAAAAGTTGTCCTGGTCATGGGCAATGCTGTACCAGCCCCTTTTTCATGACAGCTTCATTTTTTTTTGCTAAATAAGGGAAATGACTAAATTAGACAATAAATGTGTTATTGGCACATCAAAGACAAACCAACCCTCTGCTCTGGTTCTCAGTGCCCGTCCCTGAGCACAGGAAAGGGGCTGGTGGCACTGACTGGCTCTTTGGGATGGGGCTTTCCTGGCCACGAGTGACCCCCCCAGTCCATTCAAGCACCTTCTGCTTTGTTTTGCACCACGAGCCAGTTCCTAGACTCACCCTGCTGCAGAGGGCAAGGCAGGCTGGGAGCTTTGGGCAGCTGTCCCAGAGCAGGATGAGCTCTGTGCTCTTTCCCTGCTGTGCTCTGCTCGGGCAGAGTCAGAGTGAGGAGGATGGAGCCAACGCATCCCTTGGCCCACGGCCACAGGGCTGGGGCTCCCCAAGGCCAGCCCTGGGGATCACACGTCCTCCTCCTGCCAGGGCTGAGCAAATCTCCAAGGGCAGCAGTGTCCAAGCAGCATCTGGGGCTCACCCCACGGAGCAAGGCTGGGAGGAGCAGCTCCCAGCTGAGGTTCCCAGGGGAAGGGGCTGTACCCATGGAAAGGCCGTGGCAGGGAACAAAGGGACCCAGGCTGACCCATGGGGAGGGCCACACAACCCCACAAAGCCCTTCCCAACCAAAAATTCCCATAATTCCTCCTTTAGTTTTCTCTTTTATCTGTTATAATAGTGTGGGTTTATGACCCATTTTTTGGTATTCGCTGAATTCCTTGGGAGGTGAAATGAATAATAGATACATTATTTCTTAAACTGCAAAAGTAGTTAATGTGGAAAAGTCCTAAACCAGCCAGGGATCTGGCACTTCAGGAAAGTCCAGGTTTAAGTTTGAAGCTAAATTATCTGCTGGGGTGAATCAGAGTCTCGGCTGGAAATAGTTTTCCACACCTTTTGGCTTTGAGAAAAAAGTTAAGTCAGCTGTGAATCAAAGTTATAGCCTTTGGTCCTCTGGAATAAATGCAGCTTTGAGTCACTCATGATGTGCTGCAAATCCCACTTTAGTGTCTGCATCCAGGACTGCTGTTAAAAAAGCATCACAGATAAACCCAGCCCTGCCTGCAGCTGCTGTGGCCGGTGCTCCAGACAATGAGACAAGAACCTTTCCTGAGCTCAGCTCAGTGGTTTGGGAGTTTTCACCTGCTTGGGATGGGAGCTGGAAGCTGGGCTCTGCCACTGCCCCGTGCAGACTGCACTAGAGCAAGAGGGATTACTCACAGGGCAAACAATTCCAGATCTGCAACACAGGAGAGAGAAAATGCAAGGACAAGCCATTTCCTGAAAAAAGGACCAGGCTGCCTTGGGCAGGCAGTGACACACAGGAAGGTGACAAAGCCACCTCTTCTTGGCACCACAGAGTTCCCAAACTCTGATGTCTCAAGTCCACATCCACAGGAATTACTTGTGCTCCTCCCCAGACTCCACTGAGCACAATCAGCTCTCTGAAAACCTGGAATTTGAAGCTCACAAACACCTGCACAAAATGTGCACAAACACTGCTGCACAAAATGTACAGCAGTAAAAGTACAGGCTTTGTCCTTGCATTTCCCACTTGGAAAGAACATGAACCTGGCAAACAAAGTCCTACAAAACAGGCAAAACACCTGCAGTCTGGTGAGACCCACTGCAATTAAGAAAATCCTTATCAATGCAGGTTTTAGGAGATGAGTGTTCAAGTTAATTTTGGTGTGGATATTCTTACAATTTCCTTTCCCCAGCTGTAATTCATGTTTAGGACACCTGCAGTTTCTAACAGGGTTGTAGACATTTCTGGGAGCCTGGTTCTCCTCATCCGCTGGGTCCCATCCTTTGGGATCATCAGAGAAGTCACTGACTGAAGAACCAGTAGAGAGTTTCCATCCATTCCAAATTTCTCTTCCATTTCTCTTCCATTTCCCTCTCCTTGGCTCACTCCCACCTCTGCTCTCTGTGACAATTCATGGGGTCACAGCAGAGGAGTTGGGCAGTTGTCCACTGCTATTTTTAACTTTTTAACTGAGTCCAGCCCTGCCCAAGGCTTGGCTGCTCTTCCAACACATGAGTTGGAGCATCTGTGTTATGAAACTAAGGCTGAATCATGGTATCAGAAGGTTGAACACATTTTTAACAGTGGTACTTCCTTGCTTGATGATGTTTGAAAGTCAAGATTCCCTGTGTGGCCTTATTAGACTTTTATGTTATATTTATAATTCAAAGTTGAGGATTTCCACTCTCTTTGAAATTTTTCATGAGAGGAACCTGCAGCTTTTATTGCACAACAGTAATACCAAGAAGTGAAAACTTTTTATTTGCATGTAAAAACAGCCTTGATCTCAGCAAGGATTCAACATTGTGAAAGTTAGCATGAGCAGGCATTAATTCTGGCCCCTGAGAAGAAAGGAAAAAAAAAATCTAATTCTCATTAATTAGTTTGAAAAAAAGAAAGAAAAAGTTATCTTGGATGCAAAATGCTATGGGAAAAATGGAGTGTTTTGCTGGAGGCTCCTTAGCTAAAGTATTTATCACTTCTAGATCATTCTTGCTGCAGAGGCATTTAGCATCATTTCTGCTGGTAAAATAAAATGCATGAATGCAGAACAGAGGTGGCAGATGGGGAGCTCAGGACACCACAAGTTAAACACAAATAAAGCAAATAGTGTGCAAAAAAAAGCAGCAAAATGGTAAAAGGAAAATTAAGGTGGTTTGAGAAGCATTTGGAAACCCTCACACACAGCCACCTCCATGTCACATACAGATAAGCACAACAGTGGTTCTGCAGCTTATTACACAGAAAATATGGATGGTGTTAAGGATGAAAAGATTTTGCACTGAAGCTTGACAGATTTGTGATTTTCCTGATGCAGGGAAGAGTTCTCTTTGGAGCGAGGCACGCCGTGGGCCCGGGCAGGGGCAGGATGTGATGCCTGGTGCTGCCCTATGTTCATTCCTTTGCCATGTGAACTGTGAGATAGTTGACCTTAAAAATCCCATAATACCCCCTAATGCTGCACTTTCCCTCCTCCTGCATATTTTCAGTGAGATGTTACTAATCCCAGGAAAGGAAAGGAAAGGGCAAAAGCTTTGGGCCACCAATGAGCCAAACTCGGAGTGCTCAGATAGGAAAACAAATAGCATCCAAAGCACTAAATCTGGGCAGGATTTGAACTAAGAGCTGCTAAAAACCCTGTTAGAACTCAAGCCAGGACAAATAGAACAGGCAATTACACTTCACTCTTGGCTTGGTTGCACTGGCTGGTGGTTCAGAATTGCCACGGAATGATTTACTGGGAGATAATGGAGCATTGCACACCCCAGCTCCCACAGAGGCTCCACACCTTCATCAAGATGCCAGTATTTAGTGCTAAGCTTTATTAAGCATGAAAAAAAAAAAAAAAAGCCAAATTTGAATTTTTAATGTCCTGAGTTAGTCCTTAAAAAAACATTTATAGAGTAGATGATAGTGATTCAACAGAGCAACCTTGGAAGGGAGATGAAAATGAATATTGACTTTGCTTTCCCAGTCTGTGGTTTGTGGTAAAGGAAACAATTTTTAATTCTCCATCTTTCACTACTGGCAATTCTGATTGTGAACTAAAGACAACACCAATATTCCTCATTATTGTTAATGCCTTTATGAAAGGCTGATTTGGATTTGGAATTGCTCTAAAGTCTACTAAAGTGATTAAAGTGTTTAAAAATTACTGACCTAGTTCATTCAGATAGCTGTAGGGTCTCCAGTCTGCAGTTTCTCTGTCAAGGATTTTGTTACTGAGCTGTTCAAAAAGTATGATAATGGGTTAATGCTGGAAGAGACAGACAGTTCCCACCCCAGACTACAGCCCAAGGATGTCAGGAATAAAAATGGGAGGTGACTCCTGCCTTGGCCTCACCATCTCAGCCCTTGATCTGTGTGAGATGGACAGCTGTTCACTAGCATTAGGGAAAATCACAAAGGAAAGTCACTTCACCAAGCCATGAACACAAACATGCTGGAGAACACGGAATTTCCTTTGGAACCACGACTGGGATGCCTGTGGACGTGGGGTGACACGCTCCAAAACAACCCATGGAGATGGATGGATCAAACCCCTACACCAGCATGCACAGAGGGGCTGCAAGGAGCCTGGGGGTCTGCTGACACAGCTGTGGGTGCACTGACAGGAGATGCAGGGGACACGAGTTCTCTCAATTCAAGGAAAATCACTTTGGCAATGATGGAGCACAAAGGCCCCTGCGGATCTGCCAGCAGAGAGGAGAGTCCAGGGCTGCCCTGCAGGTGCTGCTGCTGGGACAGCACCTCCCAGAGCGTGCAGTGAGAGGAGAGGAGCCTCTGCTTTGGGGTGCACGGCCCCACTGGGCTGGGACAGAGCAGCAGGGCCTCCACAGATGAGTGGTTACCAGCTGAGCCCTGCAGGGGGGTCTGGGAGTCGCTGTAGGTGCTAAAACTGCTGAGATTTCCTCCTCACATTATTCTCTTGAGAGCCACACCTGCTGGAATACAGCTGGTCCAGAGGAAGTGTCAATTCAAGAGCAAATCCCAACCTTGTTTCTGAAAAGATATGAAGCCATCACAGCCCTCCTGTGTCTGCTTCCAGTCTGGGAAGCCTCCTGCTGTGTTTGGAAGCATTCAGCTCTGCCATTTTACTGTATTTACAGGAAAATGCTAAACAGAAAGGAGGTTAAAATTGAAAGAGAGTATTCAAAATTACCACAGCATTTAATTTTTCCTGATGTATCATTCCTTTTTGCTTAGCTGTCTTAATAGGTTTTTAGACCTGGAACAAAACTCCCCACTGATGTATTGAAGCCTATTGGGATATTAAATCCCAGCTGGGGCCCAGCACCTACAGCCACATTCCAAAGGCATTGTCACCCCTCCACAGTCCTTTCCAACAGCCCTCAGTGCCACTGCCACCCCACCCTGGGGTACAGCATCCTTGGGTTGTCCCTGTGCCCACAGTGCTCCCGCTGTCCCCGGCACTGAGGAAGTTCTGCAGGAAGCCTGGAGAGCCCAGGAGTCATTTCTTGATCATCCAGCAGCTCCCTGTGCTTCCCCAAACTGGGGATGGAAACAGAGACAGCAGAGCAGGGATGGATGATAGATGGGATGGATGGATGGATGGATGGATGGATGGATGATGGATGGATGGATGATGGATGGATGGATGGATGGATGGATGGATGGATGGATGGATGGATGATGGATGGATGGGATGGATGGATGGATGATGGATGGATGAGGGATGGATGGATGGATGGATGGGATGGATGGATGGATGATGGATGGATGGATGATGGATGGATGAGGGATGGATGAGGGATGGATGATGGATGGATGATGGATGGATGGATGAGGGATGGATGGATGATGATGGATGGATGGATGGATGATGGATGGATGGATGGATGGATGATGGATGGATGATGGATGGATGGATGAGGGATGGATGGATGATGATGGATGGATGGATGGATGATGGATGGATGATGGATGGATGAGGGATGGATGATGGATGGATGGATGGATGATGATGGATGGATGGATGGATGATGGATGGATGGATGGATGGATGGATGGATGGATGGATGGATGGATGGATGGATGGATGGATGGATGGATGGATGGGGCAGTTGGACAGCCCAGCAGTGGCAGGGGCATGAAGAGCTGATCCATTTGGAATGTGGTCACTGGGAAGAATTCGACCCTTGGCACCATCAGTTCTCCTCAGCAGAGCCCACAGCCTCATTCTTCTCTTCAAAACTTGCAGCCAGAACACAAATGCTGATTTTTCAACCCAGCTGCACCACTTAGAGCACATTTATTAAAGTCTTGGGGTTTCTATTAAAAGCTGTGGGTTTTCAGGATTTATAAATCAGCTCACAAACCTAAAATTTGGCATGAAGAGCTATGGGCTAGAATTGATTTTTTTAAATGAAATGATTTGGGGACATTTCTAAGTTTTACTGAATGTGATTATAGCTGTCTCTTTGTGCTATTATCATTTCTTAGCACACTATAATTTGTTAACTTTTTTTTTTTTTTAAGATAGAAAATATTTCAATTTTTACTGTGAGGCAAAATTGCTTTTCTGGAGGAAGAAATCCTTCATAGTAAATTTATCCATTAAAATTCCAGGCTGGTAATTTTAGCAATTTGGTTAAAACTACCTCATATCTGGCAACTTTTCTTTTAAGATCAACGAGATACCAGCCTGAGTAAACAAAGTCATTATCTGCCTGTCTGAAGTAGCTGGATAGATGACAGTAGCCACTTGATCACCACCAGCCATTTGTCAATGACCAAGTTTTTAAGTCCACAGTGATTAGGCAAAGAAGTGCTGGCAGGAATTCCATCATATCTTCATCCTCCAGGAGAGCAATCAATAATTTGACATTTATTTCCCTAACTACTGACTTCAGGTCTCCCTGGTCCAAGCTTGTGCTGCTCAGTTTTAGATGCCCATCCTGAACGTGCTGCAGCCATTCTGTATTTGCAGTCCTCCCTTTTTTGGGCAAGTTTTAGTCAAAGGTACTTAAATGCTGCTTTCTGTACTGAATTCCTTTTTATTAGCTGGGTGACATCCAGTCAGACCATTTCCAGTGACCTCTGTTTTGCATTTTCTAATTTTATGTGAAGTCTTTGGTAGAATTCAGGGCTTCCTTTAATAGATGTGAAACTGCTGGCTTTAAAAAATCAGGACATCTAATAGCAATTGATTTTTATGATGTCTGTGGAAACCAACACCTGGGCTTTTGCTGTGATGCTGGAAGGGAATGAGGGTAGAATTATGAGCTTTGCAAAAGCTCAAGGTGAGAATCCTCCATTTGCTTGTGACCAGTGCAGCAGCCTCATCCTTTACACAGAGGATTGTTCACAAACTTTTCAGCACTTGATAAAAGTGAGGTTTGTTTTTACTTCATGCACAAAGCAAACACTCAGACACAAAGCTGACCTTGAAGCCCTGAGAGGGGTTCTGTGAGTGGTCCTGCCAAACACCCTCTGAGCAAAACAGGTCCTCAGCAGCTGAAATCTGGTCCGTGGCTCAGCAGTGAGAGCTCTGATGTGATGACACAGGTATGGAGGTACGTAATCTCCATTTATCTGCTTCGGAAATTTTTGGTAATTCTGTGGCAAAAGGTCACCTGAGTTCATGTCTGATACTCTTCAGTAACTTGCAGCATCATCACTAGTTGGTGTTGCACATGTCATGAGAAAAAAAGGCCAAACCTACTGGTAGGAGCTCATAAGCAAAGGTCAAGGTTTGGCTTCAGTTAAACTCACAGTAAAACATCTCTTGGCTCCCATGGTCCCAGCACTTCTCCCAGACTGAATTGCCAAGCTCTCTCCTGTGGGAAGAACAATTACTTGTGGCAAAGTGCTGGGAGTTAAAAGCCTGCACTGAGATGCTGGAGCCTCCTCCTGAACCTCAGAGCTGCAGATCCATTCTCAGAATCCTTGCACAGAGATGAAGCTCAGCCCTACAAGCTCCTGCTGGCACCTGGCACAGGCTTGGGGACAGGACTGGAAGGGCTTGGATCCCCCAGTCCCTGTGTCCAGCTGCCTTTTACTGCAAACACCCAGGCACACAATCCCTCAGAGAGCTGATCAAGCTCCATTTTAACAGTAATCAGATTTCTTTGTCCCATTAGTCTTCCTGGGAAGCTATTCCAAAATCTCACTGATCTGATGGTAGAAATCTAATTTCCAGCTTCGATGCATTCATGGCCAGTTCTTCCTCATTTGTTCTCAAGCCAGCTCTGTCATCTCACTTAAATAGCTCTCCTCCCTCCTCGTGTTTACCTTGCTGTATTTATAGATGGCAATCATGCTCCCCCTCAGCATTCATTTTGCCAGATAAAAGCAGCTAAGCCTTTTTTCAGTCTCTTCTGATAGGCTCCCCCTTATCCTCCCCCTTGTTTTCCTCCTGCCTGTGTTCCAGTCTGTGCTCCACTGGCACAACCCCCAGCCCCAAACACACTGGGGAGGGTTTGATGCCTCCACTGGTGCTTGTCTCTCAGCAGCTCCAGTGGTTCACCTTCAGGACCAAATGTGTGTCTGGCAGAGGGGGCATGAGGAGGTGAGATCCTTCCCCCTGCTGAAGCCTGGCCCTGCTCCCATCCCATGCAGAGACCCATGTCACAAACTGTCCCAGTGCTGGGCCCTTTAGCTCCTGCTAAAGCTTCACCCACCTCCTTCCCTCCAGAGGTGCCACCCTGGGAGCTGCAGCAGGGTCAGTGCACAGTGCTGGGAGCCCCCATGCAGGGATCCTGGAGATGGGAGAGGGATGGGAGAGGAGGAGGGAAATAGGAATTATATGTGTAGAGTTGGGGGAGAAAAGAGAATAGGAATAGGGACACGAAAATAAAAAAGATAATAGAGTAGAGAGATCACCAAGAAAAGAGGGGAGAAAATGCAAAAGACACAGAAAGAAAGGAGAGAAGGGCAGAGAAGCACAGGAGAGAAAACTCTCCTCAAACTGGAGCAGGGCTCCCAGCTGTCCTGCCTTTGTGCTTTGCCCAGGCTCAGAGAGAGGAATGGCTCCAGCCCAGCGCCTCCAGGCCTCATCTCCAGGGAGGTAACACATCCCAGCTCTGGCTCAGCACTTCAGACATTCTGACATTCCTCTGCTTTTTTTTTTTTTTTTTTTTTTTTTTTTTTTTTTGTTTTGCATCTGTGCTGGTTCCTTTGTGACCCCAGCTGGCACTCTTAAGAAATGAATCCTCCAAGTACAACTTGTGCACATTTCTCTGCAGAAAGTGAGAATGGCACCAGGCAAGCTGATTTGGAAATGAACTCGTTAAGGCAGCTATTAGGGCTTTATATGCTCCTTTGTCTTACTTGGCTGCAGAGCTCCAGACAGACAAAGTGTATTTTTGGCCATCCTCATCTATTCAGCGCTGCAAAGCATTCTCATTAATAAGTGAGATGGTGGGAGATCTAAAGGAAATATCAGGCCATATATTTTGATAAATACCCTGAAAATACCGGTTCTATTGGTCTTTCAGTGATTATCAGGACAACCTGACTACAATGGCCAGAGCTGCAGCAGGGGGAGCAGCTTCCAGGCAAGTCCCAAAGCACCACTTGGGGATTAAACCTTTCCAGCAGCTTAATTTTTGAAGTAGTTCTGTGAGATGATGGCACTGCAGGCTGGGAATTCAGGATAGGTGCTGGCTTTAACTTTTTCTGAATTAAATTTAAATTTCTGCAAAAGGATTAGTGGTCCAGATGGACACTCATCCTAAATTTGACATTATGGCCGTTTGCACTTTCAATTTGGGGAGCAAAAATTCCTGATGCAAGGGGACCATCTACATTGAAAAACATATTTACACATCTGTCTAAACATTTCTCTGAGAAATCTCTGGAGCCAGCCTTTTTATTACATTTTAATGAGATTTTCTTTTAACAACTAAGAAATTACTTACAGGAGCACATGTAGAGATATTTTTGCCTGTCCTGTACAATACTGTCTTTTTTGCATTGATCTTGTTCATATGGCATTCCAGTTACATTTGGATTAAGGTGACACAGCCTGAAACACCATCCTTTTTAAAGCTGACAACCTTGATGAAATCAACTGCATTTCCTTTTTCCCCTGCTCCCTCTGCTTTGCCACACCTGGGCTTATTAAGGCTCCAAAGGAGGAGCTGTTTTACCATTTGCCATATCTAAATTTACTGCTAAAGTGCTGAATTGAGTCACAGTGTTGTTCATGAATGGTCTGAGGGAATCAATTGCAACAAATGATAAGGAAGGTGCTCCTGGATGTTCCAGGGATAGGGCTGGAATAGCTCTGCTGGAGAGCCAGGAGTGAAGCAGAGCCCCCAGAATGTCCCTGGATGAGTCAGGACAGTCCTCAAAAGCATCCCAGGTACCTTCTTGCATCTTTCTGCTTGTCTGTGTCAGCAGGGAATTTGTGTGTCTGATGTGGGAAACAATGAAACAGCAAAGAGAGATTACTGATTAATGCTTCATTGATTTACTGGTGTTGTGTTAGTGGATAATTATATTTACTGAGTTATTTATCTCTTCTGAGAAGCAAACATACCTCAGAGTTGCTAAGACACCAAGCCTTGCTGACCCAGACAGGCAGGAGACTGCAATTCCCATTCCCAGAGACTGGGAAGATACAGGGAGGGGAAATCCAACCTTTCAGTGTTGGGAATGCTACCCTGGAGTTTGAAATAATGCTGGCAGACAACAGGGCCCGAGAGACATTGCTTTGGTTGATTTCCTTGAACTGATAAGAACATTGCTACAGTGGGGTGGGGTAATATCTACCTTACAGGAGCTGTTTCCATCCAGATTAGTGGGAAAGAAGCGTGAAGTCACCCCACATGAGAGAGTGTGGTAGCTTGGATTGGAAAAACAATGAACACTGCTGCTACCCTGGGATATATCTGGGAAGAAAACAAGTCATCACAAAATACTTTGGAAGCCACAACAGTTCCTAAGAAACTGAAAACACGGTAGAGACAATCTAGTTTAGAAATCTTTGTTGGAGTACTGGGTGTTCTAAAACATCTGTAGATGCAATCTATCCTGCATTATGGTGTGAAACTCTTGACTATTAGCCTTAAATATATATATATATATATAAAGCAAAATATTTCAATAATGCAGTCTTATCTTCTTGAAGGTGTTAATAAAGTCATTCCTGACAGTGCAGCTGCTTTGCAGGTGAGGGGAGGGAGGCAAAACTCGGGAGCTGCATGGGCTGCAGCACAGCTGCCTCCTTAGTTTAACCCATGGAAGAGCCCCTGAGCAGTCTTGCAGTTGAAACAAATGAAACCTTTTTGTTGCAAAATCAGGAGTAATGTTAGAAATCAAGGTGCTGTAACTGTACCAAGGAGTCCAAAACGTTTCCCATTGTGTGCAAAGGCTTTTCAAAAACCAAAGCTGGAGCCCTGAAAGGCAAACCTGGGCATTTGCATTGTATGCTCAGAGACATTTTATCTATTTCCTCAATTTAAGTTATAAACACATTTACCAAACAGAATAATTTACCAAGAAAGGTATCATATTTATCCTGGCAGTTCTAATGAAAGCATCAATCCCAATCTGGTTCCAGCTGCATAACAAATGGATACACATTTCAAAGTACCACCGGGAGAAGGGATGGAAAATTTCAACTGGAGCAGCATGATTTAAACAACGAGGCCCTGTAAGGAGCAAATGAATGGGCTTTGCTAAAGCATGGGCTCAAACTGAAGGCAGAGAGGTTGGTTGTGGGGAACACCTTCATGTCATAGGGAAATGAAGTGCTGGGGTGGCTGCTTGAGCCCATCACCACCTTTACTGAAGGCTGGCAGCGATGGGTGAGGAAGGACAGGGACCTGGGGTCCCCAGCCACCATCACCTCCTCTCCTTGCCCTCTGCATTTGCCTCACTCTAAACATGCACTTTGCTTTGCTGACATCTTGTGGAGATCTAGATCGAGCCTAATTTACTGCAGAAAATCCTGTTTCCAAGAAGTGGGTTTATCTGCAGGGTGTCTCTTACGTAAGGGCTGGGGGGAAGCTGCTCCTGCATGTGCAGCTCTGACCAAGCACTGCTTTTCTGCTGAAACATCCACAAAGATTTTCGAGGTCAGCTCTATTTTGAGGTAAGTGCAGAGCCTTTGAGTCCCAGCTGTTTTCCAGAGTTGCTGCTAACAAATGGTCTCAGATCAGGATGCGATTCCAGAGCTGAAGTCTTTGCATTGAATATCTGTCAGCCAGGCTGCCAGGGCTCTGCCATCTCCCCCTGCTACAACTCTGTGACATTTACAATCAAACCAACAGGAAACACATCTCTCTTGGGGTCTGCCAGTGGGAACTGGGGCTGGAACCCACCCCTCATGGCAGTGTGTGCCCCCCACCATTACAGCCTTGAGCCTGCTCGGGGGGCTTTGCTCAAGGGTCCGTCCTCTCTCCCCACAGCCCACAGTCCCAGCTAAACAGGACACTTGGATCTGTGTCTTTCTGCTCTGAAAGTGTTGGTGGAGTCAGCTCTGCCCTCCCCCTTCCCTTACCCACTGGCTGAGAGCCAGGACCCCGTGGCTCTGCTGTGGGGTTTGAGGTGCCCACTGAGACAAGGCGAGTTCTCACCCAGCTCAGCTGGCTGGAGCTTGTTCTCTGCACCCAAAATGAGCTGAAATAAAACTCTACCAGAGTGCTCCACTACTCAGCACAGTGTTGAATTAATGACCCTAGCCTGTACACATCCCTCAAAATCCTTTTCTTCTCCCCCCTTGCATGCAGCACCCTGAACTCAGAATTGCTCCTCCTACACAGTTCCCTCTGTGTAGCCACCCAGGCTGATTTACCTTGATAGCACAGTCCATTTTCTACACATTTATTCATGAAGCTCTTGTAACTGCTGGCTGGAAATACATCAAATTCAAATCTAATGTTATCCCTGTTTAAAAAGAAACCAACAAAAAAACCCCACCCCAACCCACAAAAAATCTCTCTCTTCCCAAAGGTGAGAATTTTATTCTAGTCTGAACAGTAAGGAAAGACTTAAATGCCTAAAGGAAAGGGAATTAGACTGAGCTCCTGCTCTGAGCCTGCGCTGTGGGGTGCTACAGAGCATCAGTCCCCATCCTGCAGGACAGTATTGAGGAAACTGGGAACCAGCCCAGCCACAAAAAAGGGAATAAGAGAGCACTCTGCAGTAAATACAGACCCAGACTTCTCAACTGCTAAATGGAGGGAGCTGCTTCCTTCTCTTTGTGTGGGTCTTCTCTGCCCACACAGTGTCAGTGAGACGGCTGAAGGCTCCAAACAGGAGGGTTCACTCTGCCACCTCCCACCACCCATCATCTGCAGATCATTTCTGGAAGTGTCTTGTCTAGGCTTCAGGATCCACGATGCTTTATTTGTGTCAAGCTTTGCTTAGCTCTTGTCTCTCAGCAGAGGATTCACTCGTACCAGAAAGTTTGCTAAGACCTTGATAAGACCTCAAACATCACTTCAGCCCATAGCCAAGTCTTTGTGAAAGTCCCACTAAGAAATCTCTCTGCTCTCCAGCACTACCACACAGTTTTCCATTCTGGTCCCATCTCCTTGAACTAAATAACCTGCATTTTAAAATCCTTTTTGGATGTAGTTCTCTGCTCTCAGGCTGAGGAGCACCATTTTGATTTAAGGAAAGTTTGCTCTGAGATCCATGTGCTGTGGCTAAACCCTCCCAGCACGGGTGGTTTTCTTCTCCTCTGGCTGCTGGGCAAAGTGTGTGTTTTGCTGCCACATCCTTCATCCACAAATGCAAAAGAGTCCAAGGGCTGCCCAGGGGGTTCCCCTTCCTCATAATCTCTCTCACACATATGCATGGATTATCAGCCTCACAGGAGCTGAGGATGTTAAGACCAAAAACATCCTCCAGAAATAAATGTGCTGGAGGAAATTGCTGCCTCCAGGAGCTAGGGATCTGTGTATGTGACTCTGTTCAGAAACAACACCACCATTACCCAAATAAGAATAAACAGGCAAAAGAACAGCTGGTGATTCAGGAGAGCCATATAATGTTACAACCCACAGAGGGCTGGATGCTGCAGCCATCCAGGTGGAATTCTTGCCAAAGTGCATGGGTTTACATGGGATTATATCCATTGGATAAGCACATCACCAAAATACTTTTGCTCCTCATGTACTTAAGTATCATATGGCATCAGGAGCTCTGGGAAAGGTGGCTGCACCTGGGAGGAGTGTGAAGAACATCCGTTTCTTACCCAAATGGGCAGCTTAAGCAAGAGCCAAGAAGGCTAAAATTCAAAAGTAAGAAGGAATGAAAGGACATCCATGATAATTTCTCCCCCACCCATTTGTAGCTATCAGAAGAAAGAATGCTCTACTGAGTGCTAGATGTGAAACTAGTCCATGGTGTTCAGCAGAGAGCCCATGATGTGGGACACACCATGGCAGGAAAATGTCCCTGGCACGAGGACTGAAGTCACTGTGCCATGAGAAGCTCCATTATTAACTTCCAGTTATTACAGCAGCCAGGCATCACTATCATTGGCTTAGTGGGAGAGGCTCCTTCCAGGCACATCCTTGGCAGGGAAGTCAATAAAAAGCTTCCAGCTGTGCCACCCTGAGGCAGCAGAGAGGCCAAGGGGCCTCGTACATTTAGAGTAGAAAGCAGAAAGAAAAAGGCACTGCAGGCCTGGGGAAGCAGAGCTGCTGGGCCAACCTCTGCCTGCCCCAGGGGCTTGTATTTACCTGGACTTGGAGTTTCAGCCCTTTAAAAGGAAGAGAAGAGGTCAGAGAGCAGTAAACCCTGACAAGATCCCCACTGAGACAGTGGAGAAACCAGAAGGAAGTAGAGCCATCTCCTGCCTGGCATCGTCCCTGATGTTGGCCAGAGAGGAATGAGTAAGAATGACAGTGTTGAAAAGGAGACCACATCCTCCAAAATTTAGACAATCTGTCAAGAAAAGTTGTCCTCCACAGGAGTAGCAGAGGATAGAAAGAAGGAAGAATGATGGTGAAGAGCCTTTCTCTTCCTCTCTCCTGCTTTCCTCAGCTCCTGGCAAGACGATTCCCACCAGCTGTCTGTGTGACAAGGACTGGTCTGCACACAGCAGAGAGTGACAACAAACAGACACCTCAAACCACAAACTGCAACACACACAAAACCAAAACCTTATGACTGACCCAGCCAGTCCCATTCCTCAAACCAAAAAAGGCTTCCCAAGGTTTCACAAAGGGAAACATCTCTGCACCACAACAGGAATGCACATGACTCAAAATTCCATGCAGCATATTTCCTGCCTAGGTATATCCCATATCAACTTCCGCATAGAAAGCAGCTTAAATCAGTTTTATATTTGCATTCTGTGCCATTTATGTGTTTAAAGATCATGATATTCTGAGGAAGAATGGAAGTGTCATTATTTTTGAGGCTCAATAACACATGTTACACATCACAGAAACTTGTATTTCCCCAACAGACAGGAATATGAGTCTGGATTTGATTAACATGAAAAGACCCTTACCAGAAAGTGAGTAATCTGTATTAGTCATCCTCATGGCTGGAGTGTAAGATACACTTGGCATGTCATGGCCCTTCTCCTTCTGTTTCCGTCGATACCACACAAAGAGTGCCAGCAAGACCATAATAATTAGAAGGAGAATAATAATTCCAATGATTGCTCCCACTGAGTGCCTCTCTGATCCAAGAGCAGGGCTAATTTTAGTATAGGGGTTTAATTCTTCCATCATAAGAGCCGCTGTTAAAAGTAATTCATAACACACTGTAAATTGAATCGTGCATTTCATTTTTGAAACACTATTTTTTTTTTTTAAGGCAAGTACATCATTGGAGAGGGGGAGAGAGAGAGGGAGAGAGGGATTTTAAAGAGAGAATTGCACTGTACCTTGATCACATCGGATTCCTTTGAAGCCTGGACTGCAGTAGCAAGTGCCTGTGACGTGGTCACACGTTGCATTGTTCATGCACTCACACAATTGTTTGCAACCATAACCAAATGTTCCTGGAGAGCACTCTGGGGAGCCAAAGGAAAACATTAGGAAGGATTCTTCTGGTTTTGGGAAGGGGCACAACACTTGCCAGGGGAAATCTGGTAGAGAAGTCTCCCTGGTTTTAGGATCTCTAGGATAACACCCAAATGTGAAATTCTTATTAGTCTAAAGCAGGAGCTAAATGTATTCTATGTGTAGTTTGTTACTTATTAAGCTGGAACTTTCTGGAAAATTAATAGAAATAAATCAATGATAGGTACAAAGGCTTTAGAAGACTTGATGTGTATTACAAATGTTCAGAGTTTAAGCTTGAGCTTGAGCTCAGAAGCTGTAGACAACAAAGCTCAGCATTCTTCACCAACCTACCTGTTTTATTTTTTCAGGGAGGGACTTGCAAAGTTTTAATGAACCTTTATATGAACCCAACAGCCTTTACCAAACAAACCCCACATGCTTTCCTACTCATCCCTACCAGTGCCAGGTGAATAGATCTCTGCAGGTGGAATTTCAGAACTGAGCATCTGAATGGTTTGATTTGCTCTGCTTCGGTGTCAGGATTCCTAATACAGAAGGAATTTCTATCCTGTCTTTGTGTTTCTATCAAAGACAAAATGACTGAATGTCCAGCTGAGAAATTTATTCATACAATTACCATGATGGGCTATTACAATAAATCTGTAGGCAGCTTACTGTACTTCTGGAAGCACTATTCAAGAATAAATTGAAAGAAACAATGTCTGTCACATCCCACTTATTTCCATGAAGAAGCTGCATTACTGAAAACATGCACCCTTGCTATGATCCTGTGGAATATATTGCTCAAGATGTGACTCCTGGTGTGTCACTGCAAATATTTTTCATTGCATGACAACACCTCCCCAGTGTCAGTCTCAAAGTAGTTTCTGGTAGCCAAAATTTAATATTAAGTAGAGAACCATAGCCAGTATCTGTTAATATTGATTTTTGCAGTGTGTATTAAAATTGTATCTTTAATCTGTTGGTACTCAAACAAAGAAAAAGATAAAATTATTACAATTAATGCTCATTCTTTTATTAGCCTGCAGCCTACTTAAAATGAATAAGGCCTAAATTTTGGGACTGCACCACAGAAATGATGCCTGCAATTAAGCATTTCATCTGCAATGCAGTGTGACTGCCCATTCAGCAGGATTTGGAGAAGGAAGGAGCCTTAATGAAGAGATTCTTTTACATTAAACTGTAGAAAAACAAGTAAATAAATACATTTGTAGTTTGTATAGAAAAGAAAGCCTCAGACTTTATACAGGGGTCAAATCATAAAGCAGCTCCTTGTATAAAATCTGCTATTGTGCAGTTCTTTGTGGGATTCTTTAGTTTCCTATTTTGATTGTGGCTGCAGTGAAGGGTGTCCCCAAATTCCAGGAAGTTGGCCACTTACAGGATTACAGTGGTGCCACATGCAATCCCCCAGGAGCACACGAATTTGGCCCTGAGATATTCACTTTGCTGAATGCAAGTGTGTGCAAAAACATTTATGAATTAAGTTACGTGCACAAATTCTTCCATAAAGATCCACATAGCGAGTTACAGTTAAAAAGCCTTCCCTTGCAAATCTGGCAGGAAAGTTACTGAATTACCTTACTGCCAAAAAAAGGGAGGGAACCATGTGGAATTAGTGCCTTGGGAAGATGAAGTGGATCTCACCTGTGTTTAGAATCCCAGTAAGTGGGTGAGAATTTACTGGACAAACAAGTAATTATCCAGTTACAGCACATCCAGTTTCCAGGACCCTCATTCTGTGTTCTTTAAAGAAGCCATTTGGCACAGCCTGCTAAATATTCCAGTGGGACACGGACAACAATTCCAGGAAAACATTACAGATCCCTTGCAAGGGAATTGAGGTTCATTGGGAAACACTCACTGCTCAGGCTAAACACAGACCCTTCCCAAAATGGCAAGCAACCTTGTTTCCCTTGGTCTGCTTTTATTGGAAAGATGAATCTTTATTTGGTCCATGTCTACATCATAACTTCTGTGGGAAGGCCCCATATCCCCAGTATTCTTTGGAAGGCAGAGGGCAGAAAAATGTATTCCTTTTAACCCTTCTGTATGTGCACTGGGAAACCTGGGGCTGCTGCTCTCAGCAGCGTTAACAAGGCCTGAGGCAGCCTCAGGGCTGGGGTGTATTAATCAGGTACAAGTTGTTTGGGAAGGCCCCATCCAGTCAGCACTGAGTGCAGGGATTTGCTTTCTCTCACTTCACTTTAGCCTGGGAATAAAAGGCCCAATTTGCAGGGATTCACTGAATTTCTTTACGCTTAAGACTGCCCAGTTTTCCAGAGGTGCCCTCTCCTCCCTATGGATTATATAAGGTGCCTGGGGTCATTGTCCTGCTGACATCAACACCTCATTTAAGAGCCAGTTTGTGCAAGAATTCTGAAACACATCCCCCTCTCTGGAGAAAGAGGGGACTGAGGTCACTGGTACTTACTCTGCTCACACTGTTTGCCTGTAAATCCCGTCCTGCATGTGCACTGCCCAGTGATGTGGTCACAGTCGGCTCCGTTCTGGCACTGGCACACATTGGCACAGTTCTTCCCATAAAAAGCAGCTGGGCAACCTTTCAGCAATCAGAGCAAGGAAAGAGTAAGAAATAAGCTGAAAGTCAAACTCAGATGTGTTATCAGCACAAAGTATGTGGGCATATAAATCTATGGATTTTCAGCCTCTGTATATTTAATGACATTTATTTGATGGTCTAAATGCAGAGATTCTGTGACAGCCAATTTTCTTGAAGTAATGTTTCTCATCTTTACAGAATTGCCTCTTAAGTGTTTCAGAAGAATGAAAACTTGACCCATCTATACAAACTACATTTTCAAGAAGTGAAAGAAGATGCTAAACAGAAACTCTCTGGAAGACCAGGGATCAATCAATTATTTGCAAGTGAAAGAACCTTCTTAAAAGGCTCACCAGAACTGGATCTCCTCTTTCATACTGGTAATTCGGTAATTTCTCACTAGGGTGAGAAATCGCTAACATTTTCCTAAATCAGACCATAAATACTGGGGCATTAACAAGCAGGGACACTGACTGTGCAAATTCTAACAATGAATCAATAATCTAAATGATTTTTCCCTCCTTTACTGAGCGCCAAAGGCATAAAAACCCTTGGAAAGCTTCAGGACTATTTTCTTAGGGGTGATATGAGGTTATCAGGAGTAAGTAGCATGTGGTTTTCCAGGGAAAACTGCAATACTTGGAAGAGACACGAGGTAGCAGCACATACTTTGACAGATTCCCTGTCTCTGAAAGGCTTACGCTGAGTGCAGTAGAGCCCCGTCCAACCATGGGTGCATCTACATTCTCCATCGTAGGGGCTGCACAGTGCTCCGTTGTGGCAGTTGCATGAATGAAAGCAATCAGGGCCCCAAAACCCAGTGGGACAAGCTATGAAAATAAAAAAAACATTTGTTAGCTGACAAAACAGAAAGCAATGATACTGTGTTAGTGCTGTGGAGGAGCAACAATAAAGGGAGAACCCGTGAGAAATCAGCAAAGGCAGAACCTCGCACTGCTGAGCTTGGCAGTGACTCCTGGACAGTGACCAGTCCTTCCTGGACAGTGACCAGTCCTTCCTGGACAGTGACCAGTCCTTCCTGGACAGTGGCTCGTCTTTCCAAGCCACCAATTGCTCTCCAAACCCTGGTGCCACCCTGTAAGCTCTCCCTGGCACAGGGATTTCTCACAGCAGGTTGATGGAGGGGATTCTGCTCCTCTGCCCTGTTCAGGTGAGACCCCACCTGCAGAGCTGCCTCCAGCCCTGGGGAACAACAGCAGAAGGATTTGGAGCTGCTGGAGCAAGTCCAGAGGAGGCCACGGAGATGCTGCAAATGCTGAAGCCCCTCTGCTCTGGAGCCAGGCTGGGAGAGCTGGGGGTGCTCACCTGGAGAAGAGAAGGCTCCAGGGAGAGCTCAGAGCCCTTTCCAGGGCCTAAAGGGGCTCCAGGAGAGCTGGAGAAGACTTGGGACAAGGGATGGAGGGACAGGACACAGGGAATGGCTCCCACTGCCAGAGGGCAGGGATGGATGGGATATTGGGAAGAAATTCCTTCCTGTGAGGGTGGTGAGGCCCTGGCTCAGGTTGCTCAAAGAAGCTGTGACTGCCCCATCCCTGGAAGTGTCCAAGGCCAGGTTGGACAGGGTTTGGAGCACCCTGGCATAGGGGAAGGTGTCCCTGCCCATGGCAGGGGTGCAATGGGAGTGGCTTCAAGGTCCCTTCCAGCCCAAACCATCCCAGGATTCTGTGATTCTGTGATCCCCTGTGTAGGGCAGGAGGCAGGATCAGGTCTGTGCTGCAGTGAGCCAGTGACCCTCAACGCGACCCCGCTCTGTGCTGTGGCCACTCTCCATGCCTCACTGGCATTATCTGTGAGGACAATTTAGGCAGGGTTGCAAGATATGGAGGTAATTTAATTTTCTTTTTGACATGCTGGAATTCTTGCACAATAAAGCCCAGCTATTCAGGTTTACTTTGCTATGCAATCAACCACTAAAATTACCACATTCATCTGAAGCACAGAGTGCTACTCCAATCATAAAAAAATGTAAAGAAAACTTCTTCCAGTATGAATTCCCATCCACAAATTAAGATTGCTATTGTTGTTGGGGGGGGGCTAATATTAAATTAAAATCTCTGGGTCTATTTTAGATTTCAACAAGTACAATATTAATACATTAAAAAAAGTTATTGTAAGCCTCCCTCCAAAAATGAATGCAGTCAGTTACAGTTATTAGTGCCAGACTAAAAGATCCGAAATGATGATAGGCCTTCAGTATAACAACTATGTTTTTGCTTTAAAAAGCACTTTCCATTGCTTCCTGCTAAAGACATGAATTAATAAGGCACAGTTCCCAGGAAACCTGAAAGTACAGACACCAGGCCTATTTCCATGGATGCCAATGGCTCCATGGATGATAAATGGAAGTTTCTGGCATTTGACAGACACCTCTAAAGCCAGAATGAATGGCCAAAAAACCCTGCCATGACGTAAATCAGCAAAGGTCACTGGACTCACACAACGTAAGCTGAGCAGGATTTGGCCTGAAGTGTTTGTGCTATAAGCAACCAGAAATACTTTTCCAATGCTGTTCTAAGGCAGAGCTGCAGGGGCTGTTAGTCAATCCAGAACTGGCTCTGGAGCTGGAGCTAAAATTATTTCCAAGCAGCTCCAAGTCCAGGTCACTCCAGGTTAACGAGAACAGGGCTGGAAATAGCCCGGGAGGGGAGGCCAGGTGCCCACGGGAGCCTGGAGTGGGACAGGGTCACCTTGGGAGAGGTTCCCTTTGTGTGCAAGGAGTAACTGAGCAAAGAGCCACGTCCCCCTCTGCTCATCCAGAACACAGAGCGCCCACAGCCAGGTGCTGCCTGCTGAACTGCTCCTGCTGACCTGGCCTGCATCGATCTGTAAGGAAAACCATCTTTTTTCAAGGTTAACAGACATTTCCCAATTAGGTGGCTAAATATAATGAGGAATATGTGCAGCTTTCTGTCTTTTTTGCCTTTTTTTCTGCTGTTTTTGAGTGACAGCAATATTCTGCCTGTGGAAGACACACAATAAAAGCAAAATTACAGCCATCTGTTTTTATCCGATTCCTGCTTTATCACTTGGAGTTTAATATATTTTACTCTGGAATGCTGTCTAATATGCTAGTTGTATCCTGAATATGAAGTAACATTTCTGAATGATTGGATATTGCCCCCCTCTGTGATCTAGCTTCAATTAAGGGATGCTCTCAGGAAATGACACTTTGGGATCAGCAAATGCCAATCTTCTACCTGGGCAATTTTCAGAAAGAAATCCTTCATCCCTACAAGGCCACATTGACTTTTACAATTAAATTACATTTAATAGAAATATTTCAGCTACCTAATTTCTCAATTCTAGGGATTTGGTACATGAAAACATTTACTGGTTAATAATGTCTAAAT
The DNA here is from genome assembly GCF_026979565.1 of Vidua chalybeata. Taxonomy (NCBI): domain Eukaryota; kingdom Metazoa; phylum Chordata; class Aves; order Passeriformes; family Viduidae; genus Vidua; species Vidua chalybeata. The sequence continues at coordinate 18,652,717 of NC_071542.1, forward strand.
GTAATAACTGAAAGAAAATGATTTCAAAAATATAAATAAAAAGGAATCCAGCTAGAAATTAAAAGGGAGCATAGAGCTTTCTTTTCTGATAAGAGCTTGTGACCTCCCTTTCCTGGAATAAAAGCCAGTCAGGGCTTCTGCAAACTCCAAATGCAGAAACGAATTCAATCCAAAGCTAACTTAGATTAATTAAAAGAAATCCGCTTTTAAGAGAGTAAGGCACTGGCTGTAATACAACAGGGATTTCCCCAGAATCTGTCTTTAACTTTGAGAAAGCACTAAACAAACACATAAATAGGATATTTGAAGGCAGAGATGGAAAAATGACCCTTTGCTTACTCTGGGAGCAGTCCATCCCTATCCAGCCCGGGAAGCACTGGCACGATCCGTCGATGGGGTTGCAGGTGCCGTTCTCGGTGCACTGACACACCTCAGCACAGTCCTTCCCAAACTTCCCACTGGGACACACTGAAAACACAAGGCAGGCTCTTCAAAAGCAATGTGAGGAAATCACAGGACTCAACATATAGCAATTAGAGATAAAATTAATTACAACAGTTTTTCTTTGATGAAGCAAAATTCCTCTGGAAAGCAGGAAAAGTATTCGAGCCCATTTTGCTTGCATCCCAGGAGTAAAAACAATAGGAAAGAGTAATATCAAAATCCATTTTTCTGCTGGAAAATGAAGCTAACATAGCCAGAAGATTACAATTATTGAAGGGCAGTATGGAAGGATTACAGGAGAAGAGACAAAACAGAGAAGAGAGGTCATTAGGAGAGGAAGAGAACAAGAAAAACTTAGGGAGAATTCAGTGAGTAGCAGCCACAAGTGAGTGGCTGGAACTGATTTGGTTCCCAAGGATTTTATCTATATTTATATTTATGGATCCTATATATCTTTTTGACTGAGAGTTATTTAACAAACGTGCTGCACCCCAACAAAATCAGCACCTTTCCCCCTGTTTGCCCACCTAAGTGAAGCTGGAAGAAAAGAAACTCTCAATTTTTTTTCCAGAGTCATCTTCTCACATCCTAAGCACAGTGACAGGAAACTAATAGACATGTAGATCTTCAACCTCCCACCAAATTATTGGAAATCTTTAACGTTAAAGTTGATGGAAAGCTCTGCTCAGTAATGAATGAAATGTTTCATTTCTGGGCTCTTATTGGCTGTGTTCCCTGACAAAAACTGATGCATTTTCAAAACAAGATAAAACATACAGTCCATCTTTGCAAAGAGCGTAACAAATGGAACTGGACTTATATCCTGGTAAATAATAGCAATGTCAAAAAAGTGATTAAGGCACTTCCCTGAATTATGCAGCTGTTTTACCACTTCAGCCTCTCTCACTTTCTCAAAAGTAGTCTCTGCAGGTGACCTCAATCTATCCTGACTGTGAATCAGCCACAGATTGAAATCCTGAGCTGTGATTCATTGGCTTTTATATAATATACCATCCTGTGCTCTTACAACAGCAGAGTATTGTTTTCTGCTTGTGTTTCTGTAGACTATGGACTTATCTGTAGGAGTGGATAAAGTTGGGTTTGGCTTTCACACTGTGTGCTAAACAGAACTGTTCCTAAGTGAAAAGAGATAAAACTGAGCACAATACACAGCCAGGATGGAAAGAATACACAAAGAGAGGAAAGCAGAACCCTCCTATCACAGACAGCAAAAACTGAACTGATCTGTCAGCCCAGGCTCCTGGACAGGCCACACCATTATTCCCTTCCAGTGCTCTGCATGAAGCAGCTCCAGGCACTCTTTTATGCCATCTTTGAGATGGGAGATAGGCAACACCACCTTGATGAAGGCTGGGGTTTGTATGTACAAAAAATGGAATTCTCAAAGGACTTCCTTAGAAGAGGAGCTGGTTTGTTCTGCACCACGGAATACTGATGGATCAGGGCAAGCTCTGATGCAAACAGAGCTGCTGGCAAAGGGACCAGGTCACACTTTGGCGCTTTGGTGCACACAGGCAGAGCTGGCAGAGGGGTTCCCTCCACAGGAGCTCCCCTTGTCTCTGGGAAATGGGACGATGCCCTCTGGAATGTCAGCACAGAGGGATGACAAAATGGTTCTCCCTAATTTAAGCACCTGGTTGTGGACTGACAGAGAGACTCTTGTGAAGATGTGAGATCCAAATCCAAGCACTTTTTAAATGTCTCAATCATTTTTAGAGAACTGTAAAACAAGGCCTAATGCTGCTTTCTTCAGCAGCAACCTGACTGTACAACAGATTGGGATGTTAATTAGCTCAGAAAGCTCTGAAGTGGGACTCCCAAAGTCCCTGTGGGATGTCAGGTGTGTTCTAGCAGCGATAACAAGTTATTATCAACCCATCTCGCTCCGGGATTGTGAAAGACATTCATAAAGCAGCTGTTTAGTTTTTTGCAGCTCTGAATCCTTGGCACAACTGAGTCAACCTGTGCAGTTTTGGGGGTTACACAGCTCCTCACATGCACATACTGCTGGTGGAAGAATGTTCCTGCTGCCAATGGCACAAGGAAATGAAAATTCCAAAGTGAAATCTTAATTTCACGTTTTTCTAATGGAAAATTAATTAGCATTTTTCTTTCTACAAAATAAAGTTACATGTTAACTCATTATGACAAACTGCAACACAAATTGATTTTAATTAGGACATGAATATTTTAAGATTAATTTGCTAGATAGATCAACATTTCAAAGTAAAACCAGAAGTGCTGAATATCTGAGCAAAAATAAAATAGTTTTCTTAAGAGGATAATTAGACCTGCTTACGCTTTGAAATCTGGCTAACGTTTCACATAAAATGGACAAATTCACTGAAATACGTTCATTTTAATAAATTAATTGGTGTAATGTTTAGTTGACTATACAGCACAGGGAAAAAAAAAGAAAAACATGGTTATATTTAATCTATGTTTAATGATTTTGGGTAACTGCTGCCTGCAATCCCAACTTATTGAAAACCAGGTCATTGAAAGTGTCATTCAGTGTTGGCAGGGATGGTGACTTCACAGGGGCAGTGGCCACTACAAATCACTTCTTTTAAATATCTATGTAAAAAATACCCACTGCAGTATGCAGCAACTGAGAGTGCAGAAGGCTGAGGGATTTTGTGGGTATTTTTAGGATGAAAATGACACCTGCAGTTAAATGTGGAACTTTGAAAGGTACAAAAAGGTGATGGGTGTTTGGGGGAGCTGAAGTTCCTCTTCACCAGTGAAAATGAACTCACTTCTCTGCCTCACTGCAAACTTTCCTGTCTCCTGCACTTGTGTCCATGGTTTTCGCTATTCCCAGCCAGGTCCTGCACAGTGTCAGTGAGGTTTTGTGCACAACTGGCTGTTTGGGATTGTTCACCTGAGCTGGTCTTTACCTTAACCAGTACCTCCCTGTCCTGCTGCAAAGATCACTCGAAGGTGCTCTCAACATTCAGGTGAGGACAGGCTGAGCAGCAAGAAAAACGAAGCCATTGGATGCTGATGTATTTACAGCAGGTGTCTCATTCCACAGTCATTTCAATCCAGAGTGGCAGAGCTGGTTTATTTATGAAACAAGGAGCACATCGTATTTACAAGAGGGTGACAGAGTACCTGTTTGCATTTTCCCTCTGAAGTAAAGATTTGTGTGAAAAATGCATACTTTATGTTTGGCTTTTTGCAAATATCACAACGAATATTATATGTGTAATGTTAGAAAGTTATGCTGTATTAATTCTCTTAAGGAGTGTGTTAAATATATTTTTAAGTTATAACACAATGTTAAAATAGGAACTATACTATGTAAGATACTTTTTAACTAGCTCAAGAAAGAGATGAGATAATCAAGAAACTCTTTGCACAGAGATAACAGCGACAGGGCACACAAAGAGTTACAGCCTCCTTATCAGAAAAGACAAACATTCTTCCATCTTCTCTCTGTCTTTATGGAACCACCAGGATTAAGGGGAAGCAGTTGACAAAAACCAGAGAAATTCTTAATTTGCAAGAAATTTATGCATCATGTATGAGATATATGAATATGCAACAGGCTGTTGCTTTTAAGGTTATTCCTTTGTTCACAAGGCATGCTTGTCGTGACTTAGTGTCCGAGAGCACCCGGACGTCGGTAATTCTTTGCTTTTTATTGTCTTGTAATTGTCCTAACTCTTAAATTTTTATTACTCCAATTGTATTACTATTTTTATAACCATTTTATTATTATTATTAAACTTTTAAAAACCAAGTGATTGGCGTTTTTTCACAATTTGCTTGGCATGCAAACTGCTGAAAGAAGCGCAAAAGGCAGGAAGCTGGGATGGGACTCGCTGCAGAGCCCCGGGCGGTACCTTGGTTGCAGAGGGGGCCGGAGAAGCCCGGCAGGCAGTCGCAGTGCCCGGACACGTGGTGGCACGGGCCATTGCTGTGCACGCACTGGGGACACGGCTGGCTGCAGTGGTGGCCGTAAAACCCGGGGGGGCAAACTGCAAACAGAACAAACCAAGCTGTCACAGGTTTTCCAACATTTTCTCATCACTCAGAGCTCGAGAATTCTCTGTCTGTCTTAATCCCAAACCAATATTTCTTAATTTATCAATCGCATTTTTGTGGACAGCTGAAATGATGAAGGCTGTTGGATTGTTCCATGTCTAATAAAGTGCAGGCTCTGGTAAAAGTGCTCCTGTGTTCAAACGTTCCCACCTTCCTTCCTCCTGGAAATCCTTGGCTATTTAATACCACAGCAGAGTTCTCAGCAGCCTCTCTCTCTCAGGACATTCATTTGAGTCTCTCTGACCTGGACACTTTGACAAAACAGGAGTTTAAGATGCCTGAGACCTCACAGCAGATATGGTTAATAACACACATTCCAAAGATTTTAGGATAGATAGGAAAAGAAACACTGGCATACATGTACAGACAACAGAAACTCAGAAGTGGAAATTGAGTCAAGAAATCAGAGAAGGTGTATTAGGAAACAATATTTTATGTCAAACTTACTATGCCAAAAGCTGATTTCCAAACCTATCTGGTGCAATGCCTGTGCTCAGCTGGGGCAGTCATTTTATACATTTCATGGGAGGAGCAACAGCCATCAAGTGATGAACAGAACCCAATAATGGTAATTATGTAACACCATACAAAACCACCTGATTTGAATCAGTAATCACACCAGATAGCTGGGTGAACTTGTAATGAATTGTGTGCATATTTTGTCTAAAACCTGGATTGAAATTATTATAGAATTTGTACATCAGGTATAGAATCAGGATTATGGCTCAGTATCTCTTCAAAAAGCAGATTTTTGCTTCTAAGAGCATGTAGAGTGAAAAAGCATCCACTGTCCAAACATTCACTGCAATAGATAATACAAAGAAATGTTAAATTGCAGTAAGTGACAGTAAAAATAACTTTATATGTTTTTATTTTTACTCCTGCGATTCTCTGTTCTATAGTTCTGGCTCAGTGGTTACTAAATCATGTCTGTTCTATTTTTCCAGCAAATGAGAATTTTCTCTTGGACTGTATGTTCTCAGAGGGTGTCAGGCTCTTACCCCACTGCACATTTCCAGCTGGAGCTTAGCTGACAGGTTGGTTGATGATGCAGTAGCTATAAAACAACCTGGATCATTCCTGGAGACATTTCTGCAGGCTTAAGAGCACTAAACCATCCCAGTGTCTCATGTAATCCTGATTACATGGACAGGACAAGTTGGCTGAGTATCATCCTCAGCTCTGCCTTGTAATAAAACAGCCTAAATCCTATTTCTAAATGAATTTCTAAGAGAAAAATGTGGATGATTTTGAGAACAAGCTTAGCAAGGTCTCTTGTTCACCAGGTATTCTTGAGCTCAAATCTCAGAAAAGAGCTGGAAGCAAGCTGGAGTCTCAGGCCAAACACTCATAGAGGCAATAGCAGAAGCATCCACAGGATCCCTTTGCTGTCACCCCAGTGGGGAGGAAAATTTCTCCCCATTAGATCATTAGCAAACATCCTCAGGGAGCAGCCTGATTCCTGGGCTTGCAAACTGGGCAAGTTTTGCTCTTGTAGCCTGCATGCCAACAGCTGATAGAACCAAGCTGGTTTTTTTTCATCTCAGAAAGGTCAGAAACTATTAACTTCTGGAAGTTTTGCACTCTTAAGGTTTCAAATTTGTAAACATTTTCTTCTTCATCTCCCTGAAGCTCTGAGCTCCACATTTTAGCCTTGGAGAGAGGTTTTACAGCTACACAGATATGCTGAAGCACCTGGAAATTGGGGTTTATAATGGAAATGCTTATAGGCCATTAACAACAGCAGTGCTACAGGTCATTGTTATAATGGCTTTAAATAAAAACTGTCAGCTACAAATTATTTTTAGAGATGAGTGTGTTCTAGTGTCAAGTGTAACTGGTGAAATCGAAGGGGATATATGAACTGGGCATGCAGGATGTCTTACAGCAAGAAGAAGAAATACTGAGCAAAAAGAAAGACAAATCCCCTCGTTGCTGACATGGGAAGATGGTTGGTGTAGTTTGGATCAGTGAATTAGGGTCCCTATGGGGCAAATGCAGATAAATTCCCAGATAAAGCAAATGAGAGGATTTTTATCTGCTTGGTACATTTTAATATGTAGCAGCAGAGCATCAAACAGGAGCTATTTTGGGCTGCTGTGTTTCTTTTCCTGGCATATAAGAAAACATTGCCTTGTTATTTTGATGCCAACACTCATCCACTTGTCATTATATGATGGCTGGTGGCTGACTAACAGGTCTGACTTCACTGCAAATCTGTGTCCTGCCAGCTTTGGTTTGTAAAGGTGCTGCTCCTCCTTCCAGGTCACCTGTGACCTCCAGGTGTGCTCAGAAGATGAAACACAAGGCACAGCTCAGTGCAGGAGAGGTCTTGATGAAGGAGCATTTTCCAGGCTCTTTTGCCCTCAGGAAGTCATGAGCTAAAGCAGCTCAGAAACTGTGGATTTGTCTGTCTGGTGTCATAAAGGAGCATTTCTACCTGCCTTGCCTCTGCCTGCTATGGAAAATCTTACTTCTCTGGCACAAGGGCCCTCTGTATCCCGGTGCACAGTCACAGGTTCCATCCTCAGGGGAGCAGGATCCCCCGTTCTCACAGCTGCAGGAGATGGAGCAGTTGGGTCCCCAGCGGCCCTGGCTGCAGATGTTGTCACAGTGGATGCCTAAGGACACAAAGCCACACGTTAGGCTTCCCACAACTCTTACTCTGCTCATTGATCAAAGAAATGCTTGGCTGGACTGATGCCTCACAGTCCCTCAGAGCCAGCGAGGGAGTCTGGGAAGGAAACAGCTCCTCTTTTATCTGCTTAATAAAGTGAAAATTAAGAAAATGCCAGAGAGGTGAATTCTGTAGGTGTTAGTGGGCGCCTGTTCAGTCCTCAGCACCATTAAAGAAACTCTGCATGTCATCCAAGAGATGAAGGTCAGGAATTGCTTTAAAGTCACAAAATAGCTCAAATAACTGGTCTGGAAATAGGCAGTTGATTGAAGCCTGATTACTTACCTGTTGTGAATTGGACGACCATAAAAAGAAAAATCAGGATTTTGCAAAAACATGTTCAGTATTTGGATTCTTGAACACAAGTAAATTAAGCTCTATTTTCTGTTCTCTTCCCTTCCTGGCTTAAACCCCTGTGCTCTGGTGTTTTGTGCACATACCCCACATCCAGCCAGAACTCCCCAGTTCTGTGTGAATGAGCTGAGTTCTGATCCAGCAAGTGGCCATATGTGAGCACAGGCTGAGCATTTGCATGTTAAATGGAGACTGAGACCTGCCAATCCAGCTCCCAGTGCTTCCCAGGGTGCTGCTTTGATATTTATTATTATGAAGAGCAAAGCTTGGAAACACTGAAAGGAGCACACGGCCAGGAAACTTAACACAAGGCTTCTGGCATGGTTTCAACTGGCTTTGTTTAAACTGGTGACTTTTAAAAACAACCTTGTGCCATGGCTTGTCACATATAAATGTGATTGAAGGAGCTGATCCTCCACAGTGTCTGAGAGGCTCACACTCCACTGGAATAAGGCAGTACCAATACCTGCAATTAGCAGGGCTATTTGCATGATCAAGGGCTGCTTGGATGGGTTTGCAGGAGCAGGAACTAAGAGGGACACTGAGCAGTGCCAGCTGCAGGGAGTGGCACTGGCAGGAGCATCTAAAACAGCAGAAGTGGATCAGAGACTGGCTTGGAAAGTTTTCTTAGAACACGACCCCAGTGGGAGCCTGGCCCTGAGATTGGGGGGTACCCACATGCCCCAGCTGGGCTTCCAACCCTGACCTGAGATGTTCTTTTCTATCCCTGACCTGAGATGTTCTTTACTATCCCTGACCTGAGTTGTTCTTTACTATCCCTGACCTGAGATGTTCTTTTCTATCCCTGACCTGAGATGTTCTTTACTATCCCTGACCTGAGTTGTTCTTTACTATCCCTGACCTGAGATGTTCTTTTCTATCCCTGACCTGAGATGTTCTTTACTATCCCTGACCTGAGATGTTCTTTACTATCCCTGACCTGAGTTGTTCTTTACTATCCTTGACCTGAGATGTTCTTTATTATCCCTGACCTGAGATGTTCTTTACTATCCCTGACCTGAGATGTTCTTTTCTATCCCTGACCTGAGTTGTTCTTTACTATCCTTGACCTGAGATGTTATTTTCTATCCCTGACCTGAGTTGTTCTTTACTATCCTTGACCTGAGATGTTCTTTTCTATCCCTGACCTGAGTTGTTCTTTACTATCCCTGACCTGAGTTGTTCTTCACCATGCCCAGCCTGAGTTGTTCTTTATCCCCCATGCACACGTCCCACAATGGGATCCAAGCAGCCCAGGGGTTGGATTAGTGCAGCTCTCTGCAGAAACACAATCCCAGTCATTTCCTCCACCTCTGATAACTTCATCTGGATGCTGGAGGTAATGCACTGCATTTGGGGAGCTGGGATCTGTACGGTCACCAAACTCTGAGCATTGTTAAATCAGCTGAAAGTCATTATAAATACACTTACAGTGCAGTTTCAAGTTGGTTTTATAAATCTCTGAAGTTAACACAGTAAGAAATACTGCAGAGCCAAAATTTCCCTTTTCTGAAGATTAATCATACAATTATAATGTCCCTTCCTAGAAAATCTTAACCAAGTCTGGCAAAAGTACAGTTTGAAATGTGATTTCTAGTAATACATGATCTTAGCTTTATTTATAAAGAGACATGGACCATTCTGTACAGCTTAATAAAAACCACATTAAAATACAGTAAAAACTTAATACAAGCTCAATTCCTTCATATCCAAGTAAATAAATCTGAAAAAAGGGACTGTGAAAAGAGACAAGGAACATTTGTATTAGTAAAATCAAGAAAAGCAATTATTTTAAAGTCTTCCCTGCTCCCTTTGAAATCAAATATATCCTTGGATTACTTAAACAAGTGCTTTGTGTGTGCATTTATGTCTTTTATTCACAGTAGTCTGTAATTAAAAAGTCAGATGATAAATTTTAAATAAATAAATGTGATTGTATTTATAAATACATATAGATGATCATTTATAGCCTTGAGTCTCAGTGTGAGCTCCCAGAACTGAAATTCAGACACAAACACAGAAAAATGTGCATTCTTCTTCCCGATTGCAGCATTAAAATTACAATTCTGTCATTGTGTAATGTCTATTTATAAATGAGGACAATTAAACAGCATTATTTCTTGTCTCTTTTGACAAAGTTTGGGGAAGAATGACACTGACTCTTTTCTTGTGGAAGGTGCCTGAATTTGAATGCCAGGGCTGTTCTTGCAGCAGCAAAGCCCTTCCTTTGGTAATGAGTAATGAGGGATGTCTTCCCTCTCCTAACGAAGGCAATGAGTCATTGTGGAGCTGATTGTTGTAGCAAAATGGAAAGGGGGGAAAGGAAACTTTCCTGAAGCCTCTGGCACCCATTACAGCCCTTATTTATTTGTACATTTCCAGAAGACAACCGATGTGGTGGCACAATCAGGTTTTATTACTTTTTATTACTCCAAGTTAATTCTCATGGAAGACTTCATTTTTGAAGGCTCCTACATGCATTGAATTGCAAATATAAATGAGAAGTTAAAATTGCATCTGAACATGCAAGTCTTATGGAATTGTGCTGGAAAAAGCACCTTAATTTTACAATTCTCTAACCTGACAGCATGTGAAGGGGGAGTCCCTCCCTGCCAGCTACTTTACAGTCAGAGTCAGTGAAGCAGCAAGATTCTGTAATGTAAAACTTTAATATTTATTTAGGAACTTGCTGATGAACAGTTCTGATAAGCAATTAGTTTCCAATTTCCATAACTACAAAACCTGCTGAAGTTGACACACCTCTGTATTACCTCATGTTACAACCACAGATTTCTAATTTATGAACAAAGTCCTGGTTTCTCATGCATGGTGTAGAAATTAGAAAGACAACTATCAGAAGTCCTTGAAGCTGCAGGGAGCAGTTCTATACATAAACTCTATTGCCTGGGTATCAGGGAATTATCTGCCAGCCCGAGGCTGTGGTTCACATTTGCAGACACTGATATAAAATTACACTTTCAAGACCTTTTTAAACAATGTTCTGGGGCTGAATTGTAAATGAAATTCACATAACTTATAAAATTGTAGTTATCCACTGGACATGGGCAAAAATCTGCACTTTTGCAGCAAGGCAGAGCCCAGGTAAGAGCAGAGTCCACTGTGGCTTTAATTCAGTCTGTGAAACAGCAGCCACAAACTCTCCATGGCCCAGCAGGGATTTGGGGTATTGGATTTCTGCAAGCACTGGCTGCTTTCCAGTGGGATTCCCTTTGGACTGCTCTGTTCATGGCATTTAGCTGACAGTCCCAGGAGTGGCTTCACTCCCTTTTCCCCACACCAACCTCCTTTGCACACTTGGTGGGGAGGAAAACCAGCCCTGTGGGCCTGAATTACTGTGGAAAACACAAACTGGGCTCAACTCAGCCCATCAGAGCAGTCACAACTGCACTGTTCCAAGGAACAACCACACAGGAGAGCTGCTCCAAACTCCTGCCCCTCCAGGACAATTTCCTACCAAGTGTCCCAGCAGCTGCTCTCTGGGACATGGGGAATTTCTGGGGTAACTCAGCCCAGACTTCCCAAAGGTGAAGCCATTTGGTTGGGCAGGGATCTCCCAATGTGGAGCTGCAGATAATCCTGATAAAGGAAAGCAGCAGGGAGAGAGGTAGAAGAGGAAGAGAATCCCAGAATCTCAGAATGGTTTGGGTTGGAAGGGACCTCAAAGCTCATCTTGTCCCACCGCCTGCCATGGCAGGGACACCTCCCACTGTCCCAGGCTGCTCCAAGCCCCATCCAGCCAGGCCTTGGACACTTCCAGGAATCCAGGGGCAGCTCCAGCTTTTCTGGGCAGCCTCTGCCAGGGCCTGCCCACCCTCACAGGGAAGAATTTCTTCCCAATATCCCATCTAACCCTGCCCTCTGGCAGTGGGAAGCTGTTGATAGAAACGTGTGTCTGTCTTACATGGAGCAGTTTCCAGTTTGACCAGATGAAGTCAGTCTTTGTATTCAAATTTACAAATCAACTGTGATGGATTAATCCAACATCCACCAAGCATCAGGAAAAGGAGCAAGAAAAAGAAGATGAAAAAACCCCCCAAGCCATACAACTGGGATGTGAGGCATCTGTTAAAGAGCTCCTTCACAGGCTGCTTCCGTTAATAATCTTCAGTGGCTTCAAGAAAGTTTGTCAAAGTAATGCAGATTTAGTGCTGCCCATAACTACATCATGCTGAAGGACTTTGGAGGGGAAAATTCCTGAAAGCCAGACATAAACAGAACTCCCTTTTTTCCCTCTCCAACTTCTGCAATTGCACTCGTGCTTGGGGATTACGTCTCTGGCTCTTAATAAAGCTGCCATTGTTTCTCTGCTGTGTCTCTGGATAGTTGGAAACTAATACTCCAAACACAATAAAAGAGCAAAAATGGATGGAATAAATGAGAACCAGTGGCCTGGTTTTGACCACTGCTATCCCCCTGACAGTAGCCTCTGCAGCAATGCCTGCACACTGCCCAGGATCTAATTATTTTTCAGGGACGTAGGAATTTGATAAATTATAGGATGTAGTTCCCTCCCCCCCAAGTACTTTAATTTTACATCTACCAGTGTATAACTGTAATTATTTCTCTGAATAAGATCTTCAGCTTTTTTTTCCCCTCAATAGTCCCAATCTAAAGACAGATGCAACATCAATTAGGAATGACAGGAATGATTTCAGCAGACATTTGAATCCAACACAAACATTGTGCTCTCCTCCACCTGTCTTTCAACATGACATGAAGTCATAATAATCTCTTATTTCTGGCATTTGAATAGCTTTGGAAAGAGCTGCTTTTTATGCAAAAATAGGCACTGGATTTATGCAGGCAATGCTGTGGAGGCCTGAGGTTTGGTGAGTCACGCTTGGCTTTGATGTGGAATGCTGGTGGCTCGTGTCTCTGGCAGGATGGATCCTCAGTGGTGGTTTGTGCCTGCTGACAGGCACCCAGCACAGCACACACCCTCCAGCTGCTGCTGCAAGGCTGCTTGGGGTGGGCCAGCAGGGAGTTCAGGTACTGGGAGCACTGTGGGAATGTCTCAGTGTGTGTGAGCTCTGGAGCGGCCTGCTCCCTGGGGAAGATGTGAGACCCTCCCTCTGGTCTCTGTCCCACCTGCAGTGATCCCACTGGCAGCAGCCCCCACCCAGCCCAGGTGGCCGTGCCAGGGGCAGAGCCAGAGGCCACCCAGGTCACCCTGAACCCTGCCTTGGCCTCCTGATTTGTACATTTATTTCTGATAATGGCTTCTATAATCACACATTCATGTTTTCTTTAACCTTATTCTCTTGTCTTTCCCTGATACTCTCATTGCTGTTACACTTCTGTTGTCCTTGTAAATTCTGTTTAAATTGTATTTGAGGTTAGGTCCGTGTGCTTTCCTAAGCAGAGACTCTTTTGCTTCAGTCTCTAAAAGGGAAAAGACAATTCACTAAGAGCACAAGGAAGAACTGTCCAAGCTGTGGATCAGCTGCTCAGAGGGGCTATCACAGAGCATGGACAAGAGTTCACAAAGAATTCTTGATGCTTTTCTATCACTTTTTGCATCTTTATATTTATTCCTACCTGAGGCAAACCCTGAAGTATTTGACTCAGAGCCAGTCAGAAGCACCACAGCACAATTCCTGACAGCTCAGCATTTAAGAATGCTGAAGAATGAGAAAATCAGTGTGGGGAGGGCAGCAGATAGAAGGAAACATAAAGGGATCTCTCATAAAATTAAATGGAAACATTAAGAATTGATGGCTGCTCATCTAGTCTGCAAATAAGCTATTTTTGTTTTTATATAGTGAAACTACTCAGCAGAGAACAGCAACCACACTCACATTATCTATGAACTTCTGTGGTGTTCTCAAATGCTTTTTTCAATTATTTTTTTCCCCAAATTGGTGCCATGGAGCCCTTCCTTCTCTTGCTGAGCATCTTTCACCAGTGGATTCAGAGGGCCAACTCCTGAGTATAACAGCCCATCAGTCTAAATGAAAGCTCCATGATCTGGTCCTAAATAATGAAGAATAAGCCCTTCCCTTCAGCCAGTGAAAAATTCTAAATTGTCCCTTCTCTCAGCTGTGCAGGGGCAATTTATGCACCCATTAATGTAAGTGTTTTTCTGCAAGTAATACACTTAGAGCCTAATGCACCTCTGTGGAGCTCTAATCCTACCCCTATTTTTAATTATCTAGAGAAATCTCCAGGTATGAATCACCCAACCTGGGGAATTTATGCAATAAAAGCTTCTGAGGCAAGAGACCTACCTCACAAGAAATTAGGTAAGTCAAAATGTTTGCTAAAATTAAGGATGATCTGGTTCCCTTTGCTCCAGGGTATTCTCCAGGGTGCACTCCTGCAGGGGAAGAGTTGCCCTGAGCAGGCAGGGCAGACCTGCAGAAAATGGGGCTAAAAGGAGTCAAGCCCTGCACAGCCCTGCTTCATCTTCAGAGCTTTCCTATTTCTGAAATGCTGGGAACAGTTCCAGGCCAGGAGGGAAGAGAAAGCTGGGGAAGATGTGAGCAGACCATCAGGCAAACAGGAGGACCTGGTAACTGGGAAAAGCTGGGTTGTTTTCCTGCTGCAAATGTTCAAGCTCCTGAACTAAACCATGAGTGAAGAACAGCTGAGCAAGAGCTGGGGCACAACCACAGCCTTTTGTGGTCAATGATGTTGAAATTCCACCCTTTCTCCTTGGTGTGGGAGGGGAAGGAAGATGTTTGCAATATTTTTCAATGCAAACATAATGTATTATAGAAAAGTGGATGGTTTGGGCTGAAAGGGACATTAAAGATCATCCCATTCCACCCCCTGCCATTGCAGGGACAACTCCCCCTGTCCCAGGCTGCTCCAAGCCCTGTCCAGCCTGGCCTTGGGCACTGCCAGGGATCCAGAGGCAGCCACAGCTACTCTGGGCACCTGTGCCAGGGCCTGCCCACCCTCACAGCAAAGGCAGCATAAAGAATATTTCTACTTTTTAAAATATCCAATCTAACCCGACTGTCTGGCAGTGTGAAGCCACTCCCCTCTAACCTGTCACTACCTGCTCTTGTAAACAGTCTCTCTCCACTATATAAATATAAAAATATATATCCACACCTCATTTTAGCTTGCAGGCTGTTTGCTGAGCACTCTTCCCTCTCCTCCTTTCACACTCAGCATGCCAGCAGCCAGGATTTAGTCTGCTGAAATGTGCACAAATAATTTTTCCCCACTTCTCACCCACATTTATTTATAGGTGACTATTGTACACGGCCAGGATTATATATAGAATGTCTCCACATTAAAATGGAAAAGGGTTGGGTACCTCTAACGTCAAGTCCCATGTTTTTAAAGCCCATTAAATTAGCATCACCCAGGATGCCATCCAAGCTCTATCTTCTCTCAGAAATTTAAAAGCTGTCCTTTATTAAGCAAAATTAAACCCAAAAATAAATACAAAGATAAACAAACTTGTGTATCTTCTGTGTTTATAAGCTTATTACTGCAATGATTTGCATACATGCTGAAGTTTAGCAGTAGCCTCACTGCAGCTGCTAATTATAGTCTGAGGGTCTGATCCAACTCCCACTGAAGGAGTGGCAAAAATCCAACTGATTTCACAAAAGGTGAAATATATACAAAATCTGTCACAGGACAAACACAACTAAACCTCAGTCAGATGAAAATCAGGAGCCCCCCAGATACCTGCCAAGGAAGGCACGGACATAATTAATGTCAGGACATCAATGAAATCTTTGATATAACTTCAGAATTCATATTTTTGAAAATTAGCCCTATATCAGCAGGAACCATCCTTAAAGGTTTCTGTCAAAGAGAGAATTTTTAAGCACAGCCTGACATTAAAATCTTATCAACTCACTTGAAATTAAGTCAATGAAAAATTAAAGCTAATTTCTAATAAGCTTATCTTACATTCATAGACTAAAGGGCACTTGTCGAATCCAGAGAGTAAGCACACCTTTCATATGGAAAAGATTTTCACACTGGAAGGGCAGAGGCCAGGAGAGAGGCTAAAATGCACCATTTTAGACTGACTCTAGAAATGTCTAGTTTCCCTGTCCATTTAAACCTAATGTAAGGATACAGAATAATCACAGAAATAAATTATTAATTTAAAAATCTGGGATAAGACTGCCAGAAGTGATAAATGCAAAATATGGTGTAGATAATGGGACTAGACATCTAGAAAATGCATGTTTAATAGGAACTTACTATTGCTCCATTCTGGTATTTTAGGCTCTCTCTTACAAACCAATGGTACGAAACAATCTGATGGAAAAAAAAAGTCAACCCATGACATTGTGAATTCTAAAACGCTCTGGATCTTTAGCTAAAAAGCTGCAGGTGCATGAAACAAGCCCTAGATTTTTTTCTGGTTTTAAATAGGCATGGAAAACCAGCTCCCAGTTTTACCATCACATAGGTGAGGTTGATCTACTAATGACAAGAGAATTATTTAGGCTTCAACCCAGTACAGCTGAGGATCTGGCTCTAAGATTATAAATTGGATACAGCTGCAATGAAAGAAAAGTCATATAAGTACCAACAAAATGTATTTTATAGAAAGGGTGGGGGTTTTCCTTCAAGGATTTTTCACCTCCTTGCAAAGAACTCAGAGAAAGTGAAGTTAAAAACACCTTAGAGCTCCCCTCAAAGTGGTCACTGCTCCTTTAAAATTCAAAAAGGCTTTCCCTTGAGTAACAGGCTTATCAGTTTTCCTGAATTAATGTGTCCACAGGAGGCCAGGAACATGTTTCTGTGTTTGAGTGACAGTGCAGATGTCACTGCCAGCCTGCAAATGTTCCCAGCCCTGCAGCCTCGTCCCTTGGAGCTGCCCAGCAGCACCTCCTGAGCCCATCCCTCCCTCACACCCCCCAGGTGGAAATCCTGCAGCTCCAGACTCCCACAGCCACTGTGCTGCAGCTGGACACGAGCAGAGACCACCAGGGCTTGTGTTCTGGCAACGTGGGACAGTTACTGAGGTTGTAAAGGACAGTGAAATGTGTATTTTGATTTCCTGTAACAGCAAAGAGGGAGGCTGCTCTTATGAGCCAGGAATGAAGCCTGAAGGAGAAAAGCACCAAGGTAAAAAGATGTTTGTTCCTCAGCAGCAAGCATCATTTGCATGCCTGTGTTTGCCATCCTGATTAATTAAGGAAAATCTATATAGGCTTCTTTTATGATTAACTACGGGATACACACTTTTATGTTTCCCATCTCATATCTACAGCACCAGGCTAATTTTCCCCACACATCTTTGGGATGTTAAAATATAGTGAATAAACTTTGGCTTTGGATACTGAGAGAAGCCTCTGGGTACCCCAGCTCAGCGGGGAGCTGCGATACCATTGCCACAGCAGCTCTGCAAAACCAGAGCACCACACAAGAAAAAAGGCAGAACAAGATGCAGATAAGACAGCATTTCAGATTAAAGGAATTCAGATAAACAGGATTTTAACTGACCTTAGCATTTAGAGGAGTGGAATATATCCCCCTGCAGATCACTTCCCATTTAAACCCAGTGCAAGAGCTGAAAGGGTAACAAAACGCTCACTGCCACAATTAACCTGGAGCACATGGGCTCACCTCAGGGAGGAGCAGAGCTCAGCATGAGGAGCAGCCAGGCCTGTGGCTCTGCTTCTGTGGTCAATCAGGGAGTGGGAAAATGGATGGACTCAGGTCTTGGGGGCAGGATGGGCACACCTGGGTCTGTCTTCCCAGGGAGCCTTACCTGGCTCTGGTCAAGCACCTCCAGAAATCAGAGGACAGCCAGCAGCTTTAATTTAATTATTGAGGGATTAGTGAGGGAAGCAGCTAAAGGCTACACAGTTTCAACCAGCTGGAATCTGTGAGGAAGCCATTTTTGGCACAAAACCTGCTGCCAGCAGCTGCCTGAGCTGGGACCAAGCTGAGGGGGTTTGAAGTTCATCCTGCATCCCCACAGGTGATGCAGCTGGAGCTGTCATCTCCAGAGCCTCAGCACTACATCTGGCACAGCAGCACTGTCATCCTGCTCACCCAGCAAGGCCACCAGGGCAGCTGATCCTTTCCTGTCCACTTTCAGATGATAGTAATTAAGAGGAGCCTAACTGAAATTTATAACCTTGTCATTGTCCCTTGAGCATCCAGGAGAGGAGGTTGCACCTGGGACAGGTGAGACTCATCCTGCTTCTCCAGGACCTGTTTGCTTGCAAAGGACTTCCAGGAGGTGCTCTACCATGCATCATTTCTGTGTTTCCATTCCCTCTGTGGATTCAGTATGTGCAGGACCCCTAATTAACCAAATGTAATTAGCACTGAGCATTTTGATTTCAACCTGAGTGTACATAAAATAACACCTCTTCCACAAATGTCTGGTGTGTAGGGAGCTCTAAGGGACCAGTGCACACACACAGAGCTGCAAGCATAGAAGTGTCTGTACCCAAAATGCACAGCAAAGGTGGAGAAAGAGATCCTTATTAATCCTTAAACAACAGCCTGAACAATCAAGACTTGGTTTTCTGTGAGCAAGAACTTTCCTTTTTAACCCAGCACTAGATATAAGCACCTCTTTTTTGGATTTCCAGGGTACTATTTATACATGAAGTTACACATGTCCAACCTGGAGAACTCCATCCAGTGCAGGGCTGAGCCCTCAGTGTCACTGCATCCCCCATTTCCTTCCTGTGGAGGGAAATTCAGCTCTGCATGGCATCAGCAGGTCACAGCTCTGATTTTGGCCAACATTTCAACACGCTTCATTTTGTTTTTACCACATGAGAGCATTTTGCCACTGTCGTTTTGGGCTTTTGTTCTTGCTGAGCTATCTCCAAAGCCATTGGTGGCACCACGTGCCACTTGGCTGGTGATCTGCAGCAGTGACACCAGGCACAACCATCCCCAGAGCTGATCCAGCCCCTGCCTCTGGCTGCACGTGTGCAATTCCCCAGGAGCTGACAGGGAGGGGATGTGCATGGCTCGGAGCAGCTTGCTGCCTCTGTGCTCATTCATGCACCCAGCTGGTTTGCACAGCTTTGTGATCTCCTGCTTGAGACGTGGGGACCTCTTCATCATCTTCCCATCTGCCAGGGACACTCAGCTCCTGAAAATTACCTTCCCCCAGCTGGTATCCACAGAAGGTCATCGTCCTGAGTAATAGTCTTGCGTGGCACTCATGACATAATAAAAGGATGGTAGAGTGCCATTACCTTACGTTGTGTGCTACTCTGGACATGACTTTTTCCTTCTTTTGCCAGTCCTCCTCCATGCTCTTACCATCTATCAGTCCCTGAAGGTTTATATCAGTAACATCTTGAAACCACTTTAAAGAAAATGGGTTCAATCTTCCCCTTTGATCTTTACATAAAACACAGACATCAAGAGGGAGTCCCACGTCTGGGATGAACATATAGAATATGCTGTTTCAGATGAAGTTTTGTGGCTATTAGGATCAGAAAGACACGTGAATTCTCTGTTTGGTGTGAGTGGGCAGGAGAACCTTCAGAAGTTCCATGATCCTGAACTTTTCTGATATTTTTCAGGCCATGCCTAATTAGTACCAAAATCAGAAAGCAAACATTTCAGCCTGAATTATTTATCACCTCATATTAATAAAATGCACCGCAATACACATCATGGCCCAGTTCACAACAACTGCAGATAAGATTAATCTTTCACTGATGCCATACTCCTTCATATGAAAATATAATTATCTAGCTGAAGAGTTTCTTAAATGACATACTTTCGAACTGGTAGGAGCAGAATTTATCCTTGTGTCTGGTGCCAAGCCAAGTGGAAAAAACATTGGAACAGAATTGACAAAACACGTGTTGGTTCTGTCTATCAACATCTCCACCTTACAGAGCCCTGTCACCATTTCAACTCCAACCTGGTCTCAAATATGGATATAATATTTTCCTCCCTGAAATGTGATCCTGGAGAAAAGAATTCCAGAACTGCAGGAGCACACTGATGGATAAAGTGCTTAGGCTGCAGCAAACCCCCTCCAAGTTAATATACACTTACCTTGCTCAATATGGAAATTCAAACAAGGACATCAGAAATTATTCTTACCTTTAATTAATTAGTATCTGCATTTGATGGGCATTTACAGATGTGAATGGGAGTAAGCACAAAGTATTTGCTGCAAATGCCTTTGAGAAAAAGCCACACCTTCAATCTGCATTGCCTGCAAAGGTCAGTCCCTGCAGTTTCCTCTGGAATGCTACATCCAGAAGATGTGTAATAAACTTTTAGAATAGGTGTATATAAATATCTCTCTTCAAATTACTCTACTTTTAAAAGCCATTTTTTCCCTTGAAGAAGCTCACAGTGACTACAGGATATTCACCAGCTGTTTCTCTGCTGATCATAAGTAATGAACAGTAGAGTTTTAAAGCCTGATAGATGGATATATTGATGGCAAGGAGGTTCAGAGAAAGACAAATGCTGCCCAGCCAGTGAGGAAGGCAAGAGAACGAAGGAGCAAGTGAGCTTATAAAATGGATTTTCTTGGGCGAAAAATGTCCTTTTCAGGGTTACATGTCCAGTATCTTAGAAAAGTAGCTTTGTTGTACACAGTATGTAGAACTTAGTATTTTTACATTTTATGTAATTCTTTAAAGATTATTTCCATTGTATGTTTTAGGCATAATTTCATTGCTTTTGCTTCATGCTCCTGGGAGCTGGGCTGCTGGGGGATGTCCTCTCCATCAGAAACAGAAGGCATGTGTGGGTTTAAGGCATAAATCAATGGGAAAGGTGACACTATCCCAAATGTTGGCTGCCTGATCAGCTTGCCTTGCTCCATGCATCCTTCCAACTTGTACTTGTTTGAAAAACAATTAAATTTTCCAAATGACTTGCTGTTAATATAAATGCATTTTGACTGTCAGTGCCACTGGTGGTTTTGCAGTATATGGAACAGAACTTTATTTCCACCCAGGGCCTCAGCAGAGAGCAGAGAGAGATTAGCCAGCATTTTAGGCAGCAAAGTGTGAAATGGTTGGGTCAATAACTTGCCCCCTATTGCTGTCAAAAGCTGGAAAGAGAACATCAGTGTGGAGTCAAGTGCAGGTCTAATTGTACTGAGAACTCCAGCCGAGACTCTCCAACTTCAGTGAATATTCCTCTCTGTAGCTGTGTAGTCACAACAGCTCTGTCAAACCAGCATTAATCTGCTTTCTGCAACTACTCTGTGATGAGAACCATTGGAAAATGGGAAAATTCAGAGTTTTGTATGATGGAGCAGCTGTAATGACTCATCAGAAATGCCCTGTCTGCATCCCAGGTATGATGGTCCTGGGATTTACCATCCCACAACTGCACCCCTGTGGAAAGGGCAGCTCAAGGAGAAAAACTCTGCAGGATTATGGATGATCTGCATCCCTCCTGAGGATGCTTTTACAGAAGGCTAACATCTGGCTGCAGGTTTGGAGCCATCTTCAACTCATCTGAATACAAATTTAATGAATGCCAATTATTGTCACCATCATGAGTGATTTAAATATGGGCAAGTTCAGCTGATCTTGTCTCAATCCATTATTTAGAAGTTTGCAGTCACAAGTGCAGGGCTATAACTGATGCACAAGCAAAGCAAAACAAACCAACATAACCCCCCAAACCCCAAAATGAACCAAACCCCCAAGGTTTACAAAGGGAATTGCTGGTTTTACCTGTCCAGCCTGCAAGGCAGCAGCAGTACCCGGTGACAGGATCGCACCCATCCGCGTGGTTGCAGTCACAACGCTCACTGCAATTAAGGCCATATGTTCCATCCTTCAAAAATGTAAATAAAAAGCCTCTCAGTGATCAGCTTTTTCTTCCGAAATGTGCAAAATCATCTATCATGTCCCTCTTAATGCTGAGTTGCATTTTTTAAATTAACATACAGAGAAGACAGAAACTCAGTGCCTAATGTTTCTATACAGAACCAAATGAGGAATCACTTTAAAAAATGACGTTCAAGAAAACGCAGATAACACAGCAATAGCTCTGATAAAATACAATGCAAAGTCTAATACATCCAGTTGACTGCTAGAACCCCAATCTGTTATTTGCACTTGATTTCCTCAGACATCACAGACAAATTGAGATCCTCCCCTGCTCTCTGTTCAGCAGAGCTATGGGGACTGTGATTCACAGGGGTGGAAGAGCACCCCAAATTGTTATTTGCACTCACAGGACAAGGCTGGTCACAGAAGTCCCCCTGCCATCCTGGGGAGCAGAGGCAGAAGCCATCAGCCGGCCTGCAGGACGCTCCATTGCTGCAGGAACACGTCTGGTTACAGTTCAGACCCCAGCTTCCACTGGAACAGGGAATAGAGCAATCCACTCCTTGCCACCCTGAGGAAACAAGGGAGAAACAGCATCTGAGATGTTTTCATGAAAACAGCAAGACAGGCAGCTGGCACGCTGCAGCTCTTTGTTTCTAGGAGCATTTCCTTGGTCTAAATTAAGACTAACTTGGGGTCAAAGACTGACCCTTTCACTGTGACCTCCCAGCTCCATCTCCCAGCATCTCTACACACAGATGGAGGTACCACAGTGTTGGCTGTAACCAGATTTAGGTGTCTGATGCCTTTCTGGGAACTGCGAGTACAGTCCCTGTCTGTCAGGCTGGAGACCTTCTGACCCACAGGACTGCAAGAACTTTTCATGTGATGCTGCCTGTTTCTGACTTTTTTTTTTTTCAGAGAATGCTATTTAATATAAAGATATAAAGCAGCTATTACACTTAAAATAAGACCAATGCCATAATTTCTAGCCATTAAGGCTCAAATCTTAACTACCAGTAGCACAATGACTTTCATTACACTGCAGCTCTGTGTCATGGAGTTGAGCAGTAACTCATGGTTTATACACCCTCATTAAATGGGGTTCTACAGTGTTCCATTAATTCATGTTTGAAATGCCAGATTTTATTGTTATTTGCCTCACTTCTGTTTTAGGGCTTATGTATGTCATACAGGCATAGCTCATGTTGGGATTTTGGGGGAACAGAAGAGCTGCTGTGCCATGAAGCAGTGAGGAATTCTCAGGTGGTTACTGGATCCATGGGATGTGCTCACCACCATGTCCAGGAGGGAATTATAGACACATGTGGGAAGAAAAGATGTCAGTCACCTTGGAGCAGGCAAGACTTCTTATCTCTCCAAATAAATGAGAGCCACAACCTAAACCCTGTGCTAGCTCAGGAGACAGAGGACACCTGCACAAGGCTGAGGTGTCACCATGTCAGGGTACAGGAGGATGAGCAGCTGAGGATGGCAGCAAAGGCAGAGAGCCAGGGCCCAAGGGCAGGGCTGGCAGCTAGAATGAGCCAGGAGCCCAGGGCAGGAGGAATGAGACCAGCCCAAGGTGGAGATGGGCAGGCAGGAGTCAGGTCAGGTGAGGATGACCAAGGCCAGGCACAGCCTTTGCCAGGGGCTGCAGGACACACAGGTAGGAAGCTGCCTCCACTCCTGTGCCCAGTGGCTTTGGGATCTGGGAGAAACAGGGCAGCAAAGGCCTAAAAACCCAGCAGCCAGAGGACTGTTCTGCATTTCCCCTGGAGAGGAGCAGTATTTCTGCCCCCACAACCAGTTCTGTGAGACATTTCTGTAGTAGAGCAGAGAAGTCTGGCCCCTGTTCAGGGCAGAGACTGGCCTTGCAGTCCAGCCCCTGTTGAGCTGGGATACTTGGGAGGACAAGAAAATAGTTAAGTTCCTGACTTTCAAAGTGGACAGGCATTGATGGCAGGGACTTGTCAAATGTGAATTTTGTTTACCTTCCTTGCAGTAGCACAGCCCATCCACAGGGGAACAAGTGCCATCGTTCTTGCAGTTACAAACCGACGAGCAATTGGTTCCGTAGGTCCCTGCCACGCAGGGAATGGTGCAGTCATCTCCCTGCAAGCCAGAAAAGTCAGAGTCAGCTGAAGAAATGTGGCATGCAGGAAATTCCCAGCTCGGCACAGGGAAGCTTTCTCTCTCTGAACAGTGAGCAGAGTGTTGTGAGTTGATTGCTGAGTCTTCAGCACTCGAGCAGTCACCGCTGCTTCCCATGATTATGATGCAATTAGTGCTTTGATTGACTTGGAGGAAAGGGACAAGTTTCTGGCATTCATTCAGCAGGAGGTGGGGAAGTTACAAAAACAAACCTCCTAGAGCAGATGTTAGATCATTAAGCAAAACATCACTTACGAAGCACTAATCACAAAATATACAGTCTGAAACCGTGCAGAGATTGCTCTGCGGTTCTTGGAAAATATATTCTAAGAATAGGGTTGTTAAAAACCTAAAGGGTCTCGTACATGCTCATCTTCCACAGATTGGCAGAGAGGAAAACGACGTGGCAGGTGCATCAGACCTTTTTGATGTGTAGCTGGTACCTGCATTTGTTTTCAATTAATTTGCATGAGATTGTGACTTTAGGAAAAAGCAGAACAGGAGTGATGCGTATGGCAGAGACAGGAGGCACACAGCAGAACACAGGAACGTGGTCTCTGTCCTAATACTGCTCTAGGTGTGGGCAAAAGGAGGGAAAGGGGAATAAATACTTATATTTTACAGAAATACAGAATGCTCTAACACTGCATTCTGATGTGCTGCATACACTAATCATCTTGTGTGGTGAAAGGATAGACACAGTTCTTACTAATACTGTTCATCTGATACAACAAGGGAATTAAAATGTGAGCACAATAAGGTTTAAAGCAGTTGTGGTTTAACCTCACTAATTGAGGTTTAAGCCTTAGTAAACTTACTGAGTCCCACAGCTGGGTGTACACATTAACATATACAAGGTATTTTGGTTTCCTTTTCCTCTGTGTGTAATCCTGACTTTCACATTGCAAATTAGCTCCTAAATTTACTACTTCAGTGAGTCAAACTTAAATAATTTAGTTCCATGCAGGGAAAGTGAGCCTACTACAAGTTAAAAAGTAACTCCATTGCACGGTGTAACCTGTGCCATAGCTCAGAGGAAAAGATGTTGGTCAAAATGTATTTTTGCAGGTGAGAGGCTTCACTGTTTGATAGGAGGATCCATTTATCAGGAGTGAAATGTGCACCATGTCAGCTTCCCTATGCTGTGACAAGTACCTCCAGGAGCCTGTATATCACACAGCAGACACCCAGACAGCACAAGGAAATATGAACAGATTTCTGAGCATCATAAACCCCCACCTGCTTTGCTGGAGCAATTCTGCCTCACACCAGTGTGACTCATCCTATTTTAGACCTTTCAGAAAAACTTTGTTTCAGGGGGGAAGGAAAGGAAACAGTTAAAATATTCTGCTCACAAGTAAATCCTGCAAGTTTCTGATTTTTGAATGAAGGCACTGTTTGTAAAAGATGCTATCTTTGACCTTGGTGGAGTAAAACAAGTGCCCCTGGAAAGGCCTGGCAGGAAAAGATGCTGCCTTGACAGCCAGAAAATCCAAAGCAGGCTGCCCCTCATTACCCTGCCAGCATGCCTATGGAATGAGCTCCAGGAGCCCGGGCTGGCAGAGGGGCATTCAGTCTCCACGCCTAATCAATCCTCTGCCTTTCTCCTGTGTGTGACAATTAGACAGCCAATTAGTGCCACTTAGGAACCCTTATCCTGTGTGAATGAAACTCCCAACTCATTTCATGTACTACACAGAACTGCTGGTACTGCTAATAATTTCTATGATGACTGACCTTATCTGGATTTGAACTAGTGATCCAGAAGGAAAAGAAAATTCCTTTGAAAAGGAAAGGAGAAGAGAGTGATGTGGAGTTAAAATACCCCTTAGGGAACCACATTAACCAACCACAGAATCATCAGGGTGAGGAGAGACTGAAGATCATCCAGTCCAACCATCAATCACCCCAAAACCACATCCCCACATCCTGACACCTCTAAACCACCATCTGGGCCAGGGCTGGAGGCAGCAGCAGGATTTCCAGTGTCTCAGCTGATGTTCTGTGACCACAGAGCAGCTGGTGCTGGGGGCAGTGTTCCCTGGCCAGGCACAAGTGGAGTGGATTCACTAGTTTTCTGAAATCACTTTGGATTATCCCAAAGAAAAGGGATACAACTCCCTGAAAAGGGCTTGTAGTGAGGTGGGTGTCAGTCTCTTCTCTCAGGTAACAAGAGACAGGATAATCAGGTGAGGAAATGGCCTCAAGTTGCACTAGAGGAGGTTTAGACTGGATATTAGGGAAAATTTCTTCACAGGAAGGGCTGTCCAGCATTGGAACAAGCTGCCCAGGGAAGTGATGGAATCACCATTCCTGAAATCTTAAAAAACCATGGGGATGTGTCACTTGAGGACATGATTTATCGGTGAATACAGTGGTGGTGCTGGTTGATGGTTGGACTTGGTGGTCTCTGAGCACTTTTCCAACCTTAAAGATTCTGTGATGGTCACAAGGTGAACATCAGGCTGTTTATTCCAAGCCTTTGAGTGTTGGCATTTACTTTAATGTCCTTGGCTTTATGGACTGACAGAGCTGGGCATTCTGGCTGCCCACCATCCACTCACGTACTTTGCAAACAAACCTTAACTGAAAAAAAAAAATACCTGGTTTAATGAGATTTCTATCCCCAGGTTTGACAATTGAGACCTTCAGAGCTCTCTGAGTGACAACTGCCAAATACACTTAACTTCTTAATTACATAAGAGGAAAATGCTCTTGAACTATACCACTGGCTCTAAGATTTTATTAATTATAAATGCACACCTTGTTATTAACATTTTGAACTTGATTTGGGAGAATGACCTCTGAAATGAAATGCATTCAGGTACTGTTAAAGATATGTAAATTCCACCTCCCTCTCACCACCTGCCCAAGTGGATAATGCTGCAGTGTATGCATCCAGCTGTTAATGAGTTATATATTCTAATAAACTGATTTTAAATTGTGTGTACTGAATCTTCACTCTTGCAATATGGTACTTTATGTTTCTATCCTATTTAGTAAAATTAATCAACAGCTGTGCTCCTTATGTTGATTATTCTTTTTTTTTTCCTATTAAGATTGGGAGGTTAATGAGGATAGTGCAACGCCTGGATGTGGTATCTATGCTAGGAAGGAGTAGCTAATTCAATCAAATATATACCCCTGGAAATGTTAAAGCTCTATTAAGAAATTGAGCTATAAATAACTTGGTCTTTTCCATCTCTGTGTTCCCAATCAGAATGACCCATATGGACTTTGCAAAGTTTCAAAGGTGTTTCATTTTCAATATTTTCACTTACAGGAGCCAGCTTATCAAAATATACCCCTAAATCAATCCACTGGGTTATTTCTAATTTCAGGGGTCAAATCTGACTTTAACATAAACAATGGGAAATCTCTTTAGGGAATGTGGGCTCAGGGCCAGCTGTGGGAAATGCCCTGCTCTGTGTGGAGCAGCAGGTTCCTGCTCTCTGCTCTGCATCACCCCAGCCTGGGAGAGGCCACCTCAGTGCCACCAAGCACGGGGTGTCCCACACCTCACCCCTGCTCAGAAATTACCACCACAGAGCCTCTTGTTGGAAATCCAGACCTGGGGGGAGCACCCCAACATGGCAAAGATAGAGGATGGAAGATACAATTCCTGGGACCCTAAAAGTCTCCTTTACACCAGAATGAATGGTGGCAGTGACCTAAGCAGCCCCACCTATGACTTTCCATACCTGCAAGCCCTTCAGAAACACCCATTTTTGCTGGAACTGACAGCCCTTCCCAGCACCCCGAGAGCTTTGGGCATCCAATTCTTGTTATGTTTAATTCTCCCCTATGGATTGAGGGTGAGGTCCAAGGAACCAAACTCCATTAATAACTCAGGCTGCCAGCTCACATCCATCAGCATCAAATATTAATAGACTCCGAGGGCCACAGCATCCATCTTTCCAGATGGCAGTCAATAATCTGTCTTGTTTCTGTTCAGGGAGAGGGGAAGATTTTCCTCCACCAAAATTATTATTGTTCAATATTAGTAGAGCTTAAAGACACAATGCTGCCTTAGGTGTTGGCTGTGTTAACAAGTTCTGGCTGCTTCAGAAAGTGTTTTCCCTGGATTAATGTTACCCTAACAGGTTACATTTCTTGTTTCTTTTAAAAATGCATTCCTGCTATAAGCAGTGATCAACTCCCTTAAAATCCTTTTCTAGTTATCAGTACACAAATTTGTATTTATTCCTGTGCATTTGGGATTAGGACTTCAAGTCTGTGAAATGCATTTTGAAAGGAAAAAAAAAAAAAAAAGGGTATCCCAGACCATAAAGAGAGTTAATAACCCAGCAGTGGTCAACAACATCCACCAAAGTTTGCACCCGCGCCTGGTCTGTCACAAAGCTTGCTGTTTAAGGATGTGAAATTAAGGATTTCAGAAGTATCTACAATCTACAGGAATACAATTCCCTCGGAGGGCCGAAGTCTGGTTCCACTGAACTCGGTGGCAAAACAGAAAATCAATTTTTCAAGGCTTCCGCAATGCAGAAGAGGAACAAGGTGTTATTGAACCTGGCCTCAAGTTTGCATGACAAAGACCTGGGTGACAGCTTTGCTCTGGAGCTTTAATCTGCAAGGAGCTGAAATTCCTCAACTCCCACAGGTTACTGGGGGCAACTGACAGCGCTGAAAGGCAAAAGATTGGAACTTTGGTAATCTGCAGTGGGACTCCAGCTAACCAGAGACTTCTAACACCTGATCTGATCCCTCCCTCACCCCCTCCTCGCCAGGCTGGGCAGGTGAATCAGAGGTGCAGCCCCTGGCACCAGCCCAGGGATGCTCCATGCTCGGTGCCCAGAGCACTGAGTGGGAAGAAGGGCACAGTGCAGAGGCTGCTGTGTGTGCTGATCTGCAGACCAGGGAGGCAAAGTGCTGCTGCTGTTTGTACCTGAGGCCTGTGTGGCCAGATAAGCTGATCAGTATGGATTTAGCACCTACAAATGTATATTTCTGTGTACACACAGCACGTGGGACACCGGCGTGCTGGGACATGGTGTCTGCGCACTGATGCAGATCACAGATACACTCCTGTATATTTACTTATTTAATTGTGACATTTACAATTAACCCAAAGTGGTTCTCCACAAACATTCCCTCAAGGTAAACATATGGTATCCAGCAACACAAACTGTCAGAACAAACTAATTTCCTTAATGGTGTTCATTGGAAATTACTGTGCTCTTCATCAGCACATCAGCAGCAGGGGGAAACTTTGTACTTGCACCGGGCTTGTCCTCCACCCTGGACTCAAACAATTTATTCATGACCTTGCTACACAGCGTCTTTAGCTTTCCAGACATAATGATGTCCTCTGGCAGAATTCCTTTCCCCTCTGGGTGTTACTAATTACTCCCTGCAGAAGCTATTATTGGTGCTAATGATAAAATGCAGTAAAACCTTGGGGAAGGCTCCTGTGCCAAGTGTTCCGTGTGCAGGTGATTGCTGTGACTGAGCACTGACAAAAGTTCCTTTACCCAGCTTGTCACACGATGTGATGGAGCTGTGCTGGGGTTTGATACACATCTAAAAGGACAAAATGAAACCACCAGTGATCTTATTCAGTCTCCTTTTCCCTGTGCCCTTTTCATGGGAAAGGCAGAAAGGATGGGAAAGAGTTTCCTTACCCTTAAAAAAATGACTTTACAGCTCATGACTCATCCAAAGACAGAACCATTGGCAGCCTGAATGCCAGAGTCTTTCATGAAATCATCAACCCCTCCAAGAACCATCTGCAAAGCTTTCCCCAGCCTGCACCCCGGTGACACTGCATTCTCTGAGCAAAACACGGAGATGCCAAGCACGGATCCCTTTGGGAATGAGCAGAACCTCCCCTTTGCTTCCTATAACTTTACAGGGATTTACAAACCTTTACAAATGGATGTCAGCATTTTATTTCACCTCTGAATTTGTGCTAATATGCTAATTCATACAGTAAATTTCACAGTAAATGCCAAGTCCAGGATTACTCAGCCTGATATTAATTCTTAAATTTGATGATGGATTAGAAGTATTCAGCAGAACATGCACACAAACAAAATGGAAACTTCATTTGTTATAAAGAGTGGGTAAGCAAAGTATTATAAATAATGTCAATTTTAAGAACCTACAGTATTTTATTAGATACAACTTAATTTTACTTTACTGATCAGAGTCTTTTCTAGCAAAGCTCTGAGCTCTGAGTGAGAGGGGAGTAAAAGTTACCACAAAGTAACTGGAGTTGTTATTTTCCAAACTCTAAAAAATCTGGTTAAATTTCCTGGATTCCTTTTTTATAAACCCGGATATATTTGCTGTGGCCTGTTACTGGCAGAACTCACATTACTCCCTCATTAAGGCCACAGAAGAACCAGGACCATTTGTTCTCATTTCTGGCCTCTTGGTCCCCAGAACCTCTCACTCCCTGCCTGGGTAGTTTCCCACTTCACAGCCTCAAAATTGATCTGAGATGCATTAACAGTATATTTGGGTTACTTTTATTAAAAAAAAAAGAGTACCTCACCCTCTGGTGCCTGGGCTACAATGGGTTTCAGAGCAACAATTATCCATCCATCCTCCCAGAAGGGACCTTTCCCAACCCATTGCCCAGGCACCTTGGGAATCATTTGTCACAGCTTAGGAGAGCCTTTGGATAGGATTTGGCTGCCTGGGGAATAATTTGAACCTATCAAGATGGGAGAACTTGTGCAGCCCCTTGGTCTGGACACTGTGCATGTGGAGAACTGGAATTAACTGCACAGGGCTCATGGTTTCCAGCCCAGCAAATCCCAGCTGTGAGGGGTTTTTTTGTGGAACATGGAAGGATTTGTGCATCTCAGGAGTCAGGCACTGCCTGTTGGCTCAGGGTCCTCTCACACTGGGTCTCCACTGGAAATTCATCTTTTCCAGTGGAGGGTGCACAGAATCTCACCGCTCTCCTGCCCTCCAGCAGCTTGGCTCCAACGTGCTCCATACAGCCAAAAGGAACAATGCCCTGGCACAGTAAAACTGATGAATAAAAGCAGCAAATCCTGGCTTTGGGAGGGATTTTTCCCCTCCATGAAATCCAGTGAAAACAAACACAAATAAAACCTTCATTTAAAAAATTGGATTTTGCATACTAAAAGCCAGCAAACCTGAGCTGGATTTCTGTCAGCAGGCATTATAATCCCCCTCACCACCAGGGAACAGTTTTCTAGTTTGCACTAAAACTATGCCCAATACCAGTCAGTTATCTGCAATTAAAAAAATCCATTCCTACAGTACCAGTTACCTAAACACGGTTATTAAAAAAAGGAAAGAGAATTCAATAAAGAAAGCGGGCAAGAAATCCCACCCTCCCTCCCTCTTCCCGTAAATCAGGGCAGCACTTGCTGGCAAAAAAAAAATCTAGCCTGACTTTACAACACTTGAATATCTGCCTGGTTTAGTATTTAGGCTTAACTGCAGAGCCCTTTAGTGTCAGCAAGGCAATGAATACAGCATCATATAATTAAATGTATTCAGAAGGAAAGTAGTGTGGCGAGTACAAAAGATGATCATCAACCTCTGAACAAGAATATTTTTTTATGCAGTCAGCACTTTTCACCTAATAGAATATCACAAAACACATTTATCCAGGAAGGACCTCTCCAAACTCAGGGAATTGGATTTAGACTGGGTAAACCAGGTAGATTATCAAGGCAGGTAAATCATGTCTGTACCAGAGGGATTTCTCGTGTCCAGTGTGGGGCCAGCTGGGAAACCAGGTCCTCTCTAGTTAAAGCAATTTAAACCTGGAATTTAAACCTGGAATAAGGCCACTGCAGATTTATACAGGTGAGGCAGGGAGCAAACTCAGAATATTTTAAACTTACTCTGGGGAAGCTGTGAAGAGTCAAACATCTGTGGGGATCATTGCTCTCACTATAACCAGCTTTGATCAGCTGCTGTTTTACAATGCTCCAAAACACATGGCCAGATCACAATTAAATATCCTCAAAGGTAAAATGGCCCAGTCATCCTGTGCATTATTTCAAGTTAGTGGGAATTATTTGCATCCCTGATAAGTACATCTCTGGCACATCTCCATGATGTGCCCAACAAACCACTCATGTCCAAACTGGGGATGGAAGGTGGCTAAATGTCAAAATACCAAGCCACAGTCCTTGAATATACTGGTAAAGATTTAAAAAAACTGTTTTTTTGGGCCTTTTTAAAATGAAGGCATCAAAATCAGTGTTACCACTGTGGTAAAGTAAAGATTTTGATACACTGTGTGCAGTTCCATCATTTCCTCCCCCAGATTTGGGCAGAGCAGATCAGTGGCTAACAGGACCCTTCTGGAAATAAAGATTAGCATTTCACAGCCAGGCAGTGACCTTCAAAATGGGAACCCAGAGCTGCCTGTCAATTCTGCCCCAGCTACTTAATGGAAATACCTTTGCTTGGACATTTGAGATGGTTTTTGGTCTATCCACACAGCCTGAGTGTCACAGTCCAAGATCCTCCTTGTAAAACAGCTGTGGCCTCCTGACTTTTTTTGCAATAATAAATGTGGGTTCTGGCTGTCAAGTCTGAACAGTTCTGCAAAAAGGACATCAGCTAAAACAGGAAATAGAAGGCATCATTTATACTTTCAGCCCCTATGATGTTTTCTGGCAAGAAGATCCACAGTTTAATTATAAATACAAATGAGAAGAAACATCTTTATCTGCTTGCTTCAAACCCACTGCCTGATTTTTAATTGGGAAACTTCTTATACTGTGATAAGTAGCAAGAATGCATTCCTTCTTCCCCTTCCCCCATGGAGTGAGAGACCTCTCACATCCCTACCCTCAGTGACCCCTTCTCTAAGGAGAATCATCCCACTGTTATTCCCATTTTATGGTAGCCATTTCACAACTTAATTACGCATTCTGTGAAAAGCACTCTCTTTGTTTTTAACCTGCTGTGCAATCATTTAATTGGTTGGCCCTTGTTCCTGGGTTATTAGAAATAGTAAATAACCATTCCTTGTTCATGTTCTGTGCACCATCCCCAGTTCCACAGATCCCTATCGTGTCCCTCCTCAGCCATCTGTTTTTGGAGCCGACTTCCCACTTATCGAGTGACTCTCTGTAGAAATCGTTCCATATAAAAGATGATCTTTGTCACCATTTCCATTCTACCCTTTCTAAGCAGGAATCAGCCGAGCTGTGTGCAGTAATTTGAGACTTGGATATATTATGGATTTACACAATACCAAAAAAATGGCTTTTCCATCCTGTTTTATTCTCATCCCGACCATTCTAACTATTCTGTCAGGCGCTCTGGATTAGTTTGAGTTTTTGAAGTTCATTGAGGGGTTGAGTTTTTCAGAAAACCACCCACAGTGATTGCCTGATCTCTTTCCCTGAATAGCAGGAATTAAATTAGAACTCTTTTTTTTTGTGTATTTACTTAACATTATTTTCCTATCATCTATTAGTCTACATTGTTAAATACTGAATTTCAATATAGCCAGTCATTCAGGAATCTTTCCCCAAATTTGCTACTGCCTTGACAATCCCAATATTTTCACATTATTTGCAAACTTTCTATTAGACTTCCTCCACAGCTGTATTGTCCAACTAAGGACAATGTCCAAGCATGGCTTCAAACCAATCCATCAGTGCACACCTGACCTCGTGTCCACACCCCAAAGGACTGGGTCCAGGAGGAGCTAAAAGTGCTGGAAACAGCAGGAATTCTCCACTGCCCCCTTGCTATGAGCACTGGAGCCATGGAAGTAGCAATGTGGATGGAAAACACAAAGGAACAGGGCTGATGCTGCAAACAGCTGTGGTGGACCTTGGTGCTGAGCTGCAGGATCCACAGGTGAGAGGATAAAAGCAAAAAAAAACCATCATCTAAAAATCTAAAAAAAGAAAATGTCATCTAAAAAAAGAAAAGTTGTCAAGTCTAAGCTAATGGTTTTTGTGATGTAATTCTGAAAAGCTGGTAAATAACCAGGTTACCACACACAGGCAGATAAGAGAGATCCCCTTCAAACTCTCACAGATATTCCTAAAACAAAACCCTATGGCAAAAGAGTTTGAGATCAGGTAAAATTGCAGTTGCTCTTTGGCCTAAGAAAACAAAATCAGGATTTTTCATTTCTACATGTTTGATTGTGAAAGACAACACAGTTGCACAGCAAATAAAATGCAAAACTAACCTATGACTTAAACCCTGTCCTTAGGAAGTTTTAACAAAGTCAGTTTGCAATTTGAACTACCAGGAGAGTCAGCTACCAACACTTACATGCACAGAACCATGGATAGTGTGGATAAAGATATATACATTTGGAAGCCTGATAGATGAAAGGAGGCACTGCTATTGGCAAGCAGTTCATCCCTCTGCAAAATTCATATCAAATAACTCAGTCTGAGCAGAATATTGAGCTCCACTGGCTCTGAATGAGGCTACAGGAAGAGAAGTGCAATTTGACACAGCCACATTGCCAATTAAGGATAAAACACATGAAATATGTCAACTAGCAACAAAGGCAGAGGCTTTCAGGCTTTCTGCACCAAGTTGGTTCCTTTGGACCCACTTAGGAAAACTTTGGAGTTATTCGGGTAAATAAAACTGCAGCAGAGCCCAGTAAAAGTAAATACAAGAAGAAAGAGAAGACCTGGGACTTGCTCAGAGTTCTTATCAAATTATAAACTCTGTGTGTGAGTGAGTATGTTCTCATTAGTAGAGGCAGACACTGAGGCAAACCCCCCTCTTGTGTACCTGGGACAATCCCACTGAAGGCAGCAGTTGTGTTCAGGTAAACTTGGGCTGGCAAAGTAGAATTTGAGCTGTCACGGACAATTTCTGGAGCTCGTGCATTGACAAGAGAGTGAGCAGAGAAAAATGAAATGGAATAGCTCATAAAAGGCTCTGAAAAGTTCCACTGAATTCAAAGAATGGGCTGCAGTTTGCACAGCTGAGCGGGAGCCACTGTGTCCTGTGCATTCAGTGACCTTGTTAAACACTGCGGTACAACAGTTCACCTGCTCTAAAGCATCCACCCAGAGCCCTGAGGCGGGAGCAGAGCCTTTGTTCCTGCCCCTGCAGCCGGGTGCTGCCAGGGGCACTGCAGGCTCTGGGACAACACTGCAGGCTCTGGGGGGGCACAGGGGCACTGCAGGCTCTGGGACAGCACTGCAGGCTCTGGGACAGCACAGGGGCACTGCAGGCTCTGGGGGAACAAGGGGCACTGCAGGCTCTGGGGGAGCACAGGGGCACTGCAGGCTCTG
Organism: Vidua chalybeata; assembly: GCF_026979565.1. Lineage (NCBI taxonomy): Eukaryota > Metazoa > Chordata > Aves > Passeriformes > Viduidae > Vidua > Vidua chalybeata. The sequence continues at coordinate 18,687,399 of NC_071542.1, forward strand.
GGGGAACAAGGGGCACTGCAGGCTCTGGGACAGCACAGGGGCACTGCAGGCTCTGGGACAGCACTGCAGGCTCTGGGACAGCACAGGGGCACTGCAGGCTCTGGGGGAACAAGGGGCACTGCAGGCTCTGGGGGAACAAGGGGCACTGCAGGCTTTGGGGGGGCACTGCAGGCTCTGGGGGAACAAGGGGCACTGCAGGCTCTGGGGGAACAAGGGGCACTGCAGGCTCTGGGGGAGCACAGGGGCACTGCAGGCTCTGGGGGAACAAGGGGCACTGCAGGCTTTGGGGGGGCACTGCAAGCTCTGGGAGAGCACAGGGGCACTGCAGGCTTTGGGGGGACACTGCAGGCTCTGGGGGAACAAGGGGCACTGCAGGCTTTGGGGGGGCACTGCAAGCTCTGGGGGAACAAGGGGCACTGCAGGCTCCGGAGCACCGCGGCTCCTGCAGAAATCCCTAATTGGTCCAGAGGAGCTCTGGGGGAGAAGAGCACCAGGCCTGACTGACAGCACTGACATGAAAACCTCTATAAAACTGATATAAAACACTGATATCAAAATCAATAGGGGAGCAGCTTGGTCTGGAACCTGGAATACACCAGGCCTCCCCATAATGATCTTCCCTGTTGGCACTGGAATGGAGATTATCTCCTCCTGTAATTCAGCAGAGCCAGGAGAATACATTTGTGAGTAGTTACTGAAATCCTGGCTTAGCCCACATCCAGCTCCCTTGCACTGAGGTGATGTCCATTGTTCCCTGAATGATGTGTGGCAGTGTCACCCCACAGCTGGACTGATTTTCCAGCTTCACCTGCCATTTGGGAAAGGTGCAGGACAAGCTGGGTGGCTGACAGTGCTCACGAGGGGTGCTGCTCCAAAAGCTCTCAGTACCTGTGCTCTTTGTCCCCAGAAAAAGCCCTGCAGGGACCTTGAGATGGATCACACAGCCACGTCACCAGGCTTGACCTGAAGCAATGGTTTGTGAAGGGAAAATGGTAAAAAGGCTCAATGTGCCAGCAAATTTGCCAGTAGCTGGTGATAGAAATGGGGATTGTGATGTACACACTGATCCACAGGGAGCTGGACTGAGACCAAGTCATTCCATGCAGGGCACTGCACAGCCATGGGAAGATCATTCTCAGTCTGCACTGATCACGCCGAGTAGTTTTGGGATGAAAAAATTTATAGTCTGTTATTAGCCCAAATGGACTACAAAAAAATCAAAGCACAGCCATTGCATGCACACAAATGTTCTTTTGTAAGCACTGAGAAGTGGGTAAGAAAATTCAGATGCCATCAGTGAAAAGGGACATCAAGATGTGATTCAGAGGCAGTTTTCATCTGCTCTGTGAAGGTGCAAAAATCTTGGTAAGTGCAAATGATCTTTGATCAGCTCTATTTATGTGGAAAATGTACCAAAACATTGTGTGTGAGATGTTTTGATCTCTGTTTGTAAACTCAGACCTTCCAACTTGCAGCCCAGATGACAGGAAAACTTCTGCCCAATGGGAAAGTGTCAGTTCCTTCCTTCGAAAAACATTTTCCCAGCTCACTCTTGGGCTGTATGGAACAGAGAGGTTTTGTTGCCTGCTTTTGTTGCCTCCATTTCTTGTTCCACATCCACTTGTGAAGTAATATGTAAGTTTCAAAAAACAATCAGCTGAGCTTTCAGACTTACCTCTATCTAGAAGATACCAAGAAAATGCAAATTCAAAGGGGAGTCCATTCCTCAGAGACCAAAACCGAATTAGTGTAATGGGCCTGGTTGTGTTGCTCTGGCTGACTGATTTCTATCTTTATTCACTTTTTAAATAACAGGTGAATATAATTTTTTTACTTTCATCATGGTTTCCCACGGCACAGCTACATCTTCCATTTTTTAAGGTTACTTTAGTTGAATTTCCTATGTCTCTGCCTTTCACATCACCTCCAGACCTAAAACTGACACTGATATCTGTTATCAAAGAGACTGCATTTCCTTCTTGCTGGCTTTGACAAAAAGAGCCTCTCAAACCTGCTCAGAGCACTCTGAATCTGCCAGGTCTCTTTGGTGACTCTTCAGCTGCATCTCACAGCTCCCTGTATCAGAGCAGGCCTTCCCCTTTTGAGCTGTTTCTGGGATCACCAGGACAGTCCTCCTGGCTGGCTTGGTCTTTCTTTCCCCTGTCTATGTCTCTTTACTTCAGGGGTAGCTGAGGAATTAGTCAGGGCTACAGTGGGATATTCCCAAACTTCTTAAAATTAACTCTGCTAAGAACTTTTGGATAACTGAGGTGAAACAAAGGGGAAAAAAATAACCATGAAAGAGTTCAAAGGCTGGGAGAATTGGAATCAGTTTCTTCTATGTCTTGACTTCATATTCAACTTTTGCTCAGGCAAAGCCCTTTTCTTTTTTCGGGAATGTGATCTATGGTACTTTGAACCTGGTTATGCAGTCAAGGGATTAAGTGAGTCTAAGGTCCCTGAGCTCACCTGAGTGTTCTTAGCCAGGTAAAGCATCAAAAGAGACCTGACAGCATTACTGCAGCGGGGCAGGAGAGGCCAGAGGACTGAGGATAGAAATCAGTGGCAAGCAAGGCTCTTGTAGCTCCCCAACTTCTAAGACAACTTGTTTTACTTTTATTTTCAATTAATAATTCATGCCCTGCCAGCTACAGGCCATGCTCAGACCCACCTGCACAGTGAGGGTGCCTCTCCTCGTCACCTCTGCCTCTGCTCCTCGCCCTTCTCTGTGGGTTTGAGACATTGGGTCATGGACACAAATGGGAAACCAGTGAGGAGAAAATGCATCTTCCCCCTGCTCCCGGGTAATTCATGAAACCAGACCCTGCAAACCATTCCTGTTGCCTGTGATACTCCAGTTAATTGGACAACTGCTGTGCCAGGAAACCTCTCCCCCACCTACAGCAAGTAAAATTTATACTGGTGGCTGGTAACAAGAACATCTTGATAAAATGGTTGAATTTATTTTATACCTAGAAATGAAAAGAGCTCTTAACAAAGGGGGGTAACTGATATGCTCGGTAAATCAAGGATAAAAGGACACAGGCTCTATTGAAGATTTTTTCCCCTCGTCTTTTCTTTTTAAACCTTTTGATGAGGTGCCCTGTTGCTTTGAGATGAGCTTCCACTGAAGTACTTTTGGAATTATCTCAAAGAGAAATGGATCATTTAAATGAGTGAAAGCCCCCAAACCAGATCCTCTATCTCCAGCCTTATGTTCATTTTTTATATTAAGAATTTTGTGAAATTTATAAAATAATTTTACTACCGAACCACGGGCTTATAACACAAAGAAGTCTCATCCATTTTTTCCCCTGCTTCCTTGTGAAGTGGTGAAGAATGATATATTTAGAATAAAGATGAAAGTTAGTATGTAGAAGAGAGGGAATACTCTAATAAATTTGTACCTTGTGTGTTTAGAAAACACCTACAGGCAATGATGCTTCCAATTTCTCCAGACCTACCTGGGACTTGGGTCCTTCAGGGAAAATTCAATTGCAGATAAGATAAGGTGCTCCTTTCTATTTACTCTGTTTTTTCTTTTCAGACAACAGAGAGAATTTTAAAGGTGTAGGACAGGAGAACAGGCTTCCACTTTCTTAATATAAAGATAAAGATATTTCTTCTCTCCTCTATGCTTTTTTCAGGGAACAAGACATATGGTATGTGCCAGAAGGAAGCCTGTTAGGGCTGGAATATACAACAGACTGGACCTCTAAGTGTTTATGACCTCTAAAGGACCATAATCATGGCCCTTCTCATTCTATGGAACAGTAAATGGGTCATTTTACTCAGTGAGTAGGCACAGAGCAGGCTAAGACTGGTCTGAGTCTGTGTGTGGGTGTTTGTACTGACCAAGAGATTATCCATTACAAAATTTGGTGTGCATTTGCTTTGCATTTGAATAGCTTTACAGCACTATAATTTATACTTATTTTTCCTAAGTGCTTGAGCAACTGTTCATTGTGTGCTACAAGGGCTGACTTTTACTCAGTGTGCAGGTAGGTTGTAAAGTTTTACTCTGATGTAAACCCTGGGAACAATTTGTACCCCTGTGGTAGAGAAAGCATTATGGTGAGAAATTCAGGCATGCCAGACAAAATTATGGACTTACAGACCCAAATGAAGCCTGTGTTTCAGTACTTAAGTGCCTGGATTCCCACTGAGCCCAGCCAGAGATCCATACACATAAGCACCTCTATAAGGATATATTTGAAAGGCATTAATTGTGCTTTTAAAATGCAATTTTGATACAATGCCAACAGAAGATGCAAATAGCTACAGATGCACAGTACTGGGATAAATCTTGGAAAGCTTTAGAGAATCCAATTCCAAAAGCTGAAAGCTCTTCTAGTAAGAGATCACCACTGCTGTAGTTTCCATACTTTGCAGCATGTGATTGGCTTGTGTGGGATCTACCAATATAGTGAAGAAATAGAGAAATGTCAAAATGGATTCTTTCATTTTGGTGATGAAGTGCTTGCTCTGCTTGCCAGCATGCAGGGTTCAATAAAAACAGACAGGTCTTCAAAAAATAGCAGCATAAATAGATGAACTCTTTAAAGTAATATAAGTTCTGTCATCTGGATGTGAAATATAGACCTAAGTGCCCGCTGAAGTAAAAGCTGACCACATTCCACAGAGAAGTGTTAAAAGTTTTCTCAGAGTGTCTTAGGCTGAGAAATGTTTTAACTACAACTCTCCTTGCCACAACACACAGAATGGAAGCATTTGAAGTTAAACTCATTTTTCAAAAGAAGAAACAAAGCATCCATAAAGAAACAAAGGCGTAGCACGGGATGAGGTCTCTAGGTGGCCACTGCTTTCAGGGAAGCTGCAATTAGCTGTGCAAGGGAGAAGGTGAGGTTACTTGTATCTAAATAGCATTTATAATGATTTCAGCAGCTAAAATGCTGATGGGTATGTGCAGGGAGTTGGTTTCAAGATTTCCTTGTGAGACACAAGGTCAGGATTCCTGTGGTCTCCTGTCATATTTAATTCATATCCTCTGGCCTTCTCCACCATGTTTATTGAATTACAGGAATAAAATTCAATGAACCAAAAACAAAAGAAGAGAGAGAGGACATGGCAAGTCCCGCTTTCTTTTATGTCCCTCCTGCACACCTGAGTTCACTGGACTTATAGGAGAACATGTTGGAGCAGAATTTGGAAGGAGGGGGAGGTACAAGTTAGTATATCCCCTCTCACCATCCCCATAATTACATCCAGATAATTTATTGCAAGCAGCAGCCATTTCCACATGGGAGCGAGGATCCAATTTCTACCATTCAAGACTCTCCCTGGTGCTTTTTAGGGCTGATCTGTGCACTCCCTGTGTGTGTTTGCCAGGTTCCTTCTGGTCACAAGCGAGATGGCAGCAGAACAGCTTTAGAAAACCATTCTTCAGAAGAGCGTTCTGGCAATTCATCACTTCAGTGCTAAGAGGAAACCCTCAAATATGTTAAAAGTCCCAGCTGGAGGGAAGTGCCCTCTTGGTGTGCTTGTAATGATGATTCCCTGCAACCATCCGAGTTAAACTGATACAGCCTTTATCCTCCTTTACAAGTGGGATGCAGGAAGCAAAGCATTCCCAACAGGCCTGTGGAGCAATGGGGAATAGGTCTGTGATTTTGGGGAGGATTTTGTTGTGTCTCCTCTACCATTATCCTGTTTCCATTGCCCTGTGTGCTGCCTCCAAGAACTGCCTGGTTTGGGTCGTGGATCCCTCAGCCAAATCCATACTCAGTTCTGCAAGGTGGTTCAGAACCCACAGAGGTAAAACAGAGCCATCCCCCCATGCTGTGGGGGGATCACAGCAGCACCTCACACAAATACCCTGATACTCAATAACAGTTTTACAACTTTGTCATTTGGGTTTGGAGCCAGACATATGCAAATCTGACTCTTGAGTTCGACCCAAAACATTCACAGAAAAAATAAGGCAGAAGATGTTTTGAAATTCTATCCTAAACTGCAAGCTCACCACTATTTAGCTTGGGCATTTTAATTTTTGGAAATGTCACAGCTAATAAATAATGTATTTTCTTTAAGCTACCATATAAATTTTTATTTTACAACTTGAATCTGCTTAAATCTCCAACAATTAAGTGCTCTCCTCACGAACATGGCAGCCTATGGGATGGCTGCCTTTTCACTTAATACATTTAATAAAGGTGACCAGATGCTTTGTGTTTTTAATGGCTTGTTCTGCATCCCAACAAAATGTCCCTGTTTTGGCTGCGAGAGCAGATGATTCATCCTGAAACCCAGCCCAGCTGCCCTGACACAGGCAGGGTGAGTTAAAAACCCACCATCTGTGCTGGAGGAGTGGGCAGGAGGAGTGCTTTGTCAGGAAAACACTGTCCTTCCTTGGGCACTACATATTCCAGGCAGCCAGTAATCCCAAAGTCCTGTGGGTCCAACCCCTCTGCCTTTGCAGATAAATTCAGCAGCTATAACCCCTCTCCCACCATTTTTTCTTCCTTTTCCCCTTCCTGAGAAGCCCCTCAGACTGCTCTGCTCTAGGGTCACAAGTAGATCAAACATTGCTGTAAAATATAAGATGTTGCTCCTGGTTTTATTCTTTCCAATTATATGGCAAAATTCCTGCCTGCGTGGCTGCCTCAGCCAAGCCTCATACTCGAAAAAGCAAGAGGGATTCATTTCTGGCTTTTGTGAATAATTAGCTGTGCCCAGCTCTGCATTAACAGCACTGCTCTGCCAGCTCTGCCAGAGGACACATCCTGAGCTCGGAACCGGCGCTCACCCCATTCAAGGGCAAAGCTCGACCCCAGGCAAAGCTCCCCTGCTGCCTCAGCAAGAGCCAGGCAGGGATATCTGAAGGGAAAGCCTGGCTTGGAGTGTGTCATTGGCATAGGGCACTTCCAGTCTGGTTCTGGCCCCACAACCTTTTCTAGCTCCCTCCTCCCTGCCCGGAGCATCCTGGCAGGATAACGCCCCGGGTGGGAGGGGAAGGTTCCCAGCAACTTTTCTGCACAGCCTGTGTTCTGCAGCACTTGAAAGAACCATTGCAGCTCATCTGGCATGCACACGAATGACAAATATGCTTCAGAGGCAATAAATTAGCAATTTCAAGGCTTTACTTCCCCTCATGGACTAATTGCCAGAGATTATAATATATTATGTGAGAGCAATGATACTAATGCCTAAATATGCTTCAGTGATTATAGAGCTATCCTCAATAACCAAGCTGTTTAAATGTCAATGCAAGAAAGCTCTTTATTATGAGATTAAATATTATTTTGAAGCAATGCAATAGGAACTTCCCAGGCTTTCTGCCTCCACTAATGCTGCCTTGGGGCAATGTATATTGGACAAGGTATGCTTTTTTAAAATGTGTACAGTAAAGGGTCTCTAAATGCTTTTGTGCTGCAAATTTGGACAGCATTCCTAATAAGAAGGAGGATCTTAGCATCTTTTTATTTTGTAGTTGTTGCTAACATGCTGCTGCCTTCATCCTTCCTCCACTTGTGTATCAACTACTGTATAGAGAAGATAAATTCTTGTTTTCTGGTTGTGGAGTTGGGAATCAAACCTCAAAGACCTTTTCCTTCCCCCTCTCCATCCCCCTCTCTAAGTACCATTATCTTGCACAGATGCTTTTGAGTCCAGCCCCTCACACCTAAATAAATCTGGCATTGAGACAACCCCTGGAAATCAGTGAAAGCTCCAACTTTCAGGTTCAGCTGCTGACATGAGGCAGAGAACAAAAGTGTCTTTAAGCCATAGCTCCAATTGCACAGCTCTGCATATGCCAGTTGAGGGTCACAAGCTCAGGTGTGGAATTAGAAGGAAGGGAGGCAGAAATGTCTTTGGCATCCCACTAATCTCATACAGGACATCCCCACTACAGATCTGTCCCAGCTGTGCAGCCTGTGCCTTGATTTCTAGTGAACTTAGTAATTATAATTCATAATTGTTATAATTGTATAGAAAACATAGATAGGCCTGTGGGGACAGATAATGTAAAATGAAGGACAGAGAGAGACAACTTTTTGTGAAGTTTGGTGGAATTCTCTCTTTAAAGTATTTTTTTTCCTTTAGGAAATATTGTTTCTTAAACACTACTGCACTTCTACTCCACAGTGTGCTTCTGAGGGGGAGGAGCTTCATATACAGATAACCAGGGAACTTACTGGCAAGAATTCCATTTTGCCCAGCCTTAGCAGGACTGGACACCTGGATCCATGTCCCAATACTTTCTGCTGCAATTGTTAACTCTGAAGTTATGATGTTTTCATCTTGGCTGGTTTCTTCAGCCATTTTACATCTCAACTATAAAATGCAATGCTTGTTTACCTCAGAATGTCTGCAGCTCTTTCTGATGCTTGGAAAAGACACCTGCCACACAGGCTCAGAAAAGACATAAATTGCTCTATCATTTGTAACATTTTAAAATATCTTCATCTATTAAAATCACAGTGTGATTGACAAGGAACATGCTGAATGGCCATGAGAATTCTTTCTCTGCTCTTCCAGGCAGACAATAATCTGACACCTTTTTTGTTGTCTTGACTTGGAATATACTATGGGAAACCATATCTTTATAACAGCAATAAAGTTAGAACAGAGATGTTAACTAAACAACCAACAGCCACAGACTGACACTGCTCAAAGGACAGCAATGTGGACTTAGCACAGAATGGGCGAAATGACCCACGTTTGGCTGCTTCTGTGCAAATATAATTTCAAATCAGATGAAACCCCTCTTTTATTTTTGCAGCCACTTTATGAAAGCCCTCCCCACACCCAGCCCCACTCACCATGAAGCCTGGGGCGCAGATGCAGCTGCCAGTGATGCTGTCACAGTCGGCCCCGTTGTGGCAGGGACAGGGCACCTGGCAGCCCTCGCCGTAGTAGCCCACGGGACACGTCTCGTTGCAGTAGAGCCCAGCCCAGCCAGCCTTGCAGCTGCACTCCCCAGACAGAGGATGACAACTAATGAAGAGACAGATGTTAATGAGATGTGGGCAGGAAGGAAAAACACAGCCCAGAACATTTCACGTGTCACACTCAGAGCAGGACAAGCCTGGAAACTCGTTAGGGTTTGGTGGATATGAGCAGCTGTATAATTTGGGACATGAGTAGAGTATCTGGTGCTAAATAGCCCAGCATTTCCAAACATCAGGAACTGCCACAGCACTGGTTAGTGTACACCTTGAAGTTTATGCTCTTCCATTCTCAAATCAGTGTGACTTGGATTACTGGCATCACCCACACCATTAATCCTTACAAGCTGTAGACAGATACATGCTGCACTATTTGGCTGTAATGCAGCCAGCTAAAGATGTTCAGGGATAGGAGAAGTTCCAGTGGGTGGAGGAATCAAGAGAGCTGTGAAGATAAACCTGAGTTCAAGAGCACAACATTTCTATTCTATTCTATTCTATTCTATTCTATTCTATTCTATTCTATTCTATTCTATTCTATTTTCTATTCTATGCTATGCTATGCTATGCTATTTATCCCATCCCATCCCATCCCATCCCATCCCATCCCATCCCATCCCATCCCATCCCATCCCATCCCATCCCATCCCATCCCATCCCACTGTCATTTGTGTTTTAAAAGTGAGTGCCACCTCAGCAGAACTTTTCAGCAGGCACAGGTAGAAAGGAAAGTGCTTTGGAAGGGGAAAACTCTCCTTGGAAGAGAAGTTTTGCAAGAAATATTCAGCCACAGTGACCAGAACTGATCAGCACCTGAAGCCTTGGGATTTACTCGGGACAGGAGTTAACAGGAGCCCTGGGACTAAGTCACAGCTGTACAGGGAAATGAGTCAAGTTCCTTTTTGCTGCATAATGAACAACATGAATCCTCTGGCTTTCATTTCTATTCAGTCAATTCCACACCGTTGTGAGAGCACATGGAGAGAAAAGGAGAAAGGAGAATCGAGCCCAAAAGAGCAGACAATGCCTGGTCCCTCTGAATCCCTAGGGGGAACACTCACCCCTCTGCTCCTCCTGCATGAAACTGTTTATCTTTACTGGCACTTTTCCCCCTTGAGGTTTCCTCAGGGCACCACCTGCCCACAGCAGCAGGCTGGGGCTAGGAGAGGAGGAGAGGGAAGGCTGGAGATGGGTTAACTCCTGGTTTGAAGGGATGGAGGATTCTGGGGGATGTTGTCTGAGGCCAGCTGGGAGTGTGAGGCTTCACCTGAGAGCTCAGCACGCTCTGTGGCCTCTGCACCTCAGCACTGCACAGTAATGGCACTGTGCAGTCCTCAGTGAGAGACACGAGAAATAATATTGCCAGAAATCCTGTTTTCTTTACTCTCAGAACAAGAAGAATAGACTTCTGCAAGGTAGGATCTCTCTCTGTGCCTGAGTTTTTTGCATCCCAGAAACAATTTATTTTTCTTTACACTACATCCACTCTCCCTCACTAAATGCCTCTTGCTTTAAAGCAGTGGCCACAGTGAGGCTGCAGGGCTCCTCCTTCAGCCTTGTCCTGCACATTATTGACTCAGATCAAGGCAGAACTCCATGGAAGCTCCATGGGGTTTGTTACAGTTTAAAACTGTAGACATGACTGAATGGGTTTCTTTACACCTGTAAAATTAATATTGTATATGTTAATTTTCAAGGTAACCTCATAAAATGTAATTTCCAACTATGTTTCAGGCAATTTCTGTTAGGAGAAGTTGGTCATATAGTGTTGCAACTAAAAAGGATCAAATTTTTAAAGTGTCAAATGTTTCATCATAAATAGTGTTTTGTTGACTAATTAAAACAATTCATCAGCATAGCAAACTACCATCCATGACAAAGCAGTCCCTGAAATGATGGTTTTCACAAAGCACCTCTTAACATTCAGATAAAAATAACAAAAGCTCATGTTTCACTCCTGTGTCTATTAATCATTACCTAATAGGAGCAGAAAGCTCAACATTAAAGAAGGATGGATTTTAAAATGAATTTTGTGTTGCTCTCTTTCCACTACTACATGTATCGTGCGCTTCCATGAGAACTGCATCTGGTGGGTAAATTAAATATTTCAAAGGTAATATATGACCAGGGCAGTTTGAATCAGACTCTGACAATTCAGCAGAAAATGCTACACTCACTCAGAATTTGAACTCCGAGGTTGGCTCCCTCATCAGCAGGGACAGCTTTTCTGCATGGGATACAAGCTATGCATTAAAAAACTCATTCTGATGTGCACTAAAACAAGAATCAAAACCAAACAGGCTTTCCAGAAGAATCTACTGGACACAGGGAACTTGCACTCCAAAACAAAGGCCAGTAGAAGTCTGAGGGCATATTCTGACCCATGAAAGCTTTGCCCACATTTTAGGGGACTGTGAGCCAGAAAAATCCAATGCAGATGTTTGGGTCCCTCCATCCACATAATCTTCCCATTGAATGAAGGATAATTTTGTTATCAGCCTGAGCAGATTGGGGTTTTGTTTTTCTCCTAACTCCAAAGCACTTGTTTGACAATGCAGGTGCCTGATGCAGCATTAACTTCAGGAGGACTGAGATTTAGATGCTTTCCCAAACTGCACAAGGCAGCTGTTCTCTTCCCAATCCTGCCAGGGAATCTTGGCTACCTAACTGACTCTTCTGCCTTCATTTTCCCCCTTTCTAAAATGATGCCATTCTCCCTTTGGAAACCCTTTCAAGATCTGCAGTTGATATCACTAAATAGTGCAAATTTTTTTCTATTAATTCTTTTTTCTCTCTGGTTTGTATGAACTATTCCACTAATTAAAGTAAGCAGAGTTACATACTAAATATATTGCAGCTCATGATGTAGAAATAGTGTATGTGTGTGTTTGTTAGGGAGGTTTCTCTTCTGCTGGCATTTTGTACAACCACATTCTGGTCAAATTTTGTACCTAGATATAGAACAGAGCCAGGAAATTCATCTATCACCCATCCGAACATCCATGTATCCAGACTGCCCAGTGAATTAAATTCTATTTTGGACTGAAGCTGAAATGTTTGAGGCAGAACAAAGCTTGAATAGGAGATGGAAATACAGCTAGATTTTTTTAAAAATATCTGTATAATTCCTCCCCTCCTGTTTTGAGTGCACCTTCCCAGGCCATGTAGCCATGGAAGATTTTGCCAGCAGGGGTCACAGTGCATGTGAGGCATTTCTCCAGCCCCCAATAAACTGAAATTAATGAACAGAATTCCTCTGCAGAAGGATCGCTGAAGGATGGGTGAGAGAATGGGAGGGTTCCAAAAGGATCCCAAAGGCAAACCCACCAACATCTGTTTTCCAAGCCTTGCTGGGAGCAGCGAGGGAACCTCACACTCTTCAAAGAGTTTGGCAGTGTTATCCTTTGTAGTTTGCGTTGAATCTTAACGACTTTTATTTCTTCAACACTCCTGCATTGCAGGAAGAAGCAGAGCAGAAACCAGGAGTGAACACAGGCAGCCAAGTGTTCCTGTGGCTCCAGGCCAAGCAGAGGTGGATCAGAGCTGTCCACACACACATCAGGGCTGACAAGGAAAGGGTTCCAGGGCTCCTGCTGCACTTTGAAAGTTACTGTGCAATCCCTGGCTTTTGAGCCACATTTACAGCAATAAATGATTTATTTAAAAAATTTTTATTAGCTGAACTGAAAAGCATAAGGGCATTTTTGACCTTTAAATTTTTAAGCATCTAATTTTGAGGAAGTCTGAGGAAAGCAGGTAAATTTCTCAAGGCAAATTAGAAGTGTTTTAGACAGCACAGTCTGTTCCAAATTCTGAATTTGTTCTCCACACATCTTTCAGCCAAAGCAACACCTTCCCAGTGAATTTTTTGACTTTCTCTTTATACAGCAGCACCAGTCCTCTCATTTTTGTTATCAGCAGCCTAATCCTCATTTTACAGTATTTTCTGTTTTATGGTGTCCACACTACATCCAGTCTCCCTCACTAAAATGCCTCTTGCTTTAAAGCAGTGGCCACAGTGAGACTGCAGGGCTGCTCCTTCAGCCTTGTCCAGCACATTATTGACTCAGATCAGGGCAGAACTCCGTGGAAGCTCCATGGGGTTTGGCCCTGCACATCTTGCCAGTGTTGGGGCAGAACTGGAGCCTCTGGAGATCTGCCCATTCCATTTGCCTTTGTCCCAGTGGCTTCCTTCCTTCTCACATCTCTGACCTGGGAAAGACATTACCAAGGGCACATGGCTCCCCAGGCTGGCTCCACACCAGTGCTCAGGAAGGGTGGGTGCCCAGGGCTACTCCAGCTGTTCATTTCCCTCCCTGCCTGACAGAAGAACAGGATTATTCCCTTCCAGCTATTGTAGGCTGTCTCAACAGGGACTTTTTGCAGAGGGGAGTTTTTTACAGGTGTATCCTTTCCTGTGGAAGGACAGTCCAAGTCACCACCACGTTCTAAATCAGCTAATTGTGGGGCTGTTCAAAGTCCTGTACAAAGTGCCTTTCAGTGTGCTTTGATGCAGAAATTATTGGATGGTGTCCTTCAGCCATTACCATGCTGGAGGTTAGACTAGATGATCACTCTGATCTCTTCAGACATTAAAATAGATAGATCTATGAAAATGGAAAAGCTGATTGTGTATTTCCTACCGTTCCTCCTCAGCTACTCCTCAAAGCCCTCAGAACTTTCCATTCCAGTCAACTCTCCAATAACCAGATCAAATGAGACAAATCCAGGGACAGGAGTTTCCTTCACCTTTTACAAGTGTTTAATAATTACCCTCCACACTTGGGGATGACAGCAAGAAGCCAAGGGAAAATAGATGGCTGTGGGTAAATGAATTACTTTGGAAGAGCCCAGTTTCAGTACAAACACTCAGGGAGGAATGGGAAGAGGTGGGTGGGCAGAGAAGTGCACTGTATGGGACTGGTTAAACAATCAGCACAAAGATTTGTTCAGAATATGGACTGCCTTTGGAAAAGGTCATTTTCCACCAGCTCTGATGCTCCTTGGCTCAGCAATTGACAGCACTCTGCAGAGCTGGTGGAAAAGGGGAGAGCTGAAATCCCATGGATGAATGAAAGAACATTTACTGACCTACAGCTTGCTGGTATCTCTTTGTTCCATAACAGCAGTGATAAGATTTAGGGAAAAGGGAGATTTTATCAACAGAGAGACCAGACTCATTTATTAAGGAACCAGAGATTCCATCTCAGCAGAGGATGCTGCAAGGGACGCTGACAGAGCAGAGTTGGGAGGGAAGGAATAAAATGTTCCCATCAGACAGCAAGCAGACACAGGAGAGTGTGTAGGAATGACCACATGCCCAGAAAAGAGCTGGGAGAGGATTCAATCCTCCCCCTTTCTCAGCTCTCTCAAACCTCTCTGAGGCCTCTTCTTTTCTCACAGCTGGAAGGTGCAAGTGTGTTCTTTCAGGAAAGATCCTCTGGCAAACTCACAGAGTACCTCCCAGGTAGTTCTGAATAACACAGGGTGAATTCTTTCACCCTCCAACCCACAGTCTTACCTCACCTAAAAGTCTCTTAATGAATTGAGCATGTAGCTGAGAAACTGCAGCCAAGCTCAACCTTGCCTGTGGCCTGCAGTCCTTCCACTCTATTTCTACCTCTATGGAAACAAACAGGTTTCTGCAGGCTCAGGAGGGGTGAAGACACAACTGTCAGCTGCTGCCCACGAGCAGATTCTCACCTTCCTGTAGACCTGAAAACAGTTTACACTGAGGAGCAATTCAGCTTGGATTTACCACAGGTGCTGCAGTGATGTGACACGTAGGAATTCATCCCTCGGCTCGCTCTGCAGTAATTCCTGAGGCATCCCCCAACACAGCACTAACCTTTAGTGTATAATGTGCAGCTCATGCCTCAGGGATGGTATTTTTGCAGTGATTTCATGATACACAACATAATCAGAAGCGAAGGAAGACTCTTGTACAGAGCTCCCTGGGAGCCTCAAACCCTTTGGATCCTGGCTGTCAAACCCAATTGTGCTGGAGCTCTCTTGCTGCACAGGAGTTGTATCACCACAATTACCAGTTTTAAATAATCCGTTGTGAGCTCTGACTTTCAGTTAAGCAAAGCCTCACCACTCACAGCTGAATTCACAAGGAAAATCACCTGTTTATTTCCAGGACAGAGACAAATAGGGTCTATCTCAAGTGCACAGAGAGATTTGCCTGAAGTGTTTGTGTGTGTGTCTGTGTGTGCACACAAACAAGGTGCCATTTCTTGCATACATAATTGAGTGTGGTTTTATTTTAGCAGCAGCAAGACAGCAAGGTGGGTTTGTCAGCATCAGCAGGACAGTCAGGTCCCCACCTGTCTGATTCCAAATTGAAGAATGTCTGTCAAGGGCATTTTTGCCTGAGCATCCATTATCTAATTATGTCCACCTCCTCCTGAAGCCTACATAACCATAAATTGGCTCTGCCTGCTGAACAGCAATGGGCAGGAAAAGGAGGGAATCCAGTGGAGCTGAGGGGCTCAGCACTGTCCAGGTGAGGAAATGTGGCTCCAGAGCATCAGACAGCTCAGGCCAGGAGGTCTGGCTGTCCAGGCTCCCTTTACTGCAAGACAGGGAGTGAGGATTCTCCAAACAGTAATTCCAGCAGTCAGTAAACAAGGCAAGGAGCTACTTAAGGTAGCAAAGGGGATAATAGGAAAGAGTCTTAAATTCTTCCTTCTGTTCAGGGTTTGCAAAACTTATTCAAGCCTGCAATGGAAAAGTAAATTCAAAGTGCTCAAGTCTGTTTATGGCTCTGTCTCATAGTAAAGAGAACCTCAAGAATCAGATCTTTAAAAAAGCAAAAAGGGAATAAAACATCAAACTCTGACCTTTTAAGTGAGGCTCATTCCATTGTAAGTATAATTCCCTGATATTTATTTTCCCGAATATTTTCCTCATACACAAAGAGAATGAAGAGCAAAAATGGGCTCACATGAGGAGTCTATTTTGACAATGTCAACCATGTTATAGTTCCACAGACTGACTCAGGGATATTGATTTCAGTCTATTTATACACCTGCCTCAAGTGTTTCCAACAAGGTAATTTGCCATGAGACATCAGCTGAAGCAAATTAGGTTTCATGTTGAAAGTCCCCTTGCTGTCTATAGATCTAACAAGCAAACCCATGTCATAAAAAAGAGGACAAGTGTTGGATTTGAGTAAATATATATCTATTTTTTAAACTTCAGGGGGTTAATATCCACACATATGAGCATCACCTGGTGGTTCTTCTGCCTAGAAGGTTTACAGGATAAAGCTGTATGTCAGGCTGTTTCAGGTGTTACCAGAACTGTTAACAGACACATGCTTTGTATCTGGCTGGACTGAGGCTTATGCTTCCAAACCTGAGGTCATTTAAGTCAAAATTTTGCAAACCAGAGAAAATCTCTGTGTTTGCACTTAAAACTACAGAGAAAAGGACAGTAGGTGTAGTTGACCGAATTTTTTCCCAATGCTTTTATTGGACCAGTCCCTGCACTAGGATATTACATGATGTTACATACCTGAGGGTGTTGGTAATATTGCAAGGGCATCTCTTGTTGCATTTGAGGCCATAGAAGCCTTCAGGACACATTCTTTCCTGGCAGTGGATGCCTTTGAAGCCAGGGTCACAGATGCAGGCCCCGTTGACGTGGTAGCACTTGGCCCCGTTCTGGCAGGCGCAGGTCTGCGCGCACTGGAAGCCGTAGGTGCCGATGGGACACTCCTCCTGGCACCTGCCATGGCATGGGACATGGGACCCAGTTACTGCCACAATCTCAGCAGGACATTGCTTTCAACAGGAACCTCTTTGTTCATGAATTAAATACCAACCAGAGCAATTATTGCT
The DNA here is from genome assembly GCF_026979565.1 of Vidua chalybeata. Classification (NCBI taxonomy): domain Eukaryota; kingdom Metazoa; phylum Chordata; class Aves; order Passeriformes; family Viduidae; genus Vidua; species Vidua chalybeata. The sequence goes on from NC_071542.1 coordinate 18,704,155, forward strand.
CATTTATTGATGTAACACACTGAACTGATGGTATCACCGGAGTGATGGGATATCTTGGGCATGCAAATTGCTGCTGAGAGAAACTGCATTCATCCATGCCCAATTATATCCTGCTAAATTTGCATTAGTTCATATTACCTTCATTCACAAAATCCATTCTTCTTTCCTGAACCTTGACAGCTGTGTTCATCAGTCATAAGAAACTGATAGGCAATAAAATATTTTACTATAAAACCCCTCACCTGCTTGACTTTATCACAGGAGGACTGTGCACCTCCCTTGAAAGCACATGGCCCTGTCAGTGATGAGGAGGGTTAAAAGGGAAAGCGTATTTAGCAATATTGAGCAAAATGTTCTCCAGCAACGTTTTAGTTTTACTTGCCCTCTTTGTTGACATTGCATCAGTTTTATACCAACTAGGAGAAAAGAAACCCCTTTGTGTTTTGTGTGTGTTCTGAGTAACTAGAAGCTTAAATTTGCTTTTCTTCTCCTACTCCAGGGTAGCTCAGTAGTATAAAATCTCAATAAAAATCACTTTCATGCTCCTTAGTGGAGAATCTTCTTAAAAATTGCCAACATTCTAATATTTGATGCACATGCAATTGGAACCTGCAAACACTTTACACAGATTGTTTTAAATTGCACCTTCCATGAACTGTTAAAGATATCACCCTACTTGGATATGTTCTGAGATCTGCCAAAAAGTCTGTTTCCTTGTCCTACACAACCAATTTAAGAGTTCAGATTATTTCCTACTTGGAAAAGCTCAGCTAAGGTCCTGAAGAAAGCAACTGATTGTGTGCTTGACATAATTCAGTGGTTTCAGAATTCTGCAATGAGTCAGTACCACAGTTTACATGATCCACCGTGAAATACAGATAGGCCTTTTCAGTTAATAAAAACAGAAAAAGAAGCCCAGAAAAGCCCAATTCCCTTATCACATGGATGCCAGGCATTGGAAATTGCCTATCAGCATTAATTTAAGCCTGAGCATTGATTAAAGTGTATACCGTAAACTCAGTGGATGGAGGCAATTGTTAAATGTCTTTCTGCAGGTCATTTCACAGCTGGCAGGTGAGAGTTAATATAACGATCAGTAATAAAAGATTAATGTGTGATGCAAGCCAGGCAAAACTGCAATGAACACAGGCTGTATATAAGAAGGGCATTACTTTTGCAGCTTCAGATTATCACGTTTTACTAAAAATAAATGAACACAGCAAGGGCCTGGCTGGTGATTTAATTCCAGCAGGCACCGACGCAGTTGCTGGTTGCAAATCTGAGTTGAGGAGTTCATACGACCCAAAGTGAGAGGAGTTTGGGACAAAGAGGGAAAGAGTCTGGAGAGGCACCAGAGAAAGAGAGCCCTGCTGCTCTCAGGGGGTTCAGCTGCAAAGGAAAGAGCCAGCAAAGAATGGGAACAGTGGGCTGGAACACTCACAGCAAATGAAATGCAAGGAGGAACAATGAAGCTCCTCATGTCCTCACTGCTGCACAGGCCCTGAGTGAGCAGGAGAGCTCTGAGCTCCACGGGGTGAATTCTTAGTCAATAGTGCACTGTATCATTCTATATTTATAGAAGATGAAGCATTACCTAGCAGGGAGAAAAGCATCTGGAAATGAAATATTGACGATCCAATCCATTTACATAATTAGCCTTTTTCTACTAACAATTTAACCAACTTATTTATTTGGAGATCAAGCAGCTACCTCTAATGAATTTTATACAAAGAATACTAATAATGACTCCTCTGGAACATGAGAATAATCACAGCAGGAATTAGCTTTCGACTTAAACATCTTTTCTTTGCAACATATCAATCTAATGTGTCCATAGCACCATTAACAACCAGATACATTGTTCAATTAAATTACAAAATGAGCTGCTAAGCCCTAGTTATGTTTCTTGTTTAATTTACATTGCTTTCTGCCTATCTGGGGAGGTTCGTATTATAATATCCACTGAACTTTAATATGTACCATAATTATTTGGGTTGGGATAGGATAATATGGCTGTCACCTGTAGAATTAATAGAAGCAATTTCACAAAATATTAAACAGAAGGCAACATGCTTAACAGATGAACTTAGTACATGCTCCTACATTTTCCCCCACAATATTCTTTTTTTTAAGGAATAATGCTGCAAAGTTTTTTAGGCTGTCCTCTTTGTTTTGAAACAATGCTCACGTTTATGTAGCACAGACAAATATGAAAAGCCATCCAAAATGCACTAACCTGGAGATAAGAGATACAAGTACAAACACAACAACAGGAGAGTAAATCTGCCCATATAGTTCTAATAAATGTGAGATTTATGCTGTTAAGATTCAATCTTTCGATTTAAGGGCAATATGGAAAGCACAGCTAAACCAGCATGTTCACTTTTCCTGTGAGCCACTCAATTCTGAAACACTCCATTCTCAGCTTCTAACTGTGCCTCTGCTATTATTCCTTTCCAGTTTGTAAAACACACATTTCTGTGACAGATCCAGTCATTTCAGTGAACACAAAGCATCCTGCAGTTATTAACAGTGCTGCCAATTTCCTAGAGATTTAGTGCAGTGCCACTCTTGGAAAACAGGTAGGGAACAAAAGTGTGGCAATTACACTCACACAGACCTTTATGACCATTTCAGCTCCACAGATATTTATCTAACTCTGTGTTATTATCTTCTGCACATGATGATGAACTGTAGCATTATATAGTACTTATTGACAATTTAAAGATGACAGTAGGTAAAATGTATTTATGTCTTTATTGCTGTTATTCACAGTATTTGTCATTATTAAGATTTTTTTCAATGCCTTGTAAAATGTTAAAGCAGGCAGTGTTTTGTTGTTCAGCAGATTCTCCTGCTCTTCTTTTTGCTGTGACACTGCAACAGCAGCAGATGCAGAGTGTAAAACAGACTCTGAGCTAAACTGGAGCTGCCTGGTCTGTCCCATTGTCCCTGTGGTGTGAACACAAACCCAAGGGAAGCCATTTAGGCTCTTTAAAGACCTCGTCCCTCACTGAAATCAGTGGGGCCCCAGGCAGGTGAGGCAGGTGTGTGCCCAGAACAAACCAGTACAGCCAGTACAAACCAGGGCTGCCCAGCCCGAGACAGCAGCAGAACTGCAGCTGGACACAACAGGCCTGAGGTTTCCCATCCTTATGGAAGGGGGATTAAAGGCTGAGAGATCAACATGTTCTAACCTTCCAGGAACCTGTTGGAAAGGTGGGAATTTCTAGGCTAATCCAGTTTTACCCTGCTGCAGCAGAGCTTTCCTAACTGCCTGTTTACATTTTCAATCCTGTTCTCATTCATCCTTTCACACACCTGCATTTCTGCTCTCCTTCCTCTCCTCTCAGTGTCTTTTACTTCCCTGCTCTGGGAAGGAAGGTGAGCCATTCCCAAGGGTTTTGCTTGAATGCAGGTCCAGAGTGTGACCTTCCCTTGCTTCTTTTCCACTTCTCCCAGCCTGATTCTGCCTTATTTTTTTACTGTCTCCCTTCCCAAGTTATGTCTCTCTTTGGAGTCCAAATCTCCCTCCCTTTTCTCCAAGTACAGATCTCCTGAGTCCACACTCCCTTTGCTCAAGGACCCCTGTGAGCTCCTGCCATGTCTTCCCTGAGGTGCCTCCTCTGCCCAGTCTCTCCCTGAGTTGCCCTCTCTAAGGGCAATCAGCAGTAAAATGCTCTTCCCATCTCCTTTCCTCATCCCCAACAGGGATGTGAGCTGCTGGCTGGGAGCTCCCAACAGCTCCAACACTTGATTGGATTGATCCATCTACAGCCAGGAATCCATCAGGGTGTGCAACAACCAAATGAGGAGAGAAGAGAGGCTCTGTCAGCCTCCCCCAGCATGGCCAGCACTGGGAGCAGCTCGGGATTCAAGTGTGGTCCCCACTATAAAGGCCCAGCTGCACAGCTGCCTCCTTCAGTGGAAAAGTCTCCACAAAGACAGAAAGAGAAACAGGAATTATATGGTACCACATGTCTGGAAACAGTCTCCAGATGGAGAATGGGGAAGAGAGGCACATTGATGTCTTCTCCTCTAAATTACTTGGAAACAATTAGTATTTCTTCCATATTCAACCCCATGCAAATCCTGACATAAACTCCAGAACCCCCTCCAATTATAACTGTCCATAAAATGGAAACAGGGAAGCTCCCTGTGTAATGGGAAGGAGCAGCCTTCTGACCCTCCCACAGGGCTGAGGGTTGGATGTTTGTGCTACAACGACCTGCTGATTATTCAGTGAGGGCAGAGATGAGAAATTCCAATGAGCTTTGTTGCATAAAAATATAATTGTAACATATGTCAGTATAGAGCTAATAAAAAAGGGAATATAGAGGAGAAAGTGCTTTAGAACAACATCCACTGGTGAGCTGTGCATCTCTGCAAACCCTGGTGCCACAGGCCCCATGCAAAGTGCTCCTGAGAGCTGCTTTAACTGCACTTCCCACCCTTTGTTAGCCAGGATTAGCTGCAGGCTAAGCCAGCATGTGCTGCAATCCCTCATTGACTTTGCTGTGTAGTCATTTTGCTGAATCCATGACACCTTGGTAAAACAATATTATCATCTGCTCTGATCGATTCATGGGTGAAGGCTCTCGTTTATAAATTTTGAGGATTTATCACCTTTTGCTGGTGGCTGAGATGGATCAGTGCTACAGCAGCACAGAAGAATGAAGGAGACATTAAACTGCAGCATTGCTTACTCTTGAGGATATTAATTTGTATAAAGATAGTTCATTTACATATCTTGTAAACATGTAATGCTCTCTATTAAATTTATCACTGTAAATATCTAAATTAAATTTAATCCATTAAATTTTAAAAGTTATATTAAAAACCCCTGTAAATGGAGAGCATTGCCAATAAAAAGTAATAACATTGCCACATTTATATTGCTTGAAGTGCTTCAGAAGGATGAACCTAATTGGAGCAATAGAAACATAACACCATTTTTCAGGGAGGGAGATTGTCCTAGAAGGGATATAAATATTGACAGTCTGTGGTTAAAATGAAAGGCTTTGGGGGTAGATTTTTACCTGTCTCCTATATAGCCAGCTGTACAGAGGCATTTTCCTGTCACAGGGTCACAGTGTCCTCCGTTGTGGCATGGACAGTCCTGGCTGCAGTTAATTCCAAAGGTTCCAGGAGGACAAGGCTGTGCACACACCAGCCCCTGGTAAGGTTGCAGAAAGAGCAATATTTCAGTCAACATTCATAATGCAATAAATTTCTCTGTGCAGCTTGGAATTTTATTGTCCTTCTTGCTAAAACTAGATGTAAGTGTAGTAGCAATATTTTATCTGCATAAGATGTGCTAAAGACAGTCTGAAAACTCTGCTACCACAGTAAATGCCTGCCTGGCCTGACTCCAGAAGGGATTTTTCTCACCACTGCACACTCATGGATAATTCTCTTCCTTGGATCTCCCCCACAAACTGCAGCTGGGCTTGCACTGCCCCTTGAACAGCCACATGAAGATGTGGGAGAAGTTAAAGGCAAGCAGAGAAGTCTACAAAACTCCTTGGGTGCTCCTGGGGTTTTTGTGAAATGGGGAGTCTGAAAAGCTGCTGGCCACCTGCTGCACAGGGAAGGTTTGGGAAGGAGGGGATTGTTGGGAAGGTTGCACTGGGAGGGTGTAGCTGTGCTGGTTTTGATGGTCTGTGATGATCTCTCCTGTTCAGCCAGTCTCATTCATCCAACCCAGCTGGAGGCTGGAGATCCCTCTACTGCCCTTCACACCCTTCTCACTGCTCCCTCTGCTCTCTCCAGCCACACATCCATCTCTCAGATGGATGGATCTGCCAAAGCTTTGGGAGAGCCATGGAGGGGCAGGATGGGAATGAGGATTAGAACATCTGCAGAAAGCCCCCAGTGATGGCACAGAAGCAATGTGAGTCTCCACATCAGCACTGCAGCAGCCTTCTGGCCAGAAGAAGGAATTTTGCAGTGGAATATCTACCTAATCCCTAAATGACAGGATGCAGCATCCAGCATCCTCCCAGCTCCTTATCCCCAACCCTGGAGCCACATCTCAGTCCCTGAGCTGCCTCAACTCCACGTCCTGTTTTATGGTCCCAGTCCTCTGCTTTCCTGCCTCTTTATTCCAGTCTATTCCAAATCCCTGTTGCAGCCTCCCTTTTAATCCTCTCCTCCACCCAGACCCAAATTCTCATCTTTGAGATGATTCCTCCTTCCCCTCCCTGCTTAACTAGCCCTGGGAGTGAAGCAAAGCCAGACTGTTCCTGCTGTGCCCCTGGCACTGCTCACAAGTGAAGCAGCTCCCAGGTAATCCCTGCTCCAGCTGCTCAGCCCCAAGGCAGGGAATGCTCACCCTTGTGTGGGATCATGTCTTTGGAGAATTCACCTGCCAGTCTCAGGTGGTTCCCCCCCAGGTATCCCATAGTATCCCTGCCAAGTATCAAGGCCTTACAAGGATTTCCCCAGACTTTCTTAGAAGTTGTATGAATGTTTTCCTCCCTGTGAGCAAATCTAAAGCCTGAGGCTGGCATCCAACTGAGGAACTTCAGCCAAAACAAGTCTGGCAGTGCTGGGATCTGAAGTTGTGGTCCTATAATGGAAAATGTTTGGCATCTGCAGCAAGTGGTGCTGCTGCCAGTGCCACCACAGTGCCCAGCGTGAGACAGAAACAGTGTCTGGCCACAGGATTATTTGGGTTTAATTTCTCTGTTTCCCTAACCAAGCCCTGGGGCCTCTGGGTTTTGAACAAAGCATGTATCAGACACAGCTTATTCAAAATATAAGCCAGGAATATAATGGCTGCTTTCACTCCTCGGGGCTTGGGAAGTTTAGCTGTATCAACAGCCCCAAAGTGAAGAGGCTGCTCTTCAATGTCACCATAAAACAGATACTTTGAGCCTTTCCCGACCAGGGCTGTAAAACAGACAGGTTGGCCTCTGTTCAAGAACTTTCAGATTACAGTGTTAAAAACTGGTGTCTCTGGACTTGAGTAATACACAACACTATATATCTGAAAACCTAAGTGTCCATTTATCTTGATAATAAATACTTTCTCCCTTCATGTCTCAAAAGGAACAGGATTTCTATCAACAAATGATGAGAAAGCAATACTCTGGGATGCATCCCCCTGGAGCCAAGAGAATCTTTAGCTGTACTTTTTGCATTAATATGTACTAAGGGAATTCAAAACATCCCTCTCTAGAGGATCAAATGTCAGACCAACATTTCCTGCTGCTTATACATCTAATCAGCAAAGTTCACCCCATCAGCACCTTTTTTAAGGCCCTGATCTCATCAGCTTCTGCTCTTGACATTGTTTTCTGTATTTTGTAGGACAGAAAAGATTTTTTTTCTCCTCCATTTTCTCAGACACCCCCATATTTAAAATCCACAACAGAAAGAAAAATAGACAAAAATACAAATGATGCTTCACAATGCTCAGGATCAATAGCAGAGAAGTGATGAGCAGAAAGTGCTGTATTACCACAGCACCACCATGCCTTGGGAAGGGGGTCTGGGGCCAAACAGGGGGTGTTGCCAGTGACAAATGTTCTGTCATGTCAGGAAATATTGCTGCTTTCCTGAGCACAGAGATCTAGTCCTTCGAAAGGGCTTCTGAGAAGCATTGTAAATGCTAAATTAACTTCTCTCCCCACTTCCTGAGAGCGCTTGGAGAATTTAATATTGCAAGTGAGAAAGATGTATAGAATTAAACCTGTAAATTGTTAATGAGGCCCTAAAGCAGCCACCCACCAAACTCCACAGCCACAAAGACACAGAAGTGGAAAAAGCCCAACATTGTGGGATGCTGGAAACCACGTTCTGTTGACTCTTCAACAAGAGAGGCTGTTGGCCACCATCCTCCTGGTGAAAAACCCATGGGGCAGTAAAATCCCACAGGACACTGTCCATGGAACTTGTGCTGCTGAGAGATTCAGCACTGGTGGGAGGAAAGAAATTACAAGTCATAAAAGAACCAGGTTTTGAAGATGGCAGATCCAAGGAGGAACCTCAGAACCCCAGAACTTCCTCCTTTTAAAGTCAATGCCTTCCCTTCCCCATCCCACCAAACCCCAAGGGAGCTGAGCTCCTGTTAATAAGCCAACCTAGGAAAGGATAAAAGTTGCAGCTCATCCAGCAGCAATAAAGTCCAAGTGGATTTGCACTTGTATAAATCTAGGGAGAATTCTCTCCTTCTAAAATGATGGTACATTCAATATATATGTGCAGTCTCAAGCCTCAAATCAGCAAGTAAAATTCCTGGTGTCACAGAAATCCGTGGTGTGAAATAAAATGAATGCTGTCTAGCAATCCCATCTCGCCTGCTCCTTTACAGCCCCCTCATGTCTCACTTCCCAAACCATTCCAACCACCAAGAGTTAAAAATATAGCGTGAAAACACACTTGTTATCCCTCTCTGTACACTGAATTACCAGCTTTTCATTAAAACCCTGGAGAGACCCTTTATACTTAAAATCTCAACATTTACAAGCTGAGTGCTTTTACTTATAATTTCAGTTTCTTTCTGCAGAATACTTGATCTTTCTCTTCAATTTTCAGTTATGCTTGTTTCAAACATCAATTGTTAACTCTAGGGTTTCTCCAGGGACTGTGCAGCCAACAACACAGTTTTCAGAAAAGTCTCTCTGGGCTCCTAAAAATGCATAAAAGAACTCCAGGCTGTAAGGAATTGGGCAGGACTGGGCCAGAATACAGCCATAGCTTCTGTGCAGTGCTCTGGTTCTTCTTAGGGTCTGTGCTGCATCCTAAAAGACATCTAAAAATGTCTGTTCTATTCTGATATTCTTATTTGTTTAGTGATGTTTTAACTTTGAAAAACAGGAGAAAACTCCTGATAAAATACAAGTAAGGAAGAATACAGAAAAACAACTCAGATCCTGAGAAATCTTGGCATGCAGGAGGAGAGATGAAAAAAAGTAATATTTTTATGTGAATCACTTTATTGATCACTTCTTAGGGGGTAGTGCCAGAATGGACTGATAGGCCTTCAAAAAGAAGTGAATTGCTTTCCTAATGCTCCAGCACTCAAGGAAAGAACCTTTTCTTTGCCACCACTGATTGCCAGGTGAGGGCAAGGGGCCATATTCATACTTCTGACAAGTTTTGCCTTTGTCATTTGAAATGGAATAACCTCATCACCACCCTTGCCATGATGGGTGGTGTTAGAGAGATTCCAGCTCTCCAGTTGGAGATATTTTCCACCAAAAATGAAGAATAGCAATGTTCTCCCACAGAATATTGTTGCTGATGTACAGCAGCATCTCAGATCTGGTACTTCTTAACTCAAAGCAGTTGATGTATAAATGGAAAGGAACATCAACCTCTCTCAGCTTTTGTATGTTTGAACAGGTAGAGGGTCCCCATAAAAATTCACAGTTGTATGATGATCTGCAGGGCCTTCCATGTAAAAATAAAAAGTTCAGAGTACTTGCATGCTTTAAAATCCAGCAACTTTGCCAAGAGACTAATTGTCAGATACAGGAAAAATGCCAAGAAGTTTAGTACAGCTAAATGGGATGAAGGCCTGTGAGACTTGGCACGCCCCAAGAGAGTTCATTATTACATTATTGATAAAGTTGAGGACTTTGAAAATGCTTGGCACTGCTTTCCTGACACAAAGGATTAAAGGTTAGGGCAGCTGTCTCTCTGCAGTGCAAGCCCTGACACAAGCAAATCTCTGGCAATCAATGCCAGTGGTGCCTGGCCAAGGACACGACACTGAACTGTGCCCTGGGCTCAGCTCTGCTGCCTGCCTGAGCCTCGGATTCCCCCAGGCTTCCCCTCTCCCTGAAGGGGAACAGGGCACTTTGTGCCTCTGACAGTGCTGAGCTGGGCTTTGAGCTTTCTGTCCTGTGTGAGGGCACTGTGTAAGGCTGCAGGGAGTATTCCAAGGAGCTGGAACTCACAGACAACTCTCTTGTCTCGTGGCATGCTGTTGTTTTTAAACTCTGTGATGGCACCTACCAGTCAGAGAATCACAGAACCACTGAGGCTGGAAAAGCCCTCCAAGATGATCAAATCCAACCATTCCCGCTGCACTGCCAAGCCCACCACTAACCCCTGTCCCCAGGTGCCACACCCACATGTTTCTGGAACACTTCCAGGGAAGGTGGCAAGGTCCCAAAGTGATGGCCTGTCTGTGCAGGTGCTGTGCACACCCAGCAAATGTGGTTCCAGTCTGGGAATTGTGACAGCCTGTCTGAAACACATCAGCTGAGACACTGACTGTGAAAAATGCGTATTTTATGATTGGCTTTTTGCAAATATTAAAATGAATATTATATGTGTAATGTTAGAAAGTTATGCTGTATTAATTCTCTTAAGTAGTGTGTTAAATATAGTTTTAGGTTATAACACAATGTTAAAATAGGAACTATACTATGTAAGATACTTTTTAACTAGCTCAAGAAAGACATGAGATAATCAAGAAACTCTTTGCACAGAGATAACAGTGACAGGGCACACAAAGAGTTACAGCCTCCTTATCAGAAAAGACAAACAATCTTCCACCTTCCCTCTGTCTTTATGGAACCACCAGGATTAAGGGGAAGCAGTTGACAAAAAACAGAGAAATTCTTAATTTGCAAGGCATTTATGCATCATGTATGAGATATATGAATATGCAACAGGCTGTTGCTTTTAAGGTTATTCCTTTGTTCACAAGGCATGCTTTTGGCAGCTCAGTGCCCAAAAACACCCGGACGTCTGTAATTCTTTGCTTTTTATTGTCTCGTATTGTCCTAATCCTAATTGTCCAAATTTTCATCACTCTAATTTTATTACTATTTTTTATAACTATTTTATCACTAATAAACTTTTAAGATTTTGAAAAAACAAGTGATTGGCGTTTTTCACAGTGACCCATGAGCAGCCAGCTCCAGTTCCTGAGTGAGGAGCAGCAGCACCCACCATCCATCCAGCAGGACAGGAGCACTCCCCGGTGATGTGGTGACAAACGCCGCCGTTCTGGCAGGGGCAGCGCAGCTCGCACTGCGCCCCGTGGCTGCCAGGGGGACACAGCTCCTCGCAGCTTTGGGGAGAGAGAACAACAGGAAACACAGACATCAGTTTAGAGAACTTCCAGGGAACAGCCAATGAGGAAAACACACAGCACAGGCCATCATGGGAGTCATCATGCAAATGATGAGACCTCAGTAAGGCTCAGCTGGCACTGCAATTAGCTGAGATTCCTTTTATTTCTGCTGGGGTTGTTTATGTGGCCTGGATCCAGCCCTGTAAGGCTGATGCATGTGTGTAACCTTTCTGCATGTACCAAATCCCACCCATCTCAACAGGACAACCCATAACCATTAAAATAGCCCAGGAAAATACGAGTTGCAGGATGAAGCCTTCAATGTGAATTATATGACATGGCAATAAAAGAAGCTGCAAACAGAATAAAGGGTGGGATTAAAACGCTTGAAATTCCTCCTGTCAGTACTGAATGTTAACATTTGCAGTGTATAATGGACTGGCAAGGACTCAACATCATTTAAAGGCTATTTAAACTCATTGAGTCTCTCTCAGTACTCGTGGGGGGCAATGTGGGGGTAATCCCTGCAAAACCCAGTGTGTCCTACAGCTGCACATCAGAGCTTTCAGCATTGAGGTTCTGAAATTACAGGATGTTGTCCCCCTAACTGACTGTCCTCTGATGAGGATGTTCCTACAGCATCAGGGGCTGGCCCTGCTGAGAACTGACACGCTGATGTCAAGGGGAGCACTCCCAAGAGTAAGTGGAGTGGTTAGGAGTGAGTGCTTCCATGACTGAGGTCATAAGTCTGGGAGGAAATCAGGTACTAAATAAAATATTCACAAGACCTATCACTTATTTATGAGGGTTAACTCTGTCCTTATTTTTTACCTTCCCCCTCATGCAGGTCAACAAATAATAGACTGCAAAACTATTAACTCACCTACAATAGATCTCCAACCAAATTAAGTGACTAAATTCTCTTTTCCTCTTAAATAATTCTGAAAAACATAATTACTTCTGAAACTGCTGAAAGATCTCTAATGAGAACTGATGTTACACTGTGGGCAATTTTAAACAAGAAACTATTGCTTGCTGTCCTAAAATTAATATGCAGATTTTGTGAATCCTACTGGTAAACTTTCCGTGTGGTGGATGGGGATTTAGCTACATGATTCTCGTTAAAGTTAATAGGAGTCACACCGCTAAATCCCTGCTCTCTGTGCTTAAAATTTACCCCCTAGATACTAAGCTGATATAGTTAACAGCAATGCTTTCTCAGTTAGATTGAAAGTCAAATAAATTGGGGATGGAAAAGTCCCATTTGATGCTGCACTAGACTGCTAATGAGGAGAGAGTCCAACTGCTTATCAAAACTCCACTGTAATTTGGATTGTGTTCACATTCTGAAATTAGGAACAGGTAGAGTTGTTGCGCAAGTTGGAACATATAAATTATTTTAAAGCTTATTTTAGCACTATATTTTATTTTAATAGCATAGAATCATAGAACTCCAGAATGGTTTGGGTTGGAAGAGACATTGAAAGCAGATACAACTCCCTGCCAGGGCATGGACACCTTCCACCATCCCAGGGTGCTCTGAACCCCATCCAACCTGGCCTTGGACACCTCCAGGGTTCCAGGGGCAGCCACAGTTTCTCTAGGCACCTGTGCCAGGGCCTCCCCACCCTCGCAGGGAAGAATTCCTTTCCAATATCCCATTTATCCCTGATTAAAGCCATGTCCCTTTGTTCTTGCACACTCTTGTCCTAAGTTCCCCTCCAGCTCTCTTGAAGGCTCCTTTCAGGGACACAGGTATATCCAGCAGCAAGAACAGAGGTTCCCTTTGTTCATTCTCTCTGAAATCCCGTTCCCTCATTTCTCCAGAGGCCAGTCTATAACAGGGTGTAAATTCAGCCAGTTACTCGTCGCGTTGAGCGCGGCGGACCCAAAGCAGTTCAAGGGAGTCGCAGCGCGCTCCTGCTGCACTTACAACACGCCGGTGTATCCGGGCGCGCAGTGGCACTCGCCGGTCTGGTGGTCGCAGGTGGCGCCGTGGTGGCACTGGCACTGGAAGTGGCAGCCCTTGCCGTAGGTGCCCGGCTCGCAGAGCTCCTCGCAGCGCCAGCCGCGGAAGCCGTCGGCGCACACGCAGGCGCCCGTGATGGGGTTGCAGAGCGCTTCGTTCTGGCACTGGCAGCGGTTGCTGCAGTGGGGCCCCCAGTGCTCGCTGTCACAGCCTGCGAACGCACACGGAGTTACCCACGGGGGCACACGGGGCTGCCTCACCCCACAGCCCCGTGTGCACCTCGGCCAGAGCCTTCCAAAGGAACCCCTGCTCCCAAACTGCCCTCCCGACCCGGCTTTAACATCCGCCCACCCCCCACCCCAGCTTCAGCATCTGCTGCCCCAACCCAGCTTCAGCATCTTCCCCCCAGACACAGGTTCAGCACCTTCTCCCCAGACCCAGCTTCAGCATCTTCCCCCCACACCCAGGTTCAGCATCTTCCCCCCAGACCCAGGTTCAGCATCTTCTCCCCAGACCCAGCTTCAGCATCTGCTGCCCCAACCCAGCTTCAGCATCTTCCCCCCAGACCCAGCTTCAGCATCTTCCCCCCAGACCCAGCTTTAGGGTGCAAGGACACAATGGCACTACTGTTATACCTAAAGTTGAGGACTTGTTTAACACCTTACTGGATCAGGCCTGAAATCTTTTAATATCCTGTTTCTTAGTGCTTTTAGATTGCTGGAAGGAATGAATTTATAGTGGAATTAGATGCAGAGGGTCACATCCTGCCTGCAGTGCACTTAATGGCAGGTGGTGTTGCCAAGCAAATCCTGTCGATTTAATAATGCCATCAAATATTGTTTCTTTGTTATGCTCCCATAAGATAACATACAAGATAATCTAAAGAAAGCTCTCTCCTTGGTGTTGTTTGTTTTCTGATTTATTAATTTATTTATTTACTTTTGTTGTCTGGACTAAGTAGATGGGAGGAAAGAAAATAACACTGGAGACTGGATGTCCTGAGGCTGCCCAGGCTCAGGGATGAAGGTATGGAGTGAATATATCAGGTAATTCCTGTGCTAATAACAGCAACACAGGAGGACCCCAAACCCTCTGGCCACTGACACGGAGAGGAGGTTCCCTATGGAATGCATTAAGGCACAGGGAGAACCCTCATATGACAATCCTGCCTGATCCCTTCCCTTTTGAAGAGCTTGTGGAGGATGGGAGAGGGAAGTCAGCCCTACAGGAACAGTTTCTCCTGATTTGCTATCGAAACAGCACCTGTACAACACCTCTTTGAGCTGCATGCACTGAACAGAGCTCAAGCAATCACCTGAGGTCGAGGTTTCTTCAGCAAAAAGTCTGCAGGAAAACAGGGATTTCTTCAGCAGCCCTCCCCTCTACTTAGCAGCCTTTCACCATAGCTGTGGCAAGGATGAAGAAAATCCTCATCCTATTCAGAAGAGGCTGCTGGGAAGGGCACAGTTACTGATGGCTTTCCAGGCACAGCTGGCTGTGCTCAGAGCTGGTTTCCATTTCACCACCAACCCTCCTGCGAGTGGTGTAAATCCCACTGCCAGGCAGGAGAGGTGAGTGGAATCCCAGCAACAGGGCTGTCTTCACAAACTCTTCTATTTGCAAACATGGAAACTAATCCCAGGTGACACATGCTGCTTCTCAGCCCTGGATCTGTTTCCAGGATTAGCGAGGTAAATGTAAAGCTCACTTAAGCCTGTGCTTTTGTCCTAGAAATTTCATAGCCCTCTCCTTCTACAGTACTTGGCTATAAACCCACACTGAGAAACTGCTTCTATCCATTAATTTTGGCAATATTTTTATTTATTAGCCTTCATTTTGAGAAGGAGGATACTCATTGGTCAGAATGATGATATCCAGCAGAAAAAGAAGACAGCTCTTAGTTAATTTGCACTGCTGATTACCAGTTTACAAATTTGTGTTTCTTGAGCAAATGTTAAAAGCCAAAATAAAACCCCAGAAGACAATTCCAAGGTCTCCAAAAGATCTGCAGGGTGTTAGAGGATGCAGGTGCAGAGGTTTCATGTCCTGAGCAGAGCACACCACGTCCCCCTGTGCACGATCCCACTCGTGCCTCACCCCAGATCATTTATTGCTTTGCCTCACATCCCCCACAGCTGTAAACAGGGATGATAGTTCCTCTCTAACACCACTGGGAGCCAAGCAAACAAAATCTTACTCTTTATAAGACTTAAATTATTACTGAGAATCTGTGGGAAGAGATGATCTATCTTTATTTCACATAGACACTTGCTAAGGCTGTGTGAGCCTTCTGGGGCAGGGAGCAAAGCTGCTGGAGCTGCTGGAGTTCCCCAGCAATTTCCATTCCAGAAACCCTGATTTGTTTTCTGCACAACTTGAACATCAAGGGATGCAGTTCTGCACCTCCATAAAGAACACAAACCTGAACCACACAAGCACAGCTGATGTCCCTCAGCACAGGAAAGTGGAGTTCAGGGATCAAACTGCGCCCTGTGTGCGCTGGGGATTGATTCCTGCCTTCCCACACCTCACATCAGAGCCCCAGCTGCACACTGTGGCTTCTTCTGAGCTGATACAGCTCCAGTTGCAATTATTTTCCCTAATATAAATAAATAACACTCATTACAAGATATGATTCTATCCTTGCTCTTTCATGTCTCAGGTGGGTGCTCCAAGCATCCGATTTGTCTGCTGGGTTTGTGTTTTTCACTTTGAAAGGAAGTGAAGGAAAAAGAAAACCATTTGTAGGAAGGGAAAACCATTTCCCATCATTAGTTCAAGCATCTTGTTTCAACCATACAATGCCTGCCCCAAACACAGCTCCTTTTCTGTAAGTCCATCCTGCTTGAACACTTATTTACAATCAGTATTTGGTCACATGTTTGCTTCCTCCCTGTAGCAAATTTCACCCCACAGTCTCACCAAAGGGAATTGAGTGAAATTTGATAGCAGTGTGTCAGTGTAAAATTTGGATAATGAAATTTTATCCTCACCTGATTTTTTACACTGCAGTAACCTCACATGAAAATCAGATCTTTGTTGCTCAAAGTTTATCAGTTCCTATTGCTTTTTTTCCCCCTTTCCTCTAAGTCCCATTTTGCAGTGACTCCAATGACTGTGGAGTCATTTCACTGGAACATGATGTGATACTTGTCTAATGACATAATGATAACTCTCAGATCTGCACTGTGGGCACTTCTGCACCTTTAGCAAGGTAGATACAGGGATGATAAGCTAAAATTCAAGTACTTATTCATACAATTAACTGCATTGAGCTCAGCAGGCTCGCTCAGGTGTGAGACTACTTGAGTGTGTAACTGGCTACAGGACTGGGATCCAGTAGCTCCTGGTAGAGAATTATAAAACAGAAGAAACAAACGACTTCAGCAACCAAAAGGTATTTTTTCTCTATACATCAGTGTGGCACATCCTGGCTGGTGTGTGACAGTGACTCCAGGTTCTGGGACAGAGACAGAGAGCAGAGCAGGCACAGAGCCACGGGATCCTGCTGCACTTTGGGATCATCAGCAAGTCCTCCCATGGACAAGGAGAGACCATCTGAAACCCCAGCCCCAGCCTAGCAGAGGCTGATCCTGCTCTTGTTGATTGCCTCAGTGAGTTACTGTAATAGAGATAAATAATAACAGCAACAACGTGTGAACAGAGAGCTGATTAAAGCTCACACGAGCGCTCTGCTGTAAATGCAGATGCCATTAAAAATGTCAAAATGATACAGAGACTTTAACCAGACCATCAATAAGGAAAGCAACCTGAGAGAGGTGGTGTCAGGGAGGTACAAATGCTCCCCTTAGCTGCATGTGGGGATGTCAATACCGTGAGGGAT
Organism: Vidua chalybeata; assembly: GCF_026979565.1. Classification (NCBI taxonomy): domain Eukaryota; kingdom Metazoa; phylum Chordata; class Aves; order Passeriformes; family Viduidae; genus Vidua; species Vidua chalybeata. The sequence continues at coordinate 18,721,003 of NC_071542.1, forward strand.
GAGGCTGAAAAACCTCTCTTCTCCAGGGAGATGCTACATTGAAGGGAACTGCCATATTTCAGGTACATGCCCACATTCCCTGGCAAACTTGCTAACTTCCTCACTTTTTCACCTTCAGAAATATGGCTGGAGATGAGCAGTCACCAGTAAAAATGAATGTGGCTCTGTGAGGGATGAGGCTGGGTGCCCAAGCACAATCACACCGGTGTGCACAGGGTGCTGTGACAGGGGAGTGGTTCTCTCCTCAGAGGAGACTGCTCAGAGCAGCACCAAGGGTTTTCCTCCTATTGTCATTCCCACTCCCACACTGAAACCTCAATTCCTTCCTGAAATGAGGGCTAATTCCTGCAGGCTCTGCAAGTAGAATCATCAAATCCTAGAATCCTTAAGGTTGGGAAAGACCTCCAAGGTCACCAAGTCCAACTTTCAACTGAACACCCCCGTGCCTACCAAACCATACAATGAAGTGCTACTTCTGCTTGTTTTTGAATCCTTCCAGGGGTGGTGACTCCACCACTTCCCTGGGGAAAGCACTGGAAACTGTTCCAGTGCTTAACCACTCCTGCAGGGAAGAATTGTTTCTGCTGTGGTGCATGGCACCCTGCAGGCAGATGTGTCCTGGTAAATACACCTCGAGGGCACAGGAGAAGTGCTGCTGAGCTTCCCAAAGGTTGGTTATCCCTGTGGGGATGATGAGGAAATTCCTGTGTCCTGGGGCAGCAGAGACACCCAGTACCCCGTGCAGCAGCACAAGTCAGACACAATGAAGCAAACACAGGAGTTTGAAAAGGTAACAGATGAACAAAAGGTCTTCCAAGGAAGGGGTGACATTTATGGAGTGACTTATTCCAATGAGAGAGAGTCAAGAGGGCTATTCCAGAGCTTTTCCATCACTGCACACGCACTATTCATATGAAAACAGCATCTCTTATCACAGCAGCAGCACAACCTGTGGTCTCAAGGTCTGAGTTTATTCTGCTCTCATCAGCATCAGCCTCCCTGTGGCTCTTTTATAGCCAGGGACCAGTTCTGTATTGCAGGTCTGCAAAGTCAGCGGGATGCTCACAAACATCCTGCACAAGGCACAGCTGAAAAACCCCAGTGGCTGATTTCCTTGGCCCAAGGACTCAGGACCATATTGGGCTCACGGGGAACTTCAATTAATCCACACTTTAAAGAAGCTTTCTACAAATTTGCTAAAGCACAGAACGTGCTCATATTCAATAATCAATATACTGGAATATTTCCAAGATCAGTTTGTAATGTTTAAATGAGATACTAGCCCTTAAAAATGCAAACAGGAAATGAAATTAACTTATTAAATCTAGGAGGACATGGTTTAAGAGAGATTATTTTAGAATTTACTTTGAAATTAGGACTAGATTCTCCTCTTAATGTAACTGTACTGTTGTAAAATTATTCTATGCATACAAATTGAGGTGAAATGTGGATTTAGCTCTGGGTGGTTGTTTTTTTTTTTTTTTTTGTCTAATTCAGTTTTGGAATCAGATGGTTGACCCAGCTAATACAAAGCAGGCAAAGAAACACCAAAAGGTAAAACATATACCTAAATATAGTGAAGGAAAGTTTAAAATAATCAATTAGGTTTTTATTCCCTCCACTTTATTCAGCAGGAGAATTACAGCCCTGTGTTGAGCTGTGTCTGCTCCCCGCACAAACGTGACTCCTTCTGGGACAGTTCAACACCTTGGCAAACAGAAGCCAAGCAATAGGTTTGGAACAAGGTCCATGAAGAGGGAATTCCCCTACAATGACACCTCCCAGCACTTTGTGTTGGCTCTGAGCAGAGCTGAACCCCTCAAGTGACACCAAGACACTGCTAAAGGCAGGAGCCAGGTCACTGGCACATCACCTGCTCATCTGCTTGATTCCAACTCAAAAATCTCTGTCTCATAAGACTGATCACCCTTGGAATGTCTAACACATGTTAACAACACTCAAAATAAGCCAGATTTTCAGAAGTGCCCTTCAAAAATGTTCATCCAAATGCTTAGAGACCGACGTTCTAATTCCATGATTTCACCAGCTGGGACACCTGCCACTGCCACTGTCCCACACCCAGGGGTGTGCTCATGTGTCTCCAGTGAAAATTCACCTGTACTCAATCAAACTATCAAAAATGCAATTTGCAGATCCTCAGTGCCACCCCTGGATAACTCATTACCTGCCTTCCTCAAAGATTCCAACCGTATGAAAAGCAATCTGAAATTAAAGACTTCAGGGCCTTAGCAGGACTCCTCTTACAATATTTCCTGCGAGCAGCCATGGGCCACTGGCTGTTTAATCTCTGTGCAGTAAGTGGCCCACGGGGAGGGTGCCAGCCCTGTGCTCTCAGTCCATCACCCACATGTCAGGGCTTTGCTCTGTTCCTGCTGATGAACCACCTGAACATCAGCCTGATGACACTCTTGAAGAGATTTTTCTTATTCTTCATTTGCTTTCATTTGCTTCTCCATAGCATACAGGGAACATCCCATGTAAATAAGACATTTGACTTATGGAGCTGGTGTCAGAAACAGACACCAAATGACAGAAACAAAAATGTCAGATTAAAGGTTGGAAGGACAGCAGTAATTCAGTACTTCAGCCTATGAATTATGATATTTTCTTTAATTATGTGAACACAGGGTACCCTGGCACTTGCTGACTTCTGAGCTTGTAGCTTTGCAGCCTTAAGGTTCCCAATCCTGGATTCCTTTTATCTCCAAAGCCAGACTTTCAGTCACAGCTCACACAATTATAATGAAGAAAATGCCAGTCTCAGTGTTTACCACTCTAAGACTGCCCAGAGAATGTATTTTGCATATGTAAATATGCATTTGTGTATCCACCCGAAAGGAAAACCCCTGGGGTTAATCTGAGGCTGGCAGGACTTGCAATCAGTCTCATCCTCCCAGTTTATGGATCAGTCTTCATCAGGTAGAAATGGAAACTTGGGAAGCAAACATCAGCTGATTTTTCCCAAAATGAATAAATTATTACTCACAGGAAGAAATCAACCTCATTTTGTGTTTAGTTTTTTTTGTTTGGTTGTTTTTTTTTGTTTGTTTGTTTGTTTTGTTTGTTTTGTTTGTTTTTTTTTTTCTTTCTTAAGGACAGGAGAACAGATTTTCATCCTTCAAGAAAGATTTTGCTGATTCTCCCTGAAGTTCCTGCTCTGAATCAGATACAGAACATGTGGCTGATTTGGGCCCTGATTTAATCTTGGATGATGATCTCATTAGTCCCTGACTTTCCAACATGTGGTACCTAACTCAGGCTCAGCACTTGAGAGGCCCTCCAGTTTATTTAGTATCCTCTGAGGAAACATTTGCTTTCCAAAGTAATTCTTGTTTAAAGAACATTCCTACGGTATTCTGCAGAATGCTTACAACTCTTACCTAGCTGGAGGTTTGTCTTTTGGATAAATGAAAACAAAATCACTCCAAGTCAAAGAAAAGTTAAGTATTTGGATGTCAGCCTCATCAAATCCTGCAATGAACTCAATATATTTTGGAACCAGCAAAAAGGAAGAAACAACATCTACTCCTGACAGATATTGAAGTGTGGTGCTTACAGAATTTCTACTCAGAGTTATTTTGACAGACGCTTCAAAAGAAGTGAAAATTAGAACATTAAAAAAACCTGAGAATATTTCCTATTTCTTTCTGTAGAAATTACTGCTCTGTTTAATGAGCCTTTAACTCTACTGACTCTGGATCTTACAAGGAGTTTAAAATCATGAAACGCTTCATAAGGGAGCGACAACATTCTATACAGCACTGGCAGCTTGTCTTCTCATTATAATTTTTGTGGAGAAGATGCTGCATTCTTTAAAATGGTTTTTTTTTTTTTTTAGTGTCATATTAATGGGAGGCAAAGTCTGTTCTTTAATTAGAATTTTACTGTGGTGAATTAAAAAATACATGGGCAGAGTATCAAGAGTCTAATAAAACTAAATGAAGATACTATCGTTCCCTGTATGAAACCCAGCAGTCTTTGCTCTGGCAAAACTTCCATCAATACTTCATTATTATTGTCTAGGACAGGCTTGTAATAATAATATCTGCAAGTAACTTACTTCCAAATTCAGTCTTCCAACTGGGTAAAACATTCTCTCTCTCAACATCTGTAACGGACTTTAGATGTTTTCATTGACTAGGTAATGAAATTTTCTGGTAATGCCTCTGCACAGAAGTAAAATCAGTTTTACTTGCAAGAAGGGGTAGAAATACACTGGATATGCCTAAAACACTGCACAAGGACAGGGATAGGGAGGAGATGAAGCCTTCAAGAAATTCATGTTGGAGGGGCTCAGGGGTGATGGCAGCAGAGCTGCTCAGAGAGGCCTCTGACCCTGGAGATTCAGAGCTGTTGACCCAACAGCAGTGAGAAAAAGCCACATGCAGTATCCACATGGGCTCCTTCCTACTCTAAATAATCTAAATAAACAACCAAGGCAGTTGTGGGAGCAGAAGCAAAGCCCCCATGGGTCAGTAATTCCAGCTGACTGATGCAGTTTGGAGCAGACCCACAGGGCCCCCAGGAGCTGCAGGAGGCTGCCCAGGCTGGCTCCCTTCAGTCACATCCTCCCCCAGCTCCTGCAGCTGGGCAGGACAACTTCACTCTTCACCTGGGGAATCCAGCATGTGGAAAGCAACCTGATCCAGCCCCTGGAGTCACCTGTCCAGCCTGTGTGGCTGCAGAGGATGGAGCAGGACCAACCCTGCCCAGCCAAGCTCTAGGGATGTGCTCAGCTCCTTGTTTTTCACAGCACACAAACCCGGCCTTGTCGAAGGTCACCCTGCTGATGTTTTGCCAGATAGGCAATATCTCTTTATTTGCAGTTGAAGCAGTGCTTAAAGGAGAAAAGCTTCTTGTCACTACAACAAGGGGTAGAGGATGTTCCTTCTCCCTGTCCTTCCCATCCAGGGATGTGTCCCTTCTCTTGCAGCTGCTGAGCAGAGGGAGCAAAATTGAGACCTGGATTTGCTGATCAGGATTGGCCAAGCAGTGGGGAAAATCAAGACATGGATGTGGAAGAAATGCTGTATCCACCTCAGCAGCTGCAAATTGTACCATAAAGTTTCCCCTTCGGGGGGATGGATAAGCACATCCTTCATGCATAACATAACTCGCAGCCCTGACTCATCAGTCATTTTTAAGATGGCCAATAAGCAATTTATTATATTGTGTTGATATTGAAACACAAAGTAAATGCTGTGTGTTGTGGTATTTGCTTTTATTTCTTACAGTGTAGCTGGAGAGTAGAAAGAACCACTTCTTCTCTTTGCTACAATTCCCTCCCTGTGACTAATCATAGAATCCTGGAATGCTTTGGGCAGGAAAGGACTTAAAGAACTTGTTCCACCCCCTGCCATGGGCAGGGACACCTTCCACTATCCCAGGTGGCTGCAAGCCCTGCCCAGCATGGCTTTGGACACTTCCAGGGATCCAAGGGCAGCCCCAGCTTCTCTGGGCACCCTGTGCCAGGGACTCCCCACCCTCCCAGGGCAGAATTCCTTCTCACCATCTAAGCAAAATCTCTCCTCTTTTCGTTTAAAACCCCTCCCCCTTGTCCTATCACTGGGTCACCTGTACACTTCTCTTCAGCTGAACAATATCAGCTTAAAGGATCTTCTGCCCCAGCAAGTGAATCTAGGAAAAATCTTATCTTTTCCAGTGTGAATTCTGTTACTTACAGACATTCAGAGAGAATTAGAGCAGCAGAAAGCCCAGTGGCTTTTGAAAAAGGGGTGTCTTTTATATCTAAAACAGTTCAAAGGCTTGCAAAAAGCTGTATGCAGGTATCCACACCAGCTACTTGCTGTTCTCTTTTCTTCTGGGCATACTTGAACCTTCACATGGCTCTTTAATGTTACCTAATGTCTTCAAGATATCTTAAATACACCACTGTCTTTTTCTTATAAGCCATTAATAGTAATGTCCCTTTCAGGCACAGAAAAAGAAACAGTTTTGTAAAAAAGTCTTGCCCTGTGTGACCCAGTAAAAACTGGAACATTCACTCATCTAAACACATTGTGAGACTCAGCACAGTCTCTGCAAACCTCTCTGATATTTATCAACAGAAAATAGCAAGTCTGAAACTACTGGTGGGGAAAAAAAAAGCAAAAATACTGGAATATTAGAATATTACACTCTCTTTTCACATCCCTCAGACATGGAGATGTGGGATGTGCTTTTGACAAAGAAATAATCATGAGGCAGACAAATACTGCATAGCTAAAATAGCAGGAGCCAAAGCCTGCGTGTCCCTGGGTGTGTTGGGAAAGGCAGAGGACACAGAGCCCAGCATCAGGAGAGGTTTATGCCAGAAAAATTCCAGTGTCCCTAGAGCAGCTCCTTAGACTGCACCAGTGCTGCAGCTCTATTGCACCACTTCTTTGGGATGCAAATGCTGAGAGAGCAGAGCAGCCTCAGTAGGCAAAGCACCAGCCCTGAGTGCTGGGCAGAACATTCAGGCACCTCTGCCCCATCCCTACAGCTTCCTCTGCCCACCAGAGGGGCTTGGGTTTCCTTCTGGAGAGCCAGGCAGGAGGAGGAAGTCTTGTCTCATATATTATTGAGATTGGATGTTTAAACCTTGATATTTTATTTTGACTTCCCAACATGTTCCAATGTTGTTCACAGAAGCGTAAATTAATGCCAATTTCTAAAGCAGAAGTTGCTCTAAACTGGGAAGTGAAACTTTCTTGTTATGATGTTAAAAACAGACAATTCTTAAACTGTTTTACATTCTGAAAAACAGGCTGATCAAAACTGTTCATGCTCACAATCAGTTAGGGGTGTACTGAGCTGAAATGTTTTGACAAAATCCCAGCCATATGGAAGCCGGTGCTCTCAGAACAGTTTCCACTGTGTGGATTCCTGCATTAAGCCATCAAGTGTCAGGCAGGCAGAAACACGAAATCATCACTCCACATGTTTTTTCCTCATTGTTTACAAACAACCTGTTTATACCTGCAGCATTGTCCATGGGTGAGCCTCACAGAAACCAGGACAATCCACAGAGCATCTCATCTTCCCATGCTTGGGGTGTCAGTTCCTGGGGGTTCAGCTGCAGCCCCAGGAACTGTGGAACAGCTTCACCCCTGGATTAATTTAATTTCTCTCTTTTTTAGTGACAATTGCCACTGACAAGGAAAAAGCAAAACAGACACACATGACTTCCTGGCTGGATGGCAGCAGGGAAGTGAAGGGATTTTGCTGGAAGAGAGCACAGCACCTGTGCATTAAAGGTTTTAAATGCCAGACTCCCTTTAAAGTTCAGATCTCTATATTCTCCTAGTGGCAGCAGAGATATACCTTAAAAAAATTACAGGGAAAAGGAGGTTGTCTGATGAGAACATCACCTAAATTGTCACTGGCCATGCTGCACAGTGCCATCAGCAGCACCTCGGGCTCACCCCAGTGCCCTTTGCAGCCAGGGAATTTCTTTCCATCATCTGTAATCATCTCTGATAAGGGCTGGCCTCTGTGGGTTAAGTGAGTGCCATCTGGCAAATGACACTGATTCCACAACTTTGCTGTTTCCTTGGCTAAGAAAGGTGCCCTGCTCCCTGCAGAACCTCAGAGCAGAGCAAACACCGAAGCCCCAAATATTAAATAATCGATGAGCAGAAGCAGGCACGAGCCCACAAGAGGAACCACCCAGGGAAATGCTGATGTTCCTGATGCCTGTAGGATGGGACTGTGTGGTGGGTGGTGATTTAGGAATGCTGCTGACACACATGCACAAATCTGATGACACAGGAAATTAGCATCCGTTCCTCTCCCCCTGCTTCAGAAGAATTACTAAATATAGCTCACTCTTTAAATATTAAGGATATCTGCAGAATGTTGTTGTTTTTGAAAGGGTTCTTTCCTGACTGGATTTTCCTCATCAGGCTTAGTAATCAAGTTGTTTTATTTGGAATGGATAATTATTAGTTGAGTGATTAATTATTCAGAGTACATTACTAAAGAAAATTCAAAGTATGCTGGTGTAATAAAAAAGTGACAATATGCAACTATTTGGGTTCTAAACCGTGCAATAAGATCAGAACATGTAGGGTCTGTAGGTATATACGTGTGGTTTTGCACATTTAAGAGAATTGCTTCCATCACCAGAGTCCCATGCAAACACTGATGAGTCCAACATGAGCTGGAAAATGTATTTAATCACCATTTCATAGAAGGGAAACTGAGACAGTCAAATTACATTAAACAACAAAACTCCCCAGAAAGGAAGTGATAGCACTGAGATAGGACAGCTCCAAGATCTAAAGTGTCAATTTATGCTATAAGTACCTTATAGTATATTTTTTCACTACATTTATAGTCCTGTGCTGAATTAAACAAAAAAATGACTCTTGAATGTATACAGAGATGAATTAATAAAGTATTTTTCTGTTTCTCATCAATAGCAGTGTTTAAAAAGTGGAAAGTTGGCACAAAGAGCAAACTGCAGTGGGATGTGGCTGGGGCAGGACTTGAACATCCTGGGAAGGGACCCAGCCCCTCCATCCGGCTCAGCCAGGGCTGGGACACCAAGTGACACTTCCTGGGATTCTCCCTCCTGCTTTTCCAGGTCCCAGCTCCACCACTCTCTCTAAGGAAATCTGGGATTCTCCAGGTTTGTTTCTCTCCATTTGCTTCCATCCCCATTAACCCTGACAGTGTTTTTTACAGACCTGTGCTGATCTTCTCCCTCATTTGCTCTCTAACAAACCAAACCCAAGTTACACAATATTTGCTGCAAAATTTTCCACAGACTGTGCTGGGACCTGGTAGGTTTTGTTTCCCTGCTAATTGTCAGGGTTGCACAACTGGAATTTTTGCAAGGCAAGGGATCCAAAAAGGCAGTAAAATTCCACAGACAGAGACTGCTGGAGTTGCTTCAAGTATTTGTTAATTAAAACTGCTACAAGTAAATGAATTAAGTTCATATTGCACCAGAAGGACTTGCCCTTATAGAGACCTCACAGCCAGCAAATGGGGGAAATTGTTCTGCAGCTCCAATCTATGCAAACTCCTCTGTTTGGCACATCCTTAATTTCTGTCAAACTAAAGGAATTCTAACATTTTCTGTCAGGAAGCTGGTGTAAAACTTGAAGAAGGCATAAAAAAAACCTCTACTGTTGACTCATTTCACTCATTACTAGGCAGATCTGAGAGAAAGAAGATGGAAAGCAACATTATAAGCCCAAGAATTATCCTCAACTCTTGAAAGGCACACAGAAAATTAAACTGGGGGATCAGGATCAAGGTAGTGGAAATTATTGGGTCTGTGCACTTAAAAGCTGAAGAAGGTGACTTCCCACTGAGACTTGAGAACACAGGTGCACATAATTTTAAAAATCTGCATTTTTAACCTTTTAAATTTGCTAGCAAAGCAAGGAAGTTGTTGAGAAAGTGCAGTAAACACGGCAATTCAATCAGCTCCTTCCAGAGTCTATCTCTCGGCTCTGTGATTCCTGAACCCAGCAGGTCAGAGGATCACAGAACGACTCCTTGGTAGCAGCTGAATGGAGCTGGGAGCAACACAGCACCACTTCTTTAGGGACTCCATAAAAAGTCTCAGAATTCCCAGCTGTGGTGGCTCTGGCCACCAATGGTCATTGTTAAAACCAATGTCCTGGTCCTTCCTAGGAATGCAAGAGGAGCTGTGTAAAGACCTAAAGCCAACTCTCTAGCAGCAGTCTGGGAAAGGATTCAATGTTTCCAACTTTGGTATAAGTTTCTGCACATTTTTGAAAGCAAGGCTCTACAATTAACAATTTACAGGTGATAACAGTATTTTTTTCAAGTTTTTAAACGTGTCAGAGGTGAACACAAATTTTCTAATATGACTTTTCCTCGAATCAGCCAAAAGACTTCAGGCTTATTCTTAGACCCACGGACTTAAAAATGATTATAACCTCATAATGCAAATACTGTGAATTTCATTAAAAATCAAAACAGCACTTGACTGCCAAGAAACAACAAGCACTTTTATGCATAAGCTAAGTAATTCCATTTTCAAAGCTTCTGGAAAAACAGTAATTGTAGCTCATCATGGCTACACCTTGAGAGATAACCTTGCACTTGCCCCTGCCTGCCCTGCAGTTTCAGAGGAACCACTGATGACTGTTTATATCTCACTTCTGGCAACAGGACCCGCGGTGGAGCAGGGCCACAGCCGTGACATGTGACAACTGCTGCGACAAAGATTTATAAAGCAGAAACTCTAATTACAGCCCTGATCCACAGCCCACTGAAAGGAAAGCAAAAAACACTGCTCGTTTTCCCAGTGTAGCCTTATAACCTGATTTATCCTCAGATTTATCCTGGCAAAAGAGTGTCGAGCTGCTGCCCACAAAATACTGCCAGGTGGAATCTTAGTAAAAAAGATTTGAAGCTGTCGATCCAAGTGCTTGTTTTCGCAAGTCTCAATTATGGGACCATTTTCCTCGTGGGAGCTCTTTATTACTTCCCATTGGGAGCACAACTCACCCCGAGCGGAGCTGCCAGAATTCCCCTCTCAGGTTCTGACTGCTCGAGTACATCCACCTTATTTTACACTATTTGCACGAGTGCTGTAAAGTTTTTTATTGATGCCCAGGTTTTACAGCTTAATTTTAAGGCACTCAACAGTTGTGCTCAGATATAGTGGATGGATCCTCCTGCTTCCACATGTTCCACATTGCCAGGGAGGGCCAAACTGGCAGCTTGCTGAGCCCACCTGAGACACAGCCATAAGTCTTTGGAATTGGGACTTTTAATAACTCTGCTTTTCCTGATTCTTGTGCAAACCACTCAATCTGTCCTGGCTTTTAAACTAAAGACGTTTTTATTTGCTCTTACTTTTGACTGGTCTGGGAAATACACATCAATGAAATACTGTTATTGTAAAACACCTTAGAAAACAGGTTTAGGACTAGAAAAGCTGTATGAATGAGATCATAAACTCCTGGAATGCCTTGGGTTGGAAGGGAGCTTGAAAATCATCCATCCTCAGGCCATGAACAGGGACACCTCCACTATCTCAGGGTGCTCCAAGTCCCATCCAGCCTGGCTTGGAACACTTCCAGGGATCCAGGGCCTGCCCACCCTCACAGCCAGGAATTCCTTCCCAGTATCCCACCCATCCCTGCCCTCTGGCAGTGGGAAGCCATTCCCTGTGTCCTGTCCTCAGTCCCTTTCCAGCTCTCCTGGTGCCCCTTTAGGCTCTGCCAGGAGCTCTGAGCTCTCCTGGAGCCTTCTCCTCTCCAGGCTGAACAACACAGTCCCAGTTTACCACCAATGATTACTAAAAGAACATTATATTAACCAGCACCAGCAGTGACCAGTCACACATTTACCCAAACCAGTTGTCCTTTCTGCTCTCACATCTTTCACAGGTGTGAAAGCTCAGAGAAAATATTTGGCTGTAGGTGAGCAAAACACAAGAGTTTAAAGACCCAAAGTAATCCTGCACTTTCCTGCTTTCATGTGTGCAAGCAGAATGGGGGAAAAGAAAACAAGGCATGGAAAGTATTAGACAGAAAAAGGGAAATCAGGAAGAGTAGGAGGAAACAAAGAGAAAGAGTATGTAGGAAAAGAACACTGAGATAGGTTAAAAGAAGGGAAAAAAACAAAACAAAAAACAACTACATAAAATTCTGAAAAAACAGAGAGGAAAATAAAGAGCTGAATGAAAGACCACATGAATTCCTGCTGTCCCTGCCTTAGTGTCCCACATAATGTGTCCCTGAAAATAATGAAGGTCACCAGCACATTATAGGAAGTAGCCAGCAATGAGAAGCCCATTAGAACCAGCACAGAAATGATCAATTTGTTTATCCTTGTCATCTGAAAACAGAAAACAACGTGGGAAGGGGATGAGTTCATCTTGCTCCCCAAGGCTTTTGTTCCCCAGCTGCTTCTCCTCCCCAGTGCCACGCACATGACTCCTGCTTTTTACTCCTGGATAGGCAGGGAATAATGACTAACTGTAATGAAATAAATAGCTGCTTCTTGCACATAAGACATCTCCTGTCTGGTTTCCTGGGAGCTGCATTAGCAGGGTTTATAAGTCAATTTTTAAAACTCAGGACAGCATTAAAAAACTGACAAATGCCACTCGGTCACGTCCCTGTTGTCACAGTTATTGAGGCCTCTGGAGAGAGTGTCAAAGAAATAAAGCAAATTTCTTTTTTTGCTTAATTTGTGTCAATTGATTTCCTATTTTTAATTAATAATTCTAATTATGATGCAGCAAATTTACCCAACAGACACAACTGGTTTAATCAGCATGTATTGATTGTAACAGTAGAATTATCCCAGTGTTCCTGACACCATTGATTTTCTGTTGTGTGATTGTAAGAAAACAGCAGCTGGACAGACTCTGGTGTCAGCTCACGGTGCTGATGGTCCCTGAGTTATGAATTGGTGCTTCTGACCTGACAAATAAAAACACAGAAATTATCTACTGCTTCAGCACTCCAGAGGAGGAATCTGGTGATTACAGTATGGCACAAATAAGGGGTTTAGTCATGGCAGTGGCAGCAGGAACGTGAAGGTGGGAGACACTGATTTGAGGCAAAAAGGCAGCAGTCAGAAAAGTCCTTGTAAAACTGAGTTAAATCATTTATTGTAAGTTCTTAATTTGTCCTCGTTTTGGACAGCCCCAAGATGTCTCTTTAAGCACATGCCTCAATATCTGGGATAAAGATTTTAGGATATTTTTGAGCCTGAGTCTTGCATTTTTTGTAGAATCACAGAATCGGAGAATGGCTTGGGTTGGAAGGGACCTTAAAGTTCACCCAGACCTTAAATGTCCCCCCTTCTGCCTTAGGACACTTTCCACTGTCCCAGGCTGCTCCAAGCCCTGTCCAGCCTGGCCTTGGGCACTTCCAGGGATCCAGGGGCAGCCATAACTTCTCTGGGAAACTGTGCCAGGGCCTGCCCACCCTCACAGGGAACAATTTCCTCCTAAGATCTAATCCAAATCTCTTTTCAGTTTGAATTCCCAGTCTTGTTTCAGTTTTTTCCCCTATTTTTACTCCGTAGCTCCCCTCTGATGGTACTCCCAGAGGCTCCAGGCCATCAACACCTGCTGCAGCTCGGGCTGTCTCAAATGTCACTGCTGCCCCCAGCTTCTCCAGAAGCAGAGCACTGGGCTGAGAAAAGAAAGGGAATTTACAGAGAAAGCACAGTGTGACCTAAACTACTGTTTAGCCTTTTTACTGGAGTCATTGAGATTTCTGCAATTTTCTGCTCATTGAGTTCCAGATTCTGTAGAAATTATATTAAAAGCCCCCTGGAGCAGCACAGAGAATTTTGATCCATTTGCAATTTGAACACTCCAACTTTGAAAGTGTACAAAGGCTTTGCAGGAACAGGTGAGTTTGAACTGACCCTCTGGAACCAAGATGTTCCCAGGTTTGCAAGGAAAAAAGAGGAGATCTGAAGGCTGGGCCAAACCAGTAGAGAGGGGAGAAGAAAAACCACGGTGGATGGTACTGCCTCAGCCTGGGAAGGCAGAGACATCCCACCATTCCCAGAGGGAACAGAGAGCAGAGCATTCCTTCATCTGAGGAGTAGCCTGGGAATGGAACCAGCCTCTGGCAGAGGTGGGAAAGGGAAAGTCTGATTTGTTTCCTTGCAGAGTTAATCACAGTGGAGCAGAAGATAATTTCCCAAGTTTCCCCTCATTTGGTTTTCCACAATAACTGACAATAGGAGCACATTTAGAAGAAAAAGCTGCCATGGTGGAGGGGAAATCACGAGTAATAGAAAAATTATAATTTTTCCTGAAGCTGTTAATTCATATTAAACATTTTCAGTTCTGCTTAGTCAAACTATAATGTGTCAGGAATAAACATGTGATTATACTAGTTAGCTTTTTGGCTAAAATATTTGGAACAGTAAAATTAATAGATAATTACAGTAACAATTATTTGTTCCCTGCCAAACCTGCACTAAGGCATGTCTGCCTGCAGACTTATGCCTTTTTAAGCACAAAAAGATAAGAAGTACACGTCATACATTTTGAATAATGAAGAAGATATCCTATGGCCAGCGTTTCAGAAGTGGAAACAGACTATGGTTTGATTCAAACCATATCTATTTATGTAAAATGGGATTTTAATTGGAGCTACTTATCCCCGTGATACAAATGAGGCAATGAAAAAATGATTGATGCACTCGGGTAATTATTGTTATAGCACCTTGCAAACTACAACAAAAAAAACTTTCATGTACATAATGGCTGTTTAAATTTTAATAAGGTACAGAACTGCTTGTCAGTAGGCAAAATATTAATGCTACATTTTGAACAATATTTATATTTAAATACAAACAATATTTAACTGAAAAATCAGAATACATGAGAAATGCTGGGTGGGTTTGTTTAAGTGATGAATAGATTTATTTTGGAAACATATGGAAGAAAGTAAAAAATGCATTGACTAGTTCTTTTTCACAGTGGGGACACCCAAAGATGATACAGCACAAACTCTCTGTCTCCCAAAGTGTAAGAGGAGGCAGTGAGCGTGGTGGTGCAGATATATCTGGTCTCATAAGAGTCACTGTTGCTGCTTCTCCATTTCTACCTAACAGCAAAGGTTAAGAGTGCAAACCCAGTTTTTGTTCATTATTATACAGCATGAATAGCAATATAAATTCGTAATAATTGCTATACCTAGGGGGGAAGTAAAGCAATTCTGCTCATTTAAATGAAATGAAAGCTGAGCACTCCAGCCATCCTTTCCCTCTGCAGCCATGGAACGCTGCCCCAGCAGGATGAGAGGCTGCTCTGCTCTCTCCATCACGGCCAGATCAGACTTCCTGGAATACTGAACAGCCAAGGAGGCTCAAAGAGGCTCTTGCAGAGCACAGGACTCGGGCAGTGCAGACACCAAGTGCAAGAGTCCTGCTGGAGATGAGTCTTCTGCAGATAAAAAAACTGCAGCAAAGACTCTGTCTATACAATGAACTCCTGTCATTTGTCAGGGAGGGAAGGTCTACGTTAGACTGAAAAAAATGCCAAGAAGCTGCTTATAAGAGAAGAGGGTATTGAGTAAGAGACCAAAGCAATCAAGACCTTCTCTGGTTATAATCTCATTTGTGCATTGACAATATTTCAGTCAATAGCCTGTCATGCACTAGCCAAGAGTTGTATTGCAAAAATGTTTGGGCCATCATCTCAAATTTCATATCTGGTGCCCTACAAGGTCAGAGAGTGCAATCATTACTCTTAATAGGGTGAGTGATCAAGCCATAAATCCAGCAAAATCAAATTTTACTTTGGTGTTTCCTATAAAGAAAAATAATAAAACTTCCAAAACATTAAATTTTTATATATCATCATTTTGAGCATCCAGATCCTATTGCATCAGGAAAATTAGAGTCCTCTGCATATAAAGCATGATCTCACTTTCACTGGAATCAGTCACAAGTTCTCACTCTCAGAGAAGTAGGGGATAATCACAAAATCACAAATGGTTTGGGTTGGAAGGGAGCTTGAAGATCATCCCATTCCACCCCCTGCCATGGGCAAGGACACCTTCCACTATCCCAGGGTGCTCCAAGCCTTGCTCAGCCTGGCCCTGGATGCTTCCAGGGATTCAGGGGCAGCCACAGCTTCTCTGGGCACCTGTGCCAGGGCTTCCCCCCTCTTCCTTCCTAACACCCAATCTAACTCTCTCTTGTTTTTAGTTTAAAACTAGTCTCCCTTGTCCTATCACTATCTATCAGTGTAAAAAGTTACTTTCCCTCTTTTTTATAACCCCCTTTAAGGCTTCAGTGGGGTCTGCTGAAGAGTCTTCTCCCAGAGTCTTCTCCCTTCCAGGCTGAAGGGATATTTCATAATTCTGTGCAGTCCTGGATGCAGATTATCACCTTCTGGATGCTTCTATTGGACCAAGCAAATGCAAGGCAGAACAGGGAGCTTGGCACATCCTCCCCCACTCCAGCAGCTGCAGTTCCATCCCTGCAGTGGGAGCTTTCCTGCAAATAAACACCTTCATGGAAGTAGGGTCAGCACATAGGATCAGTCAAACTCTGTCACTCCAAAGATTTCTTTTGTTTCCTGAGCCTCTCAGTGAACCTGACTCAAGTACTAAACCCCAAATGAACCCCTCGGATCGTGGCATTTGGTTTGTTTTGCACTGTGGAACAGCTGCCCTGTGGAATGAAGGGGGGAGTGGTGCTGTTACTACGGACAGGAGCAGTTGGTTAAAGCCACGACAGCATCACTGCACTGCTCATTTTTGTATCGCATTGCAGCTTCTGAATATAATTGAACTGTTTGGCTTTTGAGTGCCTTTTCATTGGAAATGCAATATTAATGAACCCTACTGAGCTTCCCCAAACAATAACAGGGATATGAATAAAAAATTACCCCTAACTGTCCTGATTCTACATGAACCTTCCTAACCCAGCTATATTTAACACCAAAAAAGGGGGGAAAATACCCAAAGTAGAAGACATTAACAAATTGTGAAACATGGATCAAGGGCATTTTGCTTAAATCCCTGATTTGATCAGTTCAAGATATGTCCCTCTCATATACCAGTAATCACCTGGATACAGGGTTTAGCAACTAACTCTAATTATAGAGATGTTGAGCAGTGATTTTTTTAAACTGAGAGTTAAGCTGAGAAGAGCTTCTTGACTAGAAGCCAGTGTGCTCAATCAATTAAATTATCATAAGAGAAGAAGAATCAGACCAAGGGGGAATGCGGATGTGGATGTGAGGCTGATCATTAGCACAACTGAACTGTCACCTCGGTGTAGGCTGGAATGTGGCCATGCCAGGAGATTGATGGATGAATTTTACTCAGCAGAGAACAGCCCACAGTGAATTGCTGATAAGATCTGAAAATAAATCTTACAATATTACAAGGCAAGGTGGAACTGCAGCCTCTGCAGCCTTGCTGTGGCCCACAGGCTGAGCAGCTCCTCCTGTCTGTCTGCTCCCAGGGGCCTTTCCTGGGCTGAAGGAGGTTCCTCTCCCCATGTTAGAGGATGTTCTTCTCCCCATCTTATAGGATGTTGTGCCCATGAGGTGTCATGCAGCAGCTCATTAACAATGGAAGTGGATGAGCTTGGAAAGATTTGGATGGGTTTGTGTGACTCAAAGATGCAGATTTTCCCTGTAACTCCTGTTTTCCTAGATGACAACTTCATGTCTGCCTATTAGAGGAAGGAGAGACTGGAACCACAGCAATTCAAAGCCAAAAGGCAATGTGAGATGGAGGGGGTGTATGGATGAAGCTGTCTGGCAGGTTGGTTTCTGGGTTCATGGAGGTATTACTGACCTGCAGAGTCCCTGTGAAGAGGGGATGGATGTCAGACAGCTCACTGAGAAAGGTTTCTTTGCTGTGTTCAGCTATTTTAGTCCTCACTGTTCAGGGAACTTTGCTTTAAGCTCCCTCAGTAGAAGGAGAGACAAAGACTGATCTTGCCATTTAGAGTCAAACCTTAAACAGACAGTGAGAGATTCACAGTGAATTCATTAGGTGCCCACAGAGTCCTCAGAAAAAGGAGGCCTGAGCTGCTGTCACAATCCCCTGGCTTGCAAGCTACAGCAATGTGACTCTGGAACCAGAAATCAGGGTATAAATCATGAGAAGATGTGAACTTCCTTCATTCCTCACTTAGGAAGTTTGTGCTGTAAGAGATGTGAGGCTCATTCCCGTCACTCCTCCAAGGGAATGGCTTTACAAATGATTATAAATATCATTATTTAACTCCTGTGGGAGCTCAAAGACTCCCAGATCTGCACTATTCTGAAAAGGTATGAGCTGTGTCTGAGACTCGAAATGTCTTGTTTTGATACTTTACTGCAAGTAGATGTTTTGGAATACAATGTCCAAATTGAGAGACTTTATTCCCAAAATTGCATCCTAGATAAGAGTCACACTGGCTGATTTCTATCTGGCTTGGACAAAGCTCCCACATCCCCCTTAAGAGTCCAGAGCACTCTAATTAAGACTGTAGGTAGTGAGTTGCCTTTTTATAGTGTGTGAAGTCCATAAAGCAAAGCCATTTGTACGGCTGCCCACTAAACCTCACACCCCTTTAAGGGCATGGTGAGATCTTTCCCAAAGCTTTGTAATATTCCTGTTCCAAGGGTTTTTAGTGTCAGTGACAGATGGCCAACTGAGAGCACAAGGAAGAGCAGCTCTTAACTTATCCATAAAGTTTTAGCTGGCACAAGGAGAAGTATAAAAAATCCTCACAGTTACATGTCTCCCTGAAGGATGAAGGTCTGCATTCCTCAGTGTCCTTAAGCCACAGGGAACAGGAAGGGTTTGTGGCAAGCAGGGCTGCAAAGCCCAGTATAAACCTCACTAAATAAATCAAAATCTTCCCACTGACCTAAGATGACTCTCTGTTAAAACCAAAACACTGAACTGAATTCAGATACATGGAAATGAGGTGCCAAATCTTTTTATTTCTGGAAATAATCCAGGGCTCCCTTCTGCACTTCTCAGGTCTTCAAGCATTTGAGGCTCCTCTCATGCTGCCCTCTCGCCTCTGAGATGCCTCATCAGCAGAAAAGGGATCGCATTTGCTCTTGTGTCCCCGCCCGGAGATCAGCTCTGCCGCAGCGGCACAGGCTCCCGGCAGTGGGGAGGCAGCAGCTGAGAGCGCTGCTCTCATCATCCTCCTCCTGCCTCCTCCTCCTCCTCATTAGTTCAGCTACAGCGGGAGAGCTGCGAGGAACGGGGCAGGGTCAGCCTGGGACTGCCCCAGCGCTGCCCTGGTGCCATCCCAGCAGGAGGCTGGGCACTGCCCGGAGTGTGGGAGCGCTGCATTCCAGGGATATGGAATTTCCAGTTAACCTCGGGGGCAGAAAATCACCTGGCCCGTGGACAAAGCTCCAGTTTCCTTGGCTCCTTTGCTTGCCAAACTCTGTCATCTCCTGACTGACATGCAGATCTTTTGGTTCCCAGAGCCTTCAGTGCCTACAAAAACAAGCACAACTCCCTGCAGGGAATAAGAGAATCCCAGAAACTAAAGAAAGGCTTGGGCTGGAAAGGACAGAATGGTTTGGGTTCACAGAGACCTTAAACATTGTCTTGTTCCAACCCCCTGCCGTGGGCAGGGATGTCAATAATATGGAGATGAATTCCAGCCTTCCTCTAGAGATGCTAAAATAATTTGTCAGCTGGTTTAGACGGCTCTGTATGAACACTGTGCCCATCAGCACTCACCACTCTGCTAGTTCTTCTGTCATTCACAATTTTTTGCTGCAGTGATTCCATATTTACTCCTATATCAGTAATGTAAATATTTATAGGAGTAAGTGAAATAGCAGAAATCCACCAGAAATACATTTGATGTTTATTCCACATTGACAGCTGCTTTTTGAGATCTGTCATTTAGGTTTTATTCAATTATTAATACATGTTGTTGATAATTGTATGGTGCTGATTTTTTAATCAGAATATCATTCAGTACTGAATCAAACATGTCAAAAAATTTATTTTATTTGCACAGCTACTCTAATAGAACTTGCAACTAAATCTGTGATTCCATCATAGAATGAAATCAGGTTTGTGTAGAATGAACAATTTCTTGTGAAATGCTAAACCTTATTCTATTCTTTTGATTTTTTATTGATTGGATCCAAATAACACCATAACTTCTTGGTTTTCCTCCTGAAGTAAATGACATCTTTTCCAAAATCTGCACAGGACTGTGAAAACATTCAAGTTTCTCTTTGGTTTTTCTTAAAGGACATTTTATAGAATTTTCTTAAAGAGATTTCTGAGAACTTGCAACCGAGGCACCCAGAAGTGCGACTTGGCTGCTGGGCTGGCACTGCAAGAAAGCCCAGGGGGAAGAAAGAATATCTGAGTCATCCTCCAAACTCCCTTTTCCAGGTCTCGAGCACAAATCAGAGAGCAGCAGGGAATTGTTCCCAGGCTGCTCCAGCGCAGGCAGAGATTGATTTGAAGCTGCAGGATGTTCCAGAGGCCTCGTGCTCTGCACAGGGCAGCTCAGGGGGAACAGGGACACCCCTCTGCTCCCAGGGCAGGGAATGAAGTGTTGGATACGGGTTGGATACTGAGCATGAGCAGCAAAGCAGCTTTGGTTTCTCTCCCCTGTTCCCCTCACTCTTACCCTGCTCACAAAGGAATATGATTAAGATGTGAGTTGTTTAGATCCATTTTTAATATCTCCTGATCAAAAGTGGAAGCTTAAGGAGCGTGTAAGGAATGACTTTGATATTAAAGAGACAGAAAGAAGAACAAATAGTTTAATTTGCTTCTTGTCTTTCTTGGCTTGGGAATTTGAAGCAGATGTTCATATGTGAACACAAAAAACCCATATTCCATCCAAGTCTGAGCACAAATTGCCTGGATCAGAAGGAAGATGTCTGGAGAGGGATGAACCAGGGTGCTGCTGCCTGCTGGGAGAGGTGCAGGGATGGCACAGGCAGCAACCCCTGGGAGTGGTCTGAATTGTGGGACCAAGAAATAAGGGAAGAAATCCTTAAAATGGAATAAAATACTTGCAGGAAGCCCTCCTCATAAAACAAGTGTGTGTTATTGCAGTGTATCCATGGATCTGAAAACTGGGAAAAAATGCAGATTGAGTATTACAGTAAGATTTTAATGGAGATCTTCAGAGACAAAGAAGGATGCAATGGTAAAAGAAAGGGGCTGATTTCTGCATCTTGAACTGATGAGAGCATGGGGTGGCACATATGAAACCTCTGATTAGTCATAAATAGGAGAAACAGACTCTCCATGTCATCCAAATTCTAAAGGGCTGCAATGTCAGATTTTCAAGAGGGTTTTGATTCATTTTGGTCTGTGCATGTAATGAGGAATGAGAGCTAAATTGTAGAAGCCACAGCCAGGCACAGGAGAGAACCCAATCAGCACAGAATCAAACAGAAGGGTGTGGGATGTTTCACAGATCTCTTTAATCCATCACCTGAGAGAAATGGCCCAGTGCAGCAACTACCACCAACCTTCCACTTACCCCACAAAGAGGCACTTTGCTCCCCAGCACAACTCCCTGCCCTCCAGGATGACTCCAAACCTCGAGAAGAGCCAACCACTCACCTCAGTATTGCCAGGAAGAGAAGGGATGTGCGCACAGGCACAGGCAGAGAACTTCCCAAGGGTAATCCTGCCCCATCCCCTTCAACATGGAACCATCACAGATAGACATTATCACTGATTCCAGCATTTCCTATAGGCTCATGATGATTAAAATGCTTTTTTAGATATTTAATCTCTACCTCTTTTACAAGAACCTCGGGAATACCCCCAACTGTTCACAATGAAGGTGGGAGAGGAAGGAGATGAAGAAAGAGTCTTCAGGCTTGGTTATAAATCTGGGATATTTGATCCCACAGCAAGACAGTCCTTGAGCTCTTACCATTTAAAGCCAGATCCAGAGTGTGCAGGCATGAGCTCCACATGTACATACAGGCATTCCAGTGGATTTATGGAGACATTGCCAGTTATTTTTTTGGAAGCCAAAATGTGTCACAGGGACTTCTGTATCTCACATGCTCCAAGCACAACTCATGTCCTCCCCCTTGGAGAGTTCTAGTCACAGCAATTGCCTTCACTACCATGTTCTGTTACAGGCCAAATACTTTTCCATTTTTGCTTCTATGTGTTCTGCATGTTCAGGTTTTATGTAGGAAATTTCAGAATGTCTCTCTGTGCTTAGATTTGTATTGGTAGCACAATATTTACCTTGCATTAACTGAGCATAAGCTGAGTGCAAAATCTGGCCCTTCATACAATGGGATCATTTTGGCACTGGGCCCAGACAAGAACAAAAAAACAATTGTCTGAATTTAATCAGTTGGTGTTACTTGGCAGTGCAAGAAGTCTTTATGCAGGTATTTATTTGTCCCAGCAATAACAAGAATATTGGAATTTATATCCAGGAGATAAGTGAGTACCTTGTCACTCAAGCACAACTAACAAGGGAATTGCTATTTGGTGCAGACATGTAAATGCCAAATGCTTAGTCTGGTTATTATTGTAAATTCCATTTTTACAACCTCTTGTTTTTAAAATGGTCTCTTAATTGATTTTTAATTATATTTTTCAATGACATTTAACTACACGTGCTTTGTAAATAAACCCACACACATCCCAAAATATATTAAAGGAGCAAACACCGACACAGTTGAGGTTCTCTTTTCCCTGCCTGCTCTGAGTGCTCCCAGTAGATGCTTTGCATAAGGAAACAAGATCAAAGTGGTTCTGGGTAGAAGTGGATGCAGTTCTACCATAGGCAGCTGATGCCAGAAGATTTGGTCCTCAGAGTGTTACTGATACACACCAGAATGAAGGGGATGAAGCATAAAATGAACCAGAACATCGAATCCTGTGCCCTGTGATTTACCCAAGTTGAAATGTGGCCAGGACATACTGACCTAGAGCTGGTTTAATGTAAAACTCCATGAGGTCTTTAGTGAGCAGAAGAAGCTTTAACATCTCTTTAACCTCAGAATACCATATGAAGGGAGAAGCAGAAGGAGTCTTGTGTCTCTAGTGGGTGTTTTGGAGGTGAGCACCAGGCAGGCCTGTGGTACAACGTGCAGTATTTAAGGACATGGAACTATAAATTGCATCCATCCAGCTGCCTAAAGCACAGGTTTGGGATGAATTTAAAAACCCGACCCAGTTAACTGAAATACTGCATGAAACTACTCAATTCCCTTGAGTTTCTGCCTCAGCATCCCTCAGGTTTGGGGTCCAGAGGATTATGTGCCATTCAAGAGAGAAACCATGCCCAGGGACAGGCTGGCAGCAGCTCCCTCAGATCCCACCACACTACAGAGCCATTGGATTTGTTGGAAACCACTCACTGTTGTAGTTGCTGTTTCCACCAGTCTCTGCCGAAGAGGTGCTGGACTCCCCCAGCCCATCAGAGGTGGCCAAATCTTATGGAAAATCAAAATAACAACTTGAAAATACCACTTCCCATGCATTCCTGAAAACACTGTATAACCTTGATGAAGTCAGCAGGATAACAACAGGTGAGGACTTGCACCTTTTCCAATCAAACTTGCATTTCTAACATTTCCCACATACCTTTCCCATGGCCAGGATGTCACATTGTTATTAGCAGGGCTGTAATTTCATTAAAGGTCACAAAGAAATGGAAAACACTGGAAACCCAGAATTTAGTATTTATCCAATTCCCAAAGTTAGCAATTATGGCAGAGGCATAGTGCTTTTGTTGGGGAAGGACCTGATTCCTTTATGCTGTGGCACTCATAGAACCCACAGGGCTGGGGAATGACTCTATTGATCTTGGGTAAGATTCACTCCTGTGCAGAGATCCAGCACAAGCCAGCATTTCCCATAAATTTTGTTTAAGCCCCATCCTGTGGAATAAAGCAGCACGCAAATCACAAATTATTGGGACAATGATGCTTTGTTCCTAAATATTGCTACTCCTGAGGAGACTACAAAATGCTTTCAGAGGCTGTCAGAGATGAGATGTGTCTTGCCAAAGGTCACCCAGCAGGGAGCAGAGGAGCTGGGATACATCCAGGTGCCAGAGCAGAGATCTCTGTCCTGTACTCTGCCCTTCTCCACGGTACAAACACGCAGTGACAGCTTCTGCCCCCTAAAATGTCTTATCAAAAATGCCTCGTGTAAAGTCTGCCTGCACAATGGGAGCTGAGTGTTCCTCACAAACTGCATTCATTAATTCAGGCTGTTTATTTTAATGTCAATGAAACCTGATTTAATTAGGTGTTGTATGTGTTCTGCATAGATGACTAAAGCACTTCTGATTTTTTTTTCAGTGGGTACATACCTCACCTGATCTCTTTTTCTACAGTGGTAGCTTTTGCTCACCCATATCTCTTCCTGTGGGATCTGAGGAAAAAAGAATCCAACTGGCATCCCTTTCCACCCCTTAATGAAAGTAGGGTTCAGTTCCTGCCATAATGTGAAGACTGGTAAAACATCTTTGCTGACAGTTTAAAAACTTTCAGAACACAGAAATTAAGCAAAAGGAGTTGGAAATCTCAGGGACAGATTCCAGCAGACAAAAATGCACACTCAGTTCATTAACTGACTCTGAAGAAATGTGAATTCTACATTTCATATGTGTCACAAATTCTTACGAGCAGCAAGTGTTTGTTAATGGACTTCTGGGGGGAAAAGAACCTAAACCAAGTGGCAAAGTTCTCTGCACTTCTGTGTCTCAGCAAAACTGGCTGCAAAATAGAGTAAACTGGAGATGTATTTTAGGGAGCTACAAGTAAAGTTTCAGATTAATCCATTCCTGAACTTGTGCTGTTGCTCAAAACAGTAATTGGAAAACAATCCTGGTAAGGTTTCGTGCAGCAAGGATAAAAATCCTTGCTTCAGCACAAGTCAGTCCTCTTATTTCGTGGGGAAGGGAACAAATGTTCCTCTGGGGAATCCGATAATTGTTTGTTGTTTCTTTTTAAGCAAACATATATGCACCTGTACTTATGAATAGTTATGTTTTTATTTGGCCATAAAGTGCCCAAGTGGTCCTTTAAGCATATAATTCCCCACCTAATTGCACAGCCCTGAGTATTCAGGGACAAATTGTAATTACAAATACAGGTTCATTCTGCATGGACAGTCTCTGTATTAGTATTTTTAACTGCCAAAACACAAATAGTTTCAAATTATAAGAATCCCACCACTTCCCGTTTTACATGAGCCCAAGACAAATTTAATAACAATTCTTTAAAGGATCTTGGAATTCAGGCTGGCCCAGCAGCAGGTGCTGTGAGAAATCCCCCTCTCTTCAGACACATGAAGTGAGAGAAATGCAAGGTAGACCAAAAAGAATCAATTTGTCACAACCAGTAAAAGAGAGCTGAAGCTTCTGTTTTCCTTTCTGATACCTGAACTGGCAAAGCACTTCAGCAGTGACATTTATTGATCATGTAGCCTCAAAACAAAGCTGGGGAAGTGTAGACCCTGGACAGGCAAGAGGTATGCATTAAATACAACAGGAAAGTTCCAAAAATTGCTTTTAATGGCAGAAAAAAAAAGAGAAATAAATCCCATTTATAGAGCTGGGAAGGATGGGAAGCATGCAGCCACTACCAGCAAGAAAGTGTTGGGATTTTGCTATTACATGGCTTTTCCTGTCATGTTTGATCACTATTTTAGATGCAGAGGGGACATTGTGCCTGTTAATGTCACTGGCCTCAATCATGCAATCCTTAATCAAGCAGAAATCCCTGCAGCTTTGCCCATAAAAGAATTACAGACTTAGTTATAGGTTTTCTGGTACAGATTTGACCCCTGCTGCCTCCCTGCTGCAATAAAACTCCTAAACCCTTTTGGATCATTACTCCTACAACTTGCCTGAGGGCACAGGGGGTGCAGCATCCATGGGGCTGTTTTCTGGTTTAATCCAAGAGCTGAGGATCCAGCCAGTGACTGCCCTGGCCAACAGACAGCATGAGAAACCATCTAAACCATGGCCAGGGCTGGGAGGGAATTTTTGCCCCGCAGTAAAACATCCCACCAACTCAAATTCCCCACAACTTTCTCATCCTTGCCAGAATGCCCTTTATTTAGAATAAAACAATAGGCTTCTTTAATGGCCAAAAAGGTTATTAGGATTGTTTATTCTAAGCTCTGAAATATTTGTTCAGTTCTTAATTTGCTTATATGTCTTCTAATTACATCAACATTGGGGTTCTGCCTTTGTAGTTGTAATTGGAAGCTGATATAAAACCAAGATTAGAAAACATTAAGCATTGCAGTGACTGGAGTTGTTTTTTGTGGCATTTGTCATCTCACTGCTTGTTTACCAGAATGAAATTTCCAATGCAATTCTCTTTTTAACCTACAATATTAGGTGACAATATTAAACATGTTCACTGGCAGATGATTATTTAGCAGAGGCAAAGCCAAAAAAAGCCATACCCTGCTCAAGGCAGAGCCTGCAACTCATTATGTTACATAATTCAAGGTTAGAGAGAAAGGAATAGAAAATGCTTTGGATGGGAAGGGACCTTCAGGACCATCTCATTGCACCTTCCACTATTCCAGGTTGCTCCAAGCGCCATCCAACTTGGCCTTGGACACTTCTGCAAGTCCATACAAGAATTCCTACAATGTTGGTGGCCTGGCTGTATTCAAAGGCCATGATTTCAACTGATCTTAAAATCCCCTCCAAGATCAACAATAAATTCTTCAGGATTTTCATTTTCAAGTTTAAAATTTAAAAAGTGCCAGCAAACATTAATTACAAACTAATCTAAGTGCATCATCACCATGTAGTTGATTGGCCTCAGCCCTGACAAGTGAATTGTGTTCCTAGGTGCAACCAAAGGTGATTTTTGGGATAGGGCTCAGTATCCACAGGGTCTGTGGAAGCTGCTGAACATCAGAATTGACTCAAGACACCTGAAATTATTCTCCGTTGAGATCCGCAGGAACATTTTGATAATGCCAAGGGCCATACATCATTAGAACTCTTTATTCAAGGTGCACTTCGTGCTTTGCCTGCCATATTATAATAGGAAATAATAATGGAATGATAAATGGAGAAAAATATTTTTTCTGTTGTCTTTGTTCGAATTGCTCAGTGTGTGAGAGCAACACGTGTCTGATTTTTCATCTCTCCTTGAACAGCCTGAACTGACAGATTGCCCATAATCTGTTCTACAATCTCAGTGCCAGCACATGACAATAGTCAGCCCCATGGAGTGGCTTGGGAATCTCAAAGGGAATAATTTCCCACTAACCAGTAGCTGAAGGGTGACCCAGTTCAGAGAGGCCTGGAGAGAGACACATTGCTGGTGGCTCCAAGCATGTGTGGCTCCACGCAGGCACAGTTAAAAGGCAGATTAATCGGCAGTCAGGTGTGAGGAACAAAGCCAAGGAGCCCTACCGGGGACCACATGGCATCCAGCCCCTTTGGAAAGCACTTTATGAATTAACCTAGGCTGGGTTTTTTTAAACTGTGAGCATCCAAAGATTCACACCAGCGTTTCTCCAGCCTGATCTGTATTCCAGAGCAGTGCTGCTCACATAAATCTCTGTGCTGTTTTTTGCTGGAGAGTGAAAGGGAGAAAACCCGCCGTTAAATCAATAGGCTGCGTTGCACACCACAGTATATGAAAGTCCTGGTGCTGTGCTTATCACTTGTGCCGCCACCAACTAATTGCTGTCCCTTGCACTTCATTATCCCCTGTAATATGGTTACAATAACAGAGGATGACAAATAAGAACTGTTATCTTCTCCAGGCCAGTCTTTCCTCCCAGGGTGAGTTCTCGTTCCAATCCATCTATCTGGACGAATAAGATTTACCAGATTACACATGGACTTAAAAGGTTTAACAGGAGCAGTGATGGAGAGCTGCCTTAGGAAATATTTTTACAGGCACACTTTGGGGATCTGGTACAAAGAACTCTTTACTGCTGCTTTTGTACCCACCATGGTTTCCTTTAGCTCACCCTGCATTTAAGGCAGCGATGCTGGCAGACAGAAAACCTGGTTCTATAAAATACTAAACGTGCCTTATATCCTCCCTGAATCAGGTCTGCCAGTCATTCACACACCAGAGAGGTGGTCTGATTCTTTTGATGTTAAATTAGGTCCTGGAACTAATAAAACTGCCTACATTGATTATGTAGCAGAAACAGGCAAAGAATATTATGGATAGGAGAAAAGAGTTTGTGTGGCAAGAAAGGATAAAGTATCTGATCATTAATGGGTGGCCTAGTTAAAGGAAGTCCTTTGTTGCAGCAAAAAAGAGGAACTGTAGAAAATGTGAATGAAACCTCCAACAGCCATGTTAAGGCCACCTGGTCTCAGGTGAGGCTCAGGAGGGGAAGAGGAGCCTCTTCTGTGGCTTCCAAAGTCTCTGCAGGAGATCAGTTTTTCCCATTGGATGTGAAGGATGTGCACGGTGTCAGAAGGAAGGAGAGATGGGGAAGCCATTATTACAAAGTCTTTGTTTATGCTAAAGACCCTCAAACCATCAGTGTGGGGAGGCAAACTCACATGGACTACAGGAGACAGCAATGGAAACTCAGATGTTTCAGCAATGAAATGAATGCATTTATAAATGACATTTCTTTAATCCCGTGGCAGCTTCACATGTGTCTCAAAAGTCAGCCTTTATCCCAGGCATCCACAGCACTCACAAATATCACCAATATTTGTCTCCACAATTGTATTAAGGCACACATTTGCATAATTAAAGACACCCATAGGTAAAGGAGCACAAATAAAAGCATAACAAAGAACCATTTTTTTTCCAAAGCCTTCCAAACCAAATTTGAGGTAACTAATTGTCCAATATCTGGTGGCTGCAGGTAGTTCCCTCTCTTACCTTGTGCTGTGCTCTCTGTAAATTTCTGTATTTTTCTAACTCCTTCTGGAGATGGTGTTTCTTTCCTTTTAATGTTCTAGATGCTCTTTTTGTTTTCTGCTTGGTTCCAAACTAGTTATGATCAAGAATTTCTCTCAGAAAACAGCATTACATAAGTGTCCATAATTCTGTGTAAATTGGCTCTAAATACTTAAGGACCCCAACAGACCACAAAAATAAATCTGAACATGCCCATGAATCATTGTCTCATTTGTATTATTTCAAATGCTCTGCTAGTTAATGATGTCTTGAATTGGTTTATTATTATTATAACCTCTCTGATAGTTAAATCAATCAAATAATCTGTGCTGCAGTTCATCAAATATACACCTTCAGGAAGATGCTGCTTCCCTTGCATAGTGCTGAGGAAAAACAGCATTTCTTTATTAGAGACATGATTAGTTTGTCTTAATATCCTAGAAATGTGGTGAAATAGTGCCTTGGAGGTAACAGTTAACTATTTGTGCATATGTTTATAGCATTTCTGTTTTTCTTAGAAAGAAAAAAGATGTAAATTGCACTGCACCAGTTCCCTGGTGGAGTCACTGGTGTGTCCTGGCTGCCATCTGTTACTCAACACTGCTTTGTCTCAGGCACTCGCCCCCTTCCAGAAACCCACCCAGCACCTTTCTCCTCACAGCTGTGCTGGATCACACTGATTTTGCTTTTTCCCTTGTATTAAGCAAGTCTTTCAGAATCTTTGCTACATCTGTGTGGATATCAGCTTCTCTGTGAACAGCATTAAAAGGAACTACTTAGCACTGCATTGACATTATCATGGCAAATTGCTTTAAAATATCACTTGTAACTGTAATATTAGCACAATAAAATATTTTAAATTTGCCTACTGTGTCTCAGAGCTTGCCCTGATTGTGAATTACTCCTCATAGTACATTAACAACGATTCTAGTAATTGTCAGGAGCACTGATGGACATTTTGTTCTCCCCCATGAAGGGAGATCACAGCTCCAAGGACACATGCAGTTTATTAAATTGCATAACTCTTGCTATCAGGTAGGTGATGTGGAAGACTTACACCTATATATCAATTATAAATTTATTGAGCTAATAGCTGGTAGGATTAAAGCATCTGCAAGCTGCAGTTTTCTGCAGAGCTCAGGATCAAGGCTTCCCGTGCAGTGCCTCCCATTACAGCCTAATAAAGATGAATGTGGCCAGTGTTGCTCAGAGAGAGCGCTCACTAAATGAAGAAAGCAGCTCAGTGAATGTGGAATCTGTACAGAAGCCAAACCCGACTCCTTTTTCTAACTCAGAGATGCAACATTTGGGCAGCTGCCCAAGGAAGGGAAGAGAAGGAAAACCAAGTTCTGCATGCATTTTTATTTCTCACTGACTCTAAGCCCACAGTTATAAGACCTAACTAAATTCTTGATTTCTTTATATGTGCCGTTCCAGACTCTTTAATCCGTGATTATAGGAATGTAATTGATATGCAGGCCATGTTAAATGCATTATGGTAACTCTGCAGTTAGGAAAGTAACATATTCCCACTAAATTTCAGTATGATGCAGTCCAAAGTGAAAACAAGATAAAAGGAATTCAGAAGATGAGAACTCAGTGGGGTTTCATAATCCTCAGCATGTGCACAGTTGAGAGGCAGAGCTCTAAATGACCTGGACAAATCTGCATAAAGTTTTTTAGCAAACATAAATGAATTCCTGAAGTAATCACTCCATCAACACATGGGATTGTATCTCCACCTCTCCCACTCTTCACTTCTGCTTGCAGAAGTCTTGCATAATAAGTAAAAGCTGCACTTGCAATGTGCTATTTTTTGAGCCTTTAGGATGAACACTGCTCAACCTGACTACCTGGTGGATATATTTAATAATTTATCAAAAATATCTATGCTGTGCCTGATTCCAAGGAGAGAAATAAGGAATGATAATCTGTAAACGTTCGTTTGTTACACAGCTTTCAGAATCTAAAGGCTGAACAGCAGTGTAACCTCTGCATTGGACAAGGGAGAGAATTTGGCATTGACAGCATGTTCCAAATTTGACCCATCCCTCTGAGAAAGGTTCTCAAAGATGGGATGGTTAAAAATTTAGCTTGGAAAGGAAGTTCCATTTGGAATAAGCAAAAGTCAAATTCTGGTTAAACTGAAACAATGTCACACAGTTGGACTGGATGATCCTGTGGGTCTCTTGCAACACTGATTCTGTGCACGACCTGACACAGCAGACCCTCTGCAGAGGGTTAGCACAGCTGGGAGTGACTTCCAAAGTGCTCCTGGCTTTGAGGAAGCTCCTCACTGGAGAGAACCCCCCAGCAGTGCCATTCCAGTCCCCTGTCTGTACTGGGCTGTTCTCTCAGGTGCACTTCTCCTGGTGCACAGGACAGCCCTGCCCAGCCCAGCCCAGCCTCCCTTGGGACCCAGAGGCTGCATTCAGCTCTGCCCTGGACCCTCAGCCCTGCCTGAGCTAAGCTGGAGCTGTGCTGGTCTCCAGCTCTGTCCCAGCCAGGCCTCTGCCTGCCCAGGGACCCTGCTGATCCCAATCCCATGGACTGAGACCAAGCCTGACCTCACAGCAGCCTCCTCAGCAAGGACCTGCTTGGTCCTTCTCACTTTAAACAGGGTTAAATTTGTACATTTCTGAAATAATGGGTTTGAAACCATAGGTCATTTGTTCACAGTAATTAGTGTGTGACATCACTCCTGCTAACGTTCAACATATGGTCTAATGCAATACTACATTATTTATTGCTACATTATGTTACATAAGTGCAAAACATACAAAGAGTCAAGCAGCTGAAGCCTGCACTTGGTTATGTTAATCCTCTCAAGTACCACGGTATTTCACAGCACCTCTTAATAGCCAAATCTTTTCTGCATCTCTGCTGCCTGGCAGTCTGGCTAAGAGAGATGTGGGGGATCCATTCCTGTAGCTGAGATCTCACCCTGCCTGCAAGTGCCTCACCAGATGGTCAGCATATTGCATTTTCCCCTTGGTAACATCCTTTTTTCTCCCTGCATCTGGAACTCAAGTAGGAAAATACTTCTGTTGTTTCCTGCAGTGCTGGAGGTAGGGATGTATCCTCAGCTCCTGAGGGTGCAGCTGCCCATATCTGCAACAGTGTTTTAATATGAGATACACCTGAATTTTGGTGCTTAGTTCCCCCTCTCGCAGCCTGGTGATGCATCAGGCAGGGAACTGCTGTCTCTTTGATCAAGAATTTCCACAAAACAATTGCTTATTTGATCTCAGGTGCTTGAAGTGTTGCTTATGCTATTCCAATGCTGTTTTGAAATGGCTTTTAACATTCATGACTTTCATCCTAAGATGCCTCTGTTAGTTGATCAAAAGGTATTCTTGACCCCATTCAAAAGTTCTAGAGCTCTTCCTGCCTATTGTCCCCTAACTAGAGCCACAGCCCCAGGGTGATGCTCTCCTCCAGGGGAACACTGAGTCACACAGGAGGTCACTGGCATGAAGCTGCAGCCTCTGGATTGTTTCCTTGCTCTCAGCACCAAGGAATGGAATAGCTTTTTAAAAAATCCTGTGTTTGCATTAACTGCTAATGTGTTTGGGAGGGAATGACTTTTTTATTGTAATGTTTTAGCAACAGCTCAGAGCTTTGAAAAGGCATCATTTTAATATGCACAGTGCTCACCTCCTCAAAGAGCTGATACTCTAAAACACTTTCCAAAAGAGTTACACACATTACACAGTATTTTAGGAGTTCATTTCCCAGCATTTCTGATTTCTTTAGAAAACAACATCCTGAAATCACCAATCATTCCAGAGCCTACACTAACAGGACAGCTTGGCAAAGAGAGAGTCCAAATGTGCTGCCTTGGCAGTGCCTGGGTGGGGTGTCCCTGGTGGCACCAGGTGCCCTCCAAAGCCACTCTGTCACTCCTCACCTGGACAGAGGACAGAAAATACAACCTTGGGGTCTGCAGAGCTCTTCCTCTCACATGTTCTCACTCCTCCCACCAACTGCAAATGCACAGCTTTGGGGTTTTCCCCATCTTAACTCTGTTATTCCAGTAAACCCCTGACAGGTTCAGCCTTGGCCAGTGTTGGGTCGGTCTTGGAGCCGGCCGGCGTTGGCTCCATGGGACACGGGGGAACTTCTGGCAGCTTCTCACAGAATCTTCTCACTCCTGTGGTCCCCCACAACCAAACCTGGCCCTGCAAACCCAATGCAGTGACTGCCCCTTTTTAAACTGCCCCCAGCAGCCAAAGGCAAGATCCACATAACCCAGGAAAGAATCTTCAGAAAGAATCTTTCTGCAGAAGAAAATCTTCAAAAGTTCTTCATATCAGGAATCTAAATCTTACTTTCAGAAGGAATAGAAAGTTTAAAAGCTGATGTGTAACTGGGTTTAAGTGTGTAAACTGTTGATGCTGCAGCAGATTTCTCTGTGCTGTCTGAGGTTCTGACTTTGCTGGAGCACATGTGGGGCATCCACAAACCCAGGCCTGGCTGCCAGGCCCTCGAGGAGCAGCTGCACAAAGCTCCTTGTACTTGGGCATGTTCTGACATCAAGCTACACAGATTCTACATCCATTTTCAAAGTGCAATGTAAGACTTTTGAGAATTCCCCCCCCCCCCAGTTATTCCTCACTAATGTCTCTCGATGGAGGTCAAATTCCTCTTCCTCTTTTACAAATGTGTAATACCTGCTTTTCTCTCCAGACTAATTCTGTTTTATAAACTATTAGCTTCAATGAGTTACTGCAGAGTAACACTGTTGTGTGACCAGAATATAAACCAGAGGGAATTGCCTGTGTGTGTTCTGATCTATACCATTCCATCAGACTCTCCTTTTCCCTATTTTTTCACTCTCTGCTAGTTATCCCTCCCAGACATCTTCCAAATCCCTTTATTGGGTTTTGTATTTAACAAAGAAGCAATGAACCCACAGAACTCTCCCTTCATTACCAGAGTATTGTAATAGCATCTTTCTTTACCCATAAATAGCATTTCAGCACTGTGAACATCTGCACTGTGGGAAGAGAAAGTGGAATTGTCAATGGCCTGAACAACATCAGCTCAGAGACTCCTGGCTAAAAGACCTTCCAGTCATGATATTTTGCATATTCAAAAGCACAACTATATCTGGAGAGCTTGATTTGCTTTAAGACATTTAAGATTCCTCTGATCTCTCTTCAGAAGGACCGTCAGCGCACCTAAAGAAAATTTACATTTTCATGTGCCAGGATATGGAAAATTGTCTCAGGAATATGATATAACTCTGCAAACTTGGGTCAAATACTTTTTTCTGTGGATCTATCTAGAAGAGACAGTTTGACAGTGTAGGGTGAGGAGTTTATTCACAAGCACTTCAGATAAACCACTTAATTCTCACCTGGCTTTCCTGCATCACCCACACATTCAGCCCAGAACCACATCACACGGCTCAGACCATCTCCCTTGTCTTGTGGGGCAGCTGAAGTCATCGAAATCATTGAAGTCCTTAAAGCCTCTTAAAGAGCAATGACCAGGGTGCCACATTCCACTGACTTTCCATAAAGAAATTCCCATGGAAGTCACTGGGATCTCACATATAACAATCAGTGCTGGATGTGTTCCAAAAAAATTCATCTCTTCAACCACAGGTCCAGCTTTGGAGATGGACATGAGTTCTCATTACTGCCAACAATTTTTACATACCTAATTAATTCTCTGAGCTCCCTATTAAAACTTGGTGCAGAGTTTGGCCACAGTCTATATGTGGCCTTTTTGCTGGAGAAAATTCCACCTATTTGATATGAGATCCTGTAAGATTAAAAAAAAAAACTGGAACTAACCTTGACATTTGAGTCCCAGAGACATTTCATCCAAGAAAAACTGGATAAAGATGACAAGATTTGATGGCAAGGAGTGTTTTTTTCTGTACAGTATGAGAAGAGCTTAGACAGCATCCTTGGATAAAAACAAAGTCGAACTTGATTCATACTGATTTATACAATAATCTAAACAGAACTCTTGAAGGATAAGGAGATGTGGAAGAGACAGGGATGCAGTTCCCTGTTACTGACTTTGCTTTAGGCTGTGGATAAAGCCAGGAAGCCCAGAAAGCTTTCTGTCAATGTCCCTGGGATCCTCTGCTCCCAGAAAGCTTCTGCCAATATCCCTGGGATCCTCTGCTCCCAGAAAGCTTCTGCCAATGTCCCTGGGATCCTCTGCTCCCAGAAAGCTTCTGCCAATGTCCCTGGGATCCTCTGCTCCCAGAAAGCTTTCTGCCAGTGTCCCTGGGATCCTCTGCTCTTAAATCAGAGTGCTCTGCATGGAGATGCTCAGGCATTAGGTACACAACTGATGGCTTTTCCAAAGCTGCTCATAACAGCAGCACTTACTGCAGCCAGACACACCCATAGGCTTCAACTGAAACTATTTCAAAGCATGAGATTCATGTTAAACCTGTTCCCAAAAGCTTTGTTGAACTAGGTTTAAATGAGTAGATACCACAAGCAAGGAGAGCAGATGTAAAGGAATCCATAGAACTGGAGCTGGCTAAACCCAGGGGCTGCAGGAATGGGATCCCAGCCTCACGCCGAATATCCCCAACAACAAGTAAAGAACATGCCTGAAAGGGGATCCAAACAGGCCTTTGCTCCTGTTGGTGTGGATCTTCCCCTTATCTCTGCCTCATTCCACCTCCTTTGTTTGTTCACTGATGGCTCATCCCTGGCTCCAGGGAAGAACACCTCACCTGAAACACCTTTAAACCCCAACTTAGGGCTTACAGACCCATCCCCACCAATCCAAAGAAGACTTCTTTTGATGTACAGTTATGTTTAAAAGCATATTTGTGATCATTTTTTTGGTAACTTATCCTTCTGGAACATTCAGGTGGCACCAGGGCTGAGCCAGGGCCTGGGAGAGCCCTGAACACCCCAAGGAGTTGTTATTTGGTGGGTCAATCCTGGGGACACTAAAGGGGCCAACACCAAAAGTTGCTGCAATGTGTAAGAGGCTCCCTCTGCCTCTTGCCTTTCCTTGCAGGGAATGAAGAAGAGGGACATAAAACCTTTCAGTCAGTTGCTGAAGACTTCACTGTTGCAAAGATAAAGTAGTTGGAAAGGAGCTGGAGTCATTTAGCAATTAACTGACATTTTAAAAAACAATTCTTTTGCAAGATTCAGGCAACTCTTTTTATTATCTAGTTAATGGTAGCACTTAGAGAAGCTAATTTTATGTGTAATAAAACTTCATTACTATCCCTTCTTCAGAGAGAAGGGTGCAGAGGACAATTGGAATAAGAAACATATGGTTTCTTATACTTTCTCAGTCATATACGTGCATGTGATGCACTATAGGTACCTAAAACTTTCTCCTTTATCTTTTTATCCTTCTTTCTTTCCCTTTCTGGCTGTGCAC
Organism: Vidua chalybeata; assembly: GCF_026979565.1. NCBI lineage: Eukaryota > Metazoa > Chordata > Aves > Passeriformes > Viduidae > Vidua > Vidua chalybeata. Next base: position 18,756,704 of record NC_071542.1, read on the forward strand.
TGCTGTGTTCTTTCATGTCAGAGGTCACCTATCAAATCCTACTCTGCTCTTTTTTTTCCCCATCACAAATCAATGATGAGGACAACAGAAGGTTAGAGCCATTTTAAAAGTAGCACTGATGTTTCTGCTTGCTTCTTCGGGGTCTGGTGAGTCTCTTACAGGCAGAGATTCCTAAGGAGAATGTTCCAGACCTGCAGAAGTGGGAGTGTGCTGAACCCCACGTGCTGCAGCTCAGGGAACGAGGATGAGCTGCCTGGCCAAGCCCTCTCCAGCCTTTGGATCCTTGTGGGAACTGTCAGAGCAGCAGTGGGTGTTGAGATGGAAGGGAAATGAAGGCTGAGCAGGGAGAACTGTCACACTGCACGGTGACAGGATGACATGGCTTTTAACTCTTTTTCAATCAGTGGAGTTTTTCAGCTAACCCACCCCAATTCCCATGGAACTGGTTTTGTACTAGTAATTGTTATTAACCTGATATTTATTGCATTCAGAGTGACAAAAGTGGACAAATTGACATTTCATATAATATAGATTTTAAAGCACAAGATGGAGATCTCATAAGGAAAGTGCAGATTTGCAGAGTACACTTACTATTTTCTAACACAAGGAAAGGAAAGAGCAACAAACCAGAGCTGGGGTTGCATAATTGCCACTACAGCAAGCAGGGACTTCCTCAGTGGGAAAATTCCAGTCTGTGTCAGATCACTGCATAATTCAGGTGCCTGTCACAGCTGCTCCACCAGCCCCACCTCACAGTAACAATGCTGTTGGTTACAGGTGAGGAGTTACAGGTTTGTGCTGTAAGAATTTGTCCATTTCACTGCTGAAGCACCATCAATTGGCCCCCACTGAGGATCTGCTTGTGTCTTCCCTCTGTAGGCTCAAGAAAAAGTAGCTGGACTCTGTGAAAAAGGCACTTATTAAAATACAAACACTTCTATCACAAAGAAAGATCATCTGGAAAGTGCTGGCAAAGGATATTTTGTTCTTTCCTTTTCCTATTTGTTCTAGCAGGACGAGCCAAACTCAGCTGTCACTTGTAATGCTGCAAGCAGAACAAGCTGGTGGAAACTACAAAACTCCATTTGGAGTTGTAAGTGCTAATTTACACCGGGGGAGGAGCTGAGCCACTGGCAAATTCTACTGGTGCTGCTCAGCTTTAACCAAAAGCAGGATTTTTCTCTGTATCTTTCACTTCTCTTAGAGCTGGAGGACTTTTATGAATATGTTTAACAATGAGCACCCAAGGGACACCTTGGTAAACCAAGCAAGAGGGAGAAGAAAGAAATTATAGCTCTGTTTTTCAGACATTACCATGTATACTCAATGAGTGCTCATGTCTTTGTGCATTCCAAATCCTTGCTGTGATGGGAGCAGACCCCTGCATTACTGCCTAAGTCAAAGGCAGCGATTTTAAAAAAACTTCTGATTTGGACCCAATTGTTTTCCATTTTTTGTAATTACTTCAACTTTCAACATCAGCTTTTTCTGTGAGCAATTCAGTAAGCAAATCAATTTTCCCTATTCCTAGGAGAGATTCTGTCTAGGTTTAACTTCAGAAAAAAATGCTCTGCGACAGGGTATTTCAGAAGTGTGCTCTTCATCTGAAGACAGCTCCTTCAGTCATTATTTCAGCTGCAGGTACAGTCTGTATCTATTTCCATCTAACTTTCCACAGACAGCTATATTTCCTCTACCCTATTTCTGGTAGTGATAGCCTTTAAAAATATTGGAGGGAACTCAAGGATCTCTGCTTTTCACTGTGATATACAGAACGTTCTTCTAATCATGGGATGGTTTAAGATAAAAACCCTGTGTAGAAACAGCATTGCTATCGCAGTGATCTGCACTGGTGGATTCATGACAACTTTGGTCTCTGTAGTAATTCCAATAAAATGATGCCGTGTATCTTTGGAATATCTTCAGAAAACACTTTTCCTGCAAAGCATGTGGCACAGGAAGGCTGTGGGGCAGACAGAAGGGAAGTGTGAAAGCACTCAGCTGGGGCCTGGGGTCCACGCCAGGCTCACCCTGCTCAGTCTTGCAGCCGTGTCACAGCACTGGGTGGTCCCTCATGCGAGCTGGGCTCGCTCTTACAGCACAGCGATTGCTTTGCTTCAAGCCATGCATATGCATATGTAAACTTGGCCTGGGATGTGTTAAATGCCTTTCTAAATATGGATGAACTCCTGAGTCGAGCCGGATCACAGTCATATTCCCACCTTTGTGAAATGTAAGAAGCAGTGGGAGGTGGTTTGTGCTTTGCAGTGCCATAAAAATACAATGTTAGATCTGGCTCCGAGCCCATTGTACAGGGAAGGATCTGAGAGCCCGGGGTGGAAAGAGAAGAGCCTGACCCACTGTGAGACATGAATCACGGCCCACATTTCATGCCTTGGTCAGCCCATCAGAAATCCTGCTCTGTGGTTTCTGAATTGTTTTTGTATTTCTTCAGTATTTCCAGATGAAAGGTGCTAATGTCCCAAACATCATTATTAACTGAAATTCATTGCCTAGTCAGAATATGTAAGAGCCTGATGTTATCTGAGACACACTGAGAACTGTATTACTACATAAAAGTAACTGTATTACACTTCACAAAGAACCTCGGCATTTGCAGAGCTGAAAGAATGGTTTGAAAAATACATTTGTAATTTTAAATTAGACTTCTTTAATCAAAGTGGTAGATTGCAGCCGCTACTCCAAACCTGGGTGCGTGACTTGGGTCCTAGTGAGGGTGTTCTTCAAACAGATGAGCAAAGTTTCAAGCTGAAAAATGTCCTTACAATTGGCAATGCCTTCTGCAAGTACAAGCTAGAAAGGAAACCTTAGGAATGAGAATATAATGCATATTCTTTGAATCAAATGGTGCTGAGTTTTTTTCTCTTCTTTTTAGTTCTCTGTTTTTGCTGGATATTTAGAGCCTCTGTAGTCAGTTTGTTTATGAATTCACTCTTGACTGTCTGGGTTTTCTATTGTCAGAGGCATCAGTAAATATTTTTTCCCTGTATAAATTTTCCAGTGAGGCAGAGAATTTACCCAGTGCTCACTAGAGAGATGCACATGGAATGGCAGAGCTGCTGCTGCCATGGAGGCACTTGTGTGGCACCACAGAACCCCAGGATGGATGGCCCTTGGATGGAAGGGACAGTACAAGGTGTGTTTGTCCCTTTAGCTCCACTCCCAGCCATGGAATTGCAATCCCCAGGGCATCCCTGGGAGTGAATTTTCTGCTGGCTGGTTGTTACACTCCCCTGGCAGGTGAGAGAATGACCTGTTCTGCCAGTAGCACACATGGACATCCACACCACCTCACCCACCATTTCCACTGATTTCCAGCACTGGACTGGATCCTTTATCTGTCCTTCTGCTTCTTCCTCACTGTTCATTTCCTTTATTTTCTCCTCCTTGTTATCAAGTGTGTGTTTGCCTACACCAAGAAGAAATTATCAAGACTAAAAACCATCTTCCCAGTTTATTCAGGTGCTCTGATGCTTAATTAGTTACTTAATGAAATACTTGGAACAAGAAGGTACACAGCTCTACAAATGCAAGGATCTGTTATTTATTATTACATAATGTTAATCAGGGGGTGAGCCTGCTAACACAACCAGAACTCTAGTGTGTGCTTCCACACATGGAGCAAAATTCATCAGATAAAACCAAATTTTCTCTTTAGTACCTTCAATAAATCTATTCCAGTGTTGGGAAACTGTACAGAAGAGTTTTGCAGCTGGGCCACTGTGTAACAGTTTTCCAAATGCTGCCTTCAAAAGTGCTAATTTCCTCCAAACAAAGCTTGGCTGCTCCAGATATTTTAACATTTATGACCCTTGTAGTCTCTTTCAAAGTCCTGATTGTTAAAACATTAAAAGTTTCTATACTGTGCTAATGGAGAGAAGGTGAGCTGGTGTGAGACATCTGCTTCTTGATAATAATTATCAGAGTAATTAAGTTTTGCCATAGCTGCTACAATAAGGATCCAGTTTTGACATTTATAAGAGTGGCATTATGAAAAGCTGAACTCAGAATTATCTCTTTATCATACGACTAAAACAATTACAGATGTTCTATTGATGGATGCTGTGGTCCTCTTCTCAGCACAATAATTATCTTTTAATGAGCCCACATTAATGTAAATTGGATTCATCAGGAAATAAATTTCCCAATGAATGTGAGGCACTCTACAAGTAACCTTTCATGAAAGCAAAGCAAATACTAATCTTGATCATTTGTGGACTAGGGAATTCCTTTCAGGTCTGAGACAAGGCAAAAAATCCAGATGGATCACATTGTTTCCTGGTATTCCAGGCAAGTGGGCAATTTAATGAAATTAAATTGAATTTGTCACTTTTGTAAAATTTGCTGTGGATAAAGGATGGGTAATAATGCAGTTTTATGTGGGCTCCTGTTTCCATCATTCCCTAATTTACCTCAAAGAGTCACCAGTGCCGTGGTACAAATAGAGGGAAGCTCAGTGCCAAATCTGCTGGATTATTCCAGCTGCTGTGTTTTAGGAATCCCTGCTGCCTGCCTGCCTCTGTTCCACCCTGCACCACTTCTGCCATTTTCCTGGCTGTCTTGAGTTCTTTAAAAATCAAGTTCCACTAAATAAAAAACTTCCCAGCTCATATCCCCCAAAAAACAGTTAAAGGACAATTTTTTAAATCTTATGAATATATAAAATTATATATTATGGATATATGTGTATTTATAGTCACAAAATATGCAGAGTTGGAAGGCACCCACAAGAATCATTGAGTCCAACTCCTGGCCCTGCACAGGACCATCCCCAATGTCAAATTTGGAAGATGCTGGATGGTTTTTGCTGGAAGTCTTCAACCCAAGACCATGAGGAGTAACTAAATACATGTATAGACAAGAAGCTGTGTCTGCTGTATTCACGGGATGGAACATGACTGTATTCAATTTCCTAAACCTCTTCTATATTCTTTACCCTAAAAATGAAGCTATTGAAGGAAAAGACACGGTTAAAGTTGGTTTGTAACAGAATATGGCAGGGAAGCAATTCCTGAAGGATTTGGCTTGGGGTAGACAAGCCTTTGCCCAAAGTGTGAAATGCTGGGAGTCCAAGTCACTAATCAAGGAAAGGGTAAGGTGGGGAGCAGCTTTTCAGAGGAATTTCACCTCACAATTGGTTGTGCTCTCCTGTCACTGGGCTGGTCACGGCACCAGATGGATACAGGGGTGACCACGGAGCCGAGGTGTGACCTCGAGCTGTGGGAGCAACCTGCCCTAATCTGGACAGATGAGGTCCCAAAATTTAGACATCAACAGCATTGCTGCACCTGGGATTTAGCCAGAGTCTTGGATGGGCTCATGGGGTTTATGCTAAAAGCCTGCAGGTCCAGGGAGAAGTGTTGAGGTGCATGTCCATACCTGTCCCTCACGGGCAGCCAGAACTGAGGCTAAGGCAGGAGCCAACAATTCCTAAAGCCAAAGGACAAAAGGGACCAAGGAAGTGTCCTAGTCATGACAGGCTTAGCAGTGTCCTGGATCCATCACTGCCATCAAGCCTTTTGAGGGACTTTTATCTGTGCCAGAAGCCAAAAAAAGGTCTATGTATTACTCCAGGACTATTTTGAGGACTGAAATGCGATTTCATAGGTACACAGGCTCACTTTGGCCTTCTGCAGAGAATGGTTTTCTCTCACATTTGAATATTTAAAATAGACTTCATTCAATTATGGTGACTACATCAGCTATTTTTCCCCCTGAAACAAACAGTGCCCTGGAACCCATCAGGAGATACACATTGAAATGCATGCAAATTGTGTACACACATTTGCTCTCTCCCAGCTATGGCAGAAACCTCCATTAAAAAAGCATTCTCTTCCTTACTGCAGCATTTGTCTGCAGCTTCTAAATGTCAATATTATCCCCAGTGAGAGGAGGTGGGAGGTGGGAAGGTTGGGAGCATTAGGGAGCTAATTGCCGCCCGAAACTGGGAGTTGGGAACAATCCATGACTTGTGCTGCAGGGACCCTGCACTGTCAGGTCTCACTGCACAACCCTGAATTTACAGAGCCACCCTTTGTGTTGCCATGATCATCACAGGAAATGAATTCATGGCAACGAGAAGGTGCAGCAGTAGATTAAAAGAATGTTCTTTACAACTGATTAATAATAGGAGCCTTTGAAATAAAACACAGAAAAATGCCTGTGTAAAACTGACTTCTCCAGATCATTCCCTGTTTCCATCAAGGACTTGGCCAATAAGATGTGAGAGCTCAGCACTAAAAGACAAGCTTGAAGGGATTTTTTTGTGAGGATGTCACAAATAAGAAATAACACTCTATTTGGAGCAGCCGCGATCACCAATTTGACTCCATATGGCATTTTTGTTGCACATCAAAAATGGATGTTAGTCAGAAACTCCCTCCCCCATCCCATGCCAGGGAAAGCTGAACACTGAATTTCCTTGGGCACCAAGACCATGTAGTGGATGGAACAGTTCAAAGGTTAGGAGTTAGGTTCTCACTGAATGTCACCTGTGCCTCTGTGGACAAAACAAAACCACCAAACGACACTGCTTTTTATCCAAAATTACTCTGCCACTCTCTTTAAATATAGCTATCTATCAAAACATTTCTCAAAGATATTTATTGAAATTAATCTTGGATCTTTAATATTTTCTAATATGCCACTCTTGCTTTTCAAGTTTGGCTTTTGGAGTAGACTGCCAATAAATAAGTGATTTTTTTCCCACCAGCAGGTTACCTCTTGAAGACAGTTTTCTATGGATGAAGGGAGAAGGGATGTGTTGACAGTCACAGATACCAGGACCATATGCTGCCTAATCTCATCTCAAGCACATACTCTGAACCTCATGAAATCTATGTGATATTTAAATGCATCTACACTACACAACTACACATCCATCAGATCCCCTGTTCCATGTTCTCTCTGCACACAAACACCCATTCCCTAGGTGCTCTCCAATATCAGATCCTGTGGGTTGGGAGCTATGACAGTTTGCTCTCTGGTTTCAGTGGATTTGCTGATGTTTTCCTGACTTTGATTGACATCAGAGGTTTGATTTGCCTTCTACAATTCTAGCAAGTTTTACCTTGTTTTACCAAAGACCCTGGGCATTCAGATAAGAACCTGAGCTGAAAAGATACTGGATTGAAGGCACTACTAAAGTAAGACATAAAAGTAAAAAGATCTGGAAAGTAAAAAGTAAAGAAAAAAAAATCTGGTGTAAAGGATCCCTTTTGTTTCCTTCTTTAAACAAGATTTATATTGTCTCTGTATGTCTGTTTCTGCCTGTCTCCCCTCCTCACTAGGAACTTGTTTTAACCCACCAACAGCCTTTGGCAGACTGGTGAAATCCAAAAATACTGCAGTTCTCTGCCTGCAGTTAGACAATGAGACAGAAAAGGATGATTTTATTACTGCCCTGAGGAAAAGAACTCTTTTTTTAAGCATCAAAGGATGCATATGGGACTAATCAGTTGGAGGCAAAGGCTTTTAAATTTTGTCTCCTGACAATGCCTATCACACCAAAGTGCTGCTCCTGGCTGGGGCTGCAAAATACCTCTGTAAATATTAATCCCAACATGTCCCTCCCTGTCTCCAGCCTAGGAATAGCAGAGGTGTGGTATTTAATAAAACAGCCTTTTTGTAATTACAGAGGGATCACTGCTACAAGTGCAGCCCAGACACCAGATCTGTCTTTTGCCTCTACTGAGATTACAAGTGTGACAAGTGTGATTTGGAGAAACACACCATGATGGTACAATTTCATGCTCAGTTTGCCATGCTTACAATAAGGCAACAGGAAAAAAAAAGCCTTCAAATGGTAAATGGAGTAGATTTGCTATGGAAATCACTGAGAGGAGATAAATATAGAGTCCTACAATGTCATTTTTACAGTCAATTTTCTCTCTGTATCTGAAGTTTATCTCAAAAGAAGGGAAATTACATAAACATTTCATCTGGACTGTAATAGTACTAAATTAGGTGCTCTAGAGATTATTTATATGATGTAGATAGGCTGTCAGTGGCAAATATGAGAAGTACAGTAACACTGAAACAGAATCCTCTCTAATTCATGTACAGGAGTAAGTGGGAGCTTATGCAACTTCTAAATAAATGTTTTTTACAGATATTTAAACCAGTTTCAGCTGAGCCATGTGTTGGAGAGATACAGTGGTTCTTTCCCCTCAGACACAGACTTTCTTTTGGGAAAACCTGGGGCGCTTTAGGGTTAAATCTTACACGGGCTTTTTTTGTCCTCATCATTTGAGTGAGGAGACTGAGTGTGTTAATGGTCACTGGTCCCACACCAGGTCCATGGTCAGAAGGAACTGCTGGAGCGGAGGGAGGTTTGTCCCAATCATGGGAGTCAATCCTTTGCTCCAACTACCAGAGACATTCCCTCCCAAACCAAGGCACTGTGGAAGTTCCTCAGGTCTCACATCTTCTCAACCAAACATGAAGGAGAGCAGTCATGGATCATCACAGGAAAGCTATGTCTGCTTCCCTCTTGGGATGCTGAATGAGAAGCAGAGCTAAAGGGAGGATTTTTCTCTTTGACTTACTCCCCATTACAGCTCTGTAGAAACAATGGGAATTAAAAACTATCTGAAGATTCCTACCAGATGTTTTCTCATGGGTGAAGGCACCAGGAGATGCAAACGTGGTACAGCCAGTGCCCCCCATCCCTGCAAAGGGGCATTTGTGGGGCAGGCTGGGAAGAGGGATGGGATGGCAGCCAAAGTCCCTCCCAGGGATCTCAGTGGGATTTACACTCTTGCCTGTGCCCAGTGGATCAGGGCCCAGAACTGCCCATCTGTCCAGCCCCTCAAAGCAGCTGTGAGGGGGCACCCAGCCAGCCTTTCCCTGGGCTGATGAGGGAGGTGGGTGTTTCCCTGGATCCCTTTCTTACAGCTGTTACCTCACCTACAGAAACCCCCTTGGCTGCAGTCCTGCCCTCCCTCCATGGGCAGGATGCACTCCATCCCCACTTGTCAGGAAAAGCAGGGAGTTCTGCCACCTGCAGCCACAGAGGGAGCAGCAAACCAGCCCCTCCTGCAGCCCAGGACTCACTAAGTCTTGTGCTTTCACTCTAAAGTGACATCTAAAGCATCTTTCCCCCATTAGCTGATACTGCAGCAGTGGCAGATGCACAACAAATAATACATTATAGACCTGTACTTCAAAGGTCTGAGAAGTGCAAGTGCAGTATCTTCTTCACATTCGGTTTATTTCATGTTTTCCATAAAAATGGAGTGTGATATTTATTTATTTGTTTTCCAACTGAGTGCTTAGACTGTGGTTCCTTCCAGTTTTCATTCTCCTGCTTGGTGACCTGGCTGCTCTGGTGAGTGCAAAGGGCATTTCAGAAATAAAATGGAGAGAAATACAGTTATTAATCAGCAGAGCTTACCAAAAATGAGCATTCTGCACAGGGCCAAGCCCCAAGGAAAGGAAAAAAGTCATGACATTTCTAGGAATGCCATTGGGAGCAGTGTGGCCAACCTCTGAATAATGAGATGAGAAGGTAAAATGAACGTGGTTGGGTGGCCTGAGGGTTAAAGAAACATAAACCACTGGCTGAGAGCAGAAACTTCCACAGGACTTCACTGTGTGTTCATGTTTTAAAGGTGTTCTCACAAAACTCCTGTTTTCGTTTCTTTCAGTTTTTTCTTCTACTTAGATCTTTTCTAGAGCAACACCCCAGGACACGCCATGCGCCAGAGGGAAAGGTGGAAGCAAAACCTCAGAGGTCCCAAATGAGCTGCAGGGAGGAGGCACAGCCAAAAAGTGAATTCCAGGATCATCAAAGCACTGGCCACTCTGTCTCTGAGAGGGTTGCCAAGGAATTACAATTCCCAGAGCAGCAAACTGGATGAGATGGGATGAATCCCTCACATGGGGCTGCACTCGATGGGCCTGTGTGGTGAAATGACCCTGGGACAGGACATTTAACTCCCAAGCAAACAGCCTGGCCTGTGACTGCCCATGCATGATTGATTTTAGGAGCACTCCATGCTTTGAGCAGGACAAACAACTGTTCCTGCCATGAGGTGCACACCTGGGCAGGGATTGTCTCCCCAGCATTGGTCCCAAGGTGTGACATGCTGGCACTGGCCCTGCCTCACCTGCTGGGGAAGAACATCTCTAAACACCATCTGCAGTTAGAGATTAAGAGCATTTTCAAATTAGCAGTCAACTGATTTCATCCCCTCAGGACCATGACGCATCCCAAATCTCCTGGAGGTTTGTATACACACACACACACACAAATTGATTCCGATATTTAGATGAATTAATCGGGTCTCAAGTTCCATGCACAGTAAATTTTCTTTACTGTATCAACTGTACACTGCAATGGAGATTAAATTAACAATGTTGTAGCAAAGCACAGACCACAGTTTATAATAGATTTATAAGTACTGTATGGACATGTTTGTCTTTTCCTTTATTTCCTCATAAGCGATGCTGTTATGACAGCCATAATTCTTACTCACTCGACTTGTAGGCTGCTGGCAATAGCATAAAAATAGATTTTGAGAATTTATATCATACATGCATCATAAGAAGGCAACAAAAGAACACAGGTAAAATTTATTTAGGTTTAGAGCCAGTGCTCTTCATATTCATTTTCCCACTAACCCTGTTCCCCTAAGAGTCATCAGCTCTGCTTTCCAGCAGCCCAAGGACCTGACATTCCCAGCAAGACAAGCAGGAATTGCACTGGAACTGTCTGACCAACTCTGGGCTTAGAGCTGATAAAGAAGTTGGAAACAGCACAAATAAATTCCCCCAGGAACACTGCTACAGTCCCAGAATATTCACTCCCCAAACTGAGGAACTGATTTCTAATGCAAAATGCACCACATGTGACATCTCCTTTCAGCTTCACACAGAGGAATTCACCCAGCAGCACTGAGAGAAAGCACCACTGACTCTGGAGGGAATCAGCAATACACTGCTGAACTCCTTGGAACAGCATTGGTGTGGGATCTGGACACCAGGGCTGGAAAATCAACATTCCAAGTGGCATTTTGCAAGAATAACTTTACAGGACATTGTTCAGCTTGTGAAGAATCTTGCAAGCAGAGAATTTTATCATCACCTCTTTTCAAGGGTGCCTATTCTCAAATGCAACGTCTGCTCTCACTCTGGGCAGGTGCCAAAATGTGCACTCCCAGCACGGTGCTGGGAGCTGCTGGGAACTTCTCTCAGTGGGGCAGGGGGCTCCCAGGGACTCAGAGAGACAGGGAGGTTGTGGAAGGGACCAACGGTGCAAAACCCGAGCCCTCGTTGTACCCAAGTCTCCTTTCATGTGCACCTTTGTTTGTTCAGTGACAAAGCTGGAACTGTTCATTACCTTCATGTTCTGGGATGTTTGCTTTAACAGGACTTTCCTTCCACCTATTATAAATGTTCAGTGAAATATTCAATAAAAAAGGGAAGATTTGCAGTTATAGAGAAGAGCTCAAATAAAGTTCATGGTTTCTAAGTAATGCAGCTTTCAATTACCATACCCTTTTTAAACTGGGAAAGATGTAATGTTAATCAAACATGTAATTTGCAAGTGTTTTTCTTTAGTAAATGTCATGTACAAGTAGATATTTAGGATGTAATGCAAAAAGTAATTACAGTTGGATAACTTTCCATGGTAATATTTATTTACATTAGAGCAGATGTGAGTATTCCTGAAAAAGGAAATTAATATTGTGCATAAAATCCAAACCCCACTGAAGTCAATTCCAAAATTCCCTTTGCCTGCCAGGACTAGAATGTCACCCTTTCTTTAATGCAGTATGTTAAGTAATCCCTTTCCTGCTGCTTATTAAATGAGAGTGAAAAACGGAGTCAGCAAAGGGAGTTCAGTGGAGGAAATGCTCCGAATCCTTCCAAGGTAAAACATACCAAAGGAGAATGATGGAAAGTGCCTGGAAATCAAAGAAGTTAAATTCAAACGTGAACTCTGATGGCAGAGGTTCCATTGGTTCCATTCCATGCTCCAATTTGGTGTCTACAGGTGTATCATGCCACATTTCAGGATCCCAGGATCCTTACAAATTTATGGTCATTTATTCTTCTGGTCAGGTATTTACATCAGGATTAGAGCAGCCAGACACTTCTGTGGGGTCACTCCAAATACCTAAATGGTTGTCACAAGTCAGTTCTTGTCTTGCATCCCTCCCACTGCCACGAGCTATAAGTAATAATGAGATGTTTTATAAGACTAATAATCAAATTGAGTTTTACAAAAAAGATAAATTTTTGCTTTAATAAAAGAGTGTTCTCTACCTGCACCAGCTGGAAACTGCTTTTTCCAACATGCAGGGGCCAAACGGGAGAGGATTTTAAGCTAAAATGTTGTCTGACAGGGAGGCCCATCAGGGCAACTGGGGAACTGTCAACAAGATGAGGAATTGGATACACCCAGTAGGAAAACAATCTTTACATTCATGGGAAGAGGTTTCACAATGGTCCCTCCTGGCTGTGAGCTGCGGGCTCTCAAACCGCCCAGAGAGGTCAACTCTGAGCCTGAGTTAATGGCTAGAAAGTAACTGTGAACTCCTAAATAGGGACTTTCACCGGGAAACAAATGTTCTTTCACAAATTCTCTGCCAATGGCACATTTCAAACTTCTGCAACATCCTCTTAGGAAGACTAAAGGCTCTGTCCTGCTCTCAGCAGTTAAATACACACATCCCCCCCAGCAGCACCTCTGCCCTGCCCTGAGCTCCCACCCTGACATTCACTGCAGCTCATTAACTCCAGAGCAGGCTGGACAATGGAGAGGGGTGAGGGTCCCTCCAGTGCCAGTCCCACAGCCCAGAACGAGGGTTCCTCCCTGGCACTCGGTGGAGTGGTGGAAACCCCACGCTGGCCATGGAGCCCAAACTTGGCAAGGAGGAGGCAGCTCTGATGCAGCACACACGCTGTGTGGATTCCCAGTGAGTGTTACCTGCTCCATGCTGGTATTTTCATACAGCATTTTTTCCTGACTTCCCACAAGCTACAGAATTCCTGGCAAGGCAATGTTTACAGGGAACCCATCAGCCAGCAATTTGACTCCACTTGTTTATGTTTACAAAGGATTTTGCACTGTTTCCTTTGCCTGGAAAATTGGTTATGTTATCAAAGAAAGCTATTAGCTGCCTTTTGTACTATCTACCTTAGATAAATATATGTTCTTTTAAAATCCATTTTTCATTTACTTCTAGGCAATTGATTCTCTCAGTTCCTTCAAAATGTATTCCATGATGTTTATATTATTGAGACTGGAAAAACAGGCCTCTAGCTAGGCACGTTATTTTCCCACTCTGTTAAATGTAGCAACTATGTTTTATTTTCTTCATCTGCACAATACTGTGACCAAGGAATGAATGTGTGTTTTTCTGAGCTCTCTAGACCAGCATGGGGAGTGTAAACCTGGCTCAGCCCAACATGGAACATAAAACATGTTAAAGAAGATCATTTGAAGGGAGCAGTGGGATTGAGTGGGTTTCAACCAACCAGGTCCTTCCCAGCACCTGGGACACAGAGTGTCAGGATGGTGAAGACGTTTATGGAGAGCAGGGGTGAAATGTGTGTTTGGATTGTGATTCAGCTGTGTGACTGTGATTACACTCTACTGAGTGTGGTTTGTGTGTAGTTTATGTGCACTGCTGCCTCACTCTGCTAAATCCCAACCCTGAGTAACTTCAAATAAGTAAACTTTGCATGAAGCATTAATGCCCTCCACGTGCAACACCTGCAGGAACCTGGTCAGCACATTCTGGGCTCTGACAAGTCCCCCTTTCACCTTGGCAGGATTCATTAACCCCTCCCTGCTATCAGGTCACATTTTCTATGCTGCTGTTCTGGAGCATGGCTGGCAGCTCACCCACCTCCTCTTCCAGGAGCACATTAATGCCTTCAGCTTGGGCTCCTGCCTCACTTGTGGCTGTTCCTTTCCCCTTCACTCATCGTCTCCCTGACCTCACTTGCAGAAATCTGCAGAAACATCCATCTTGTTTTGGTGACACCACTGTCCTACTCTATTTCCCCTGAAGCAGGACTCCCCCATCCTTTTCTTGTCTCTTTTTACTCACACAGCTGCTATTTTTGCTAATAGGCATAGCGTGACTTTTGGCAAATCTTACTTTATCCCATGTATTTTGACTTCTAAGTCAAAATAGTTTTGTCTGCTGTTCAGTTCTGCTTTCTATTCCTTACTACTTATCTGTACTCTCTCTATTTATTTCATTTGTTTCTATCTTCCCTTTTGATAACTAATATGAAATTGGCTCTAATGTCTCCAGCTACAAGTTTCTGCCTCTTAAGTTTAAGTCACTGATTCCTGACAGTTTTCTTAGAACCTGAACTTTGGAGTATTTATCACACAAAATTTTTGGGTATTCCAAGCCAAAACATTCCAAATGGATTTCCTTAGTTTTGAATGTTTGTTTTATAGCTGTGCAATTCATAAATGACTGATGTTATTTTCTATGGCCGGGTCATTTATTCGATCTTCATTACCTACAATACTACATCTGAAAGAGCATTTTCCTGCTTCAGTAATCTGTTGGCAGGAATATCTACTATTTCAGTTACACTTGTTCTCCAAAATATATCAGAGGAATTAAAGCTTGGAAGCGATACAAGTCCTCGACGTATTTCTCTCTGTAGTAACATTTGACAGGCCTCTACATGGAGCCAGCTCAAGTGCTAAACCTGCAAAACAGATTTCCAGCACTACACCACTCCAAACTTTTAGCAGCCTCTCCCGCAGTGATTCTGACCTAAACAGATGTTGATGTATCTTTACTGTCTTTTATTTCTCTTAAGCTGATCACAGCCCTACTGAATAATGCTGCTCTGTCAGCTTAAGTGTCTTTTGTACATAAACCAAGATAAAGTGTCTCTGTGCATTTTTATAATCATATAATTACAGGATTTTGTAGAGGAGTTTATGCTTTCACAGATAACATCTCTTTGCACACAGCATGTGATGAAACCTTTACAGCTACAGAGAAGTTTTGCCTTCCTAAATGTTTAGGACTTGAAACACCAGCTCTGTGCAGAGTGAATGTCTCAGAAACAGAAGGGACCAATTAGATCTGTGGGTGCAGCTGAATTACACCAGATTCTCCAGGATGGAAAATTTAACTCTCAATTCCTCATACAGAAAAAGTGATTTGACTCTGGATTCTTCCAGCTCCCGTTCCCTCTTCAAACTCCACCAGGTGTGGTGAGGGTGCTGGCTGGATCCAACTGGTTGTTGACAATTTTCCTGAAGATGCAGTGCTCGTTTCCCCAGTTACCTGCCCTGCCTGGGATTGATCCCATCACCAGTGTGAAGGCAGCCCCACCCCAGCAGGGCATCCCCTCACTCACCTCAGGGGTGCACAGCCACCCCTTGCAGCAGGAGTTTGCAGAAAGCACCTGGATGGGATTTTATGTGGCATTGCCTTGGCAGAACCGATCTGAGAGGAGGTTTTTAACTTAGATAAACCCAGGATAACATCCACGAGAATATTTTGATCAAATTATATCAAGTTTATATGATCGCATGGTGCAACAGTTTATAAATGTGGCAGGAAAGAATATTCTGATTTTGTGAATGTAAGCAAAACATTGCTATAGAGCCACTGGGACACTTGCCTGCCCGTGAAATACAGGATCAATCTGCTCCAGAGTCTGACATACAAGGACTTTATGTTTATGCTTAGGCTGATGTTTAGCATGCTGCAGTGCAGCAAACAGAAAAGTGTAGTTGAGCTGTCATGTAAGATAATTGATTTTGACACAGCTACAAGTTAATTCGTCACTATTTTGCAACTTATTTGAAAATTCTTTGCAGCAATGTCCCAGAGGACAGCGTGTAATCGCTTGTAAACTGAAATTAGGTCCAGAGTTAAATATCATTAAATCTCAGGTACAGCCCGAGCTCAGCATGTGCCTACTAATGCGTTACCTTCCCTATTACATCAAGGACACAACTGTAGCAAAGGTTATGAGGATTATTGCTCAAGTTGCAAATTGCTTATAACCAGAGAATTAAGTTGAGATAAATTTCCAGGCAGAGTAGAAATGGGTGGAAGAGAAAAGTCACTGAATGGACACTGACAATCACCAATGTCCTGTGCACTCACATTTTCTTGCTTTTCTTTTGCAACCACAAACAAAAACCCCAGTGGGAAAAAAGGAATCCAGAGAAGCTGTGGCTGCTCCATCACTGGAAGTGTTCAAGGCCAGGCTGGACAGGGCTTGGAGCAACCTGGGATAGTGAATGGCATCCTGACCCATGGCAGGGGGTTGGAACTGGATGGTCTTTAAGGTCCCTTCCAACCCAAAATATGATTTTATCTTTCTGAATAAAATAAAGAGGAATATTAAAGCTCATCTTTGTACTAACCATAACCAAATTAAATCACCACTCACATTAGCCCTTCAAGTCTTTTATTATAATAGAGGATGAAGGATTGGTAGATATTTTAAAACTGTATTGTGAAAACCATATTGTTTGACAGTTTTATTTGAGACTGTTAAATATTAATTGATGAACAAAAGGGTGCATTAAAAAATTATGTGGAATACAAATAATTCAACTCCCTACAACCAGAAAGAATATTTGCATATTCACCCTGTCTCAAGCCACAGGTAAGGATCTCACTCTGGGTACGTTGAGGGTGCTTTGATGGTCATTTCTACCAGAGGGGATGCACAACTGCATTAGCATTTGACTCACAGATTAAAGTGAAGGTGGTGAGCACAGCCAAAACATCACACATCACCTTGTAACAGCAATTTTAGCAGTGCCTCTCAACAATTGCAGAGGTTTCAGCCTGAGACCAGTGTCTGGTTAGGATCTTCTGGGCTGGTAGGGAAGGAATTCTATCAAGAGATGCTGCTGTTGCCATCCAGGCTCTCTGGGACTCCTCACCTACACAAAGAATGCTCTGGGGGTCTTGGGCTGCTGCAACCTCAGGTGCACAACAGTCAGAACTGCCTGAGGGTGGATGTGATTTATGAAATGTTTGTGTCCTGAAAGGACAGAGGGAGCAGCCCCCCCACCTTGCAGTGCTACACAAAGTAGGCTGAGAAGCCACAGGCTCTTCCTTCCCCAAGGCACAAACCCAGAGACAAACACAGGGACCTGGCCGTGCATGTTTTGATCCCTGGTGTGGAACACAAACTGTTGTGCCAGGAATTAAATTGAGATCCTTCACCAAAATCCATCTTGTTCTCAAACAGACAGTGTATTACAGTCAGAACTCTTTAATTTCACTAATTACTTTTTAATGACCATAAGCAAACAAAAGACAAGAGCTAGGTGCCATGTGCCAGGAGACTCAGTGCAGGGTCTGGTCAGAGTCAGAAATCTAATCATGCCCACCTGCTCTCCAAACCTGCCAGCATCAGAGATTGGTTTGGGTTCAATTTCTGAAGAAATGGAAACTCTGTTCAGTCTAATTAGACTTTTGGAGCAGGGACACCTGAACTGAAAAGCCATCTGAGAGCAGGCTCAGATGGTGACTCTGTTTTTCAGCAGCAATCACTGATTTTGCAGAAACAATTCTATTCCCATTACTAGGACTAAAAGGGTGTTTTATAGACTCTTATTTCCGAAATTTTAGAAAATGTCTCATAAGCCGTTATGTATGTCTCTTTTTATTCCTCTCTTCTCCTCCCCCCACTTAAAGTTCAAATATAGAACTACATTGCTGAAGTCCCCTGGGGTGGCAGCCTGGAAGCTTCTGCAAACGTTGAATTCACGGAATTAAATTACATTAAATAAGTGTTTCTGATTGCCTGTCTCTGTTTGTGAGAGGGAGACCCCAATGTGATACCAGTGGCACACTTGGCAGTTTCCACTTAAATGAGTGACTGGCTGAGACAGTAACCCTCAGAATAACTGGTATTTGGCTGAAAGGCAGGCTGGCATTTTGAAACACATTAAAGGAATCTTTCTGTGATACAAAATGGTGTTGTAGACTCTTAGCCAGGCTACCCAAGCAACATCAGAGCAATCTAGGGAAGCCAAGGAATAACAGAGAACTCAAGGCACTAAAATCCTGCCACTGCTCTGCTTGAGAGCCATTTCCTTGCTCTGTTCCAATGTCTCACTGTGGGTGAAGCCATGGGCAGCTTCTTGAATCCCACTTTACTCCCTGCCTGCTGGAGAAGGCAATCAGGAGGCACCAAGTGGAGCTGCTGCTCAGGAGGCACAGCCCAGCCTGTGGGCTCTGAGTGCTGGGGGGAGCAGGGGGATCTGAGCCTTTCCCACCCAGGATTGAGGAGGAATTAAGGGCAACAAGGGAGGGGAAATCAGGAAAAGAATGGAAAAAAAACAGAAAGCAAGAGCAAAACTACACAGGAGTGAGACAATAAGAGACAGAAGGGGGGACATGGAGACAAACAGCCTCAGGTCTGCGTCCAGCACAAAGGATCATCTCTTCACTTCAGGCTGCTGTGGCAGTAGCATCTCAAGACCAAGGTGTTCTAGGCTGGTGATGCCAGCCATGCCCCAGTATGAATCCCAGCTCCCACTCCAACAAGGAAAAACCTGTACCTGCTTTCTGGCCTGTATTTGTTTGAGAGACAAAAAATATTTTAGTAATGTGACATTGTTCACGGTGAGTGAGCTTTTTAACAGGATACAGGACTGCAGTCAACTACTAAACCAAAATCCATGTTTAATGTGTCCAGAGAATCCCTGTGTTGAAAGCCTGACATAAAAGAGTGGATGAGTGAGGAGACAGCAGAAAGCCTCATTTTTAATGTGCTGCTTTATATTTACCATAACCTGTCAGATGTCCCTTTGTTAACAGGGGGCTGTGTATAAAGTGTCCTGGTCAGGGAGATTTTGGACCTTGAAAAGTCTGGCAGCACCCTCATCCAGGTGTTTCACAAGTTGTCCCTTATGCAGAACATGAAACCACCTAAGCTACATGGAAAAACAATTTCAGGGATCAAACAGGTGGTGTCAGTGGGAGCACTACAAGCAAAGGACAGGGAGGAAGCCCTTTACTTCCTGGCTTTGAAATATTTTTTCACTATCTGCAGGTTAGGCTGAGCCAGTCATGCACTGATGCTTACAAACTTAGATGGAAGTGCAATAACTAACTCACACAAGCCTCTTTCTTTCTCTTAAAAATAACAAGTAACCCAGTTGGAACTTTCTCTGTGCTATACTTTATTTTTATGGAGTTTAAAACCTCTTACACACTCACAGAGCTCTATTAGCTTTGTAGCACTGATCTCTCATTGAAGAGTTTGTTCTTTAAGTCCTAACAAAATAACAAATATCTGCAACTCATTTCAGAACTGTGCTCTGCATTAGAAGTTAATGTACTGATTAATTTATCTAATTACAGTAAACCAAACAATCCTGCCACTGAGGCTGCTCTGTTCACTTCCTTAAAATGCAATTACACACAGCCCCTGCTCAGATTGGATCTGCTGCTGGATATCTGAGGACTGGGCCATGATAAAATTTTAAATATTTCTTCTGGTCATGTTTCTATTTTTCAAGTCTGTCTCTTTTGAAATATCAGAGCCTAGTCTGACATTTCATTTCCATTTCTGTATTGGAGCCAGGAAAATGTGTGGCTCTAGAGGAAGACACTGAGAGAAGCAAATGTAAGTCATGGAGCTGGGGGTGGCGATGAACACGTTTGTTGTGTGGTGTCCAGGGAAAGAAAAGTTCAGTTTCTGTTCAGAGAGCTCACACCAGATCAATTAACTCCTGAAATCCCCTTTTAGGAGGGATAGGAGATGGATCTGAGATCTTCATTGAAATTTAAGTGGCAGAGGAACCTCATCATTCCTCTCCCAGAGGGATGAGCAGCACTGTAACTTCTCAGTGGACAGACTTCCACTGACAAAGGAATTTTGTCATAAATGTGATTTATCCCAAATGGAAAACTTCAAAACTATGTTCTCTCCTGAATCCTGCTGTAATGGAAGTATAAGAAGAAATTCTTGATTATGAAGAAAAAGAGCATTTTTAACCTAATTTACTAGAATTTTAACTTGCCTTTCTTGGATGTTATGAAAGCCTCAATTTCCTATACAAGCTGCATGACCCATGTACCAGTCCTGATCATTGCTTATTTTATTAAAGAAACTATTCAATTTCAGTAAAGAAATGGGGAAAGTCTGCGTTGTGCAAGAAGCACAGGAGACATTATGGAAACTGCTACTGACAGAGTCAGAATTGATCAAGACCGGACCCTGCTCCATCATTTCTGTTTTGCTTTAACATGCTCTGATGTTATTGCTGGGTTTTAATGTGTGAAAGACTTACAGAAAAAGGAGGATTTGGACTTTGATCTGCATTAGAAAACAAAATATTAGAAGAACCATGTAACTTGGAGGAGAAGCAGCCTCCTCGGTTGGCAGCACACTGGTCACAGATTTCACACTGGGATTTCTAAAATGCAGATGAAATGGCAATTGCAAAGATCCTGAGAACCAGAATTGAGTGTACATTTTAGTTTACTTAATGGAGCATAATGTTTCCCTGCAGAGAGGTCTGGGTTGTGTTTCCCTGCTCTCCTGTTATGGCAATAGCAGTCCAACCCAGAGAATTCCCTGCAATTTCATTCCTCAATATCTGATGTTCATATTCTCCCTTTCACACCTGCTCAGGATTAACAGACCCTTCCTGGGATATCCCACCCCCAAAGGTCACACATGGAGTTAACCTAAGTCCCCTTCTCTAATCAGCCTAGAAGGAATCTCAGGTGAAAGGAGCTGTACCTGCTGTAAAGAAAGCACTCAGAAATGTTAAATATTGAGTTTAAACACCCGACAACAGCTCAGAAATGTTAAATATTGAGTTTAAACACCTGACAACGGCTGAGTTCCTGTTATCATTTCTATGAACCCAGAACAATTCCACTTGTGTAGTCCTGTATTAATCAAACTGCGCTCCAAATGTGATCCTGAGATGCACCACATCCTTTACAACAACAAAGCAAATGAAGCAAAAAAGAATGAAAAGTGAATTAAAAAACCATTGATCTTGCAGACACAAAACAAAGTTGGGATAAATATTAGCACTGATGATTTCCGTTCCATTATCCACAATGTGGTTTTTTCCTACCAAAAAAAAAAAAAAAAAAAAAAAAGAGAGACGTTTAATACCATCTATCACTCATGGAAGGGATGAAGCATGAAAGATGCCTGGGAGCAACTTGATGCCTTGGCTGTGCCTCAATTTGTCATAGTCATCCACAGAGCAAAAATGCACCTCCTAATGCATTCCAACATGTTGCATCCTGGAAGAACAACCCAACATCTGGACATCTCCAATACCGAGTGCAGCATCATGACTGCACGTCAGGGTAATTAATTAATGTCATGTCTTGCTGTCAGATAGAACACATGCATCCACCACACAACACACAACAGAGGATCTCACTCATTTGAGGAGAAACATCTATTTCTTCTGTAGCAGTTTTCATCCAGAAACCCCAGTATTCACCTAAATGTGGTCAGGCTCACCACTCCATAAACCAGAAAATGAAATACAGAGGGAAAGGACGTGTCCAGAATGATGCAGCAGCTGAGAAACAGAGTTGGGAACAGAGCCTGAATTCCTGAATATCAGCAAGGAATTCTAGTACTGTTGAATTTACTGATGAAAATATATCCTGTCATAAGAATTTCCATGGCATTTCAGGATTTTGGAGTGAGAATTACCACATAATTCTTTGGACAGGCTCACCATAATAGATTTCTGCTCTCAGACACAGGAGATTCCCAGGGGCTTTCAGAATGCTTTGACCTGCTGCTTAGATATTCTATGTTTTCTACCATATCCAGCAATCCACTAAACCTCCTGCTCTGATTCAGAGATCACTAAAGTTACAGGAATAAAATAATTCATAGAATCATAGAATTGTAGAACAGCTGAGGTAGAAAGGACCCCTGGAGATCATCCAGTCCAAGTTATCAAGGACTGTATCAAGTTGAATTTTGAATATCTCCAAGGACAGGCTCCATAATCTCTTTGAGCAGCCAATTCCAGTCTTTAATCACCCTTACAGCAGAGGGGTTTTTTAATGGCTAAATGGCACTTCTTGTGTTTGTTTGAGCTCTAAGTTGTGAACGTGAGCACTCTGAAGAGCCCTGGGGGCAGAAGCTGAGGATGAAGGGTGGTGAGACTCTTACCAATGTCTTGGACAGGTGGTTCCCAAGAAACCCAGACCTGGGCTGCCACCATCAGATTCCATGGACAGGCTAAATAACAACACCTTCTTCCCAAAGCATTTCTGAGTAAGCTCTGACAATAAGAATCCTTCACCTGATGCTGGAAACAAATTCACTGGGCTTTGTCCTGCAGCTCCTATGGCCCACAGCCCCACCAAGTCTGCAAGGGAGAGGTACCACACTCTACTGGTATCTGAGCAATTCCAGTGGCTGGAATTTGTCCTAGAAGGAGGGGATAATATTTCCAGAAATGCATGTATTTTCTTATTGCTTTCCCAACTGAAGTGGATGCCATGTAATTGGGAAGCAGTAACAGGCTAAAGTAGATGATGGAGCAAAGGTTATTTTGGGTTCCTAAGAATTCCTCAAAATGCCAGCTATGTCTCCCTATCTCCCACCCTAGCAGCAAAGTGTGCAATCTCTATGGAAAAATTGATCTTCCATATGAATCCTCATATCTTTCTGCAAACATGCCTCCTCCTGTTGTTTGTTTCCAGGATTTGATCTTTATTTAGGAAATTATCAATGCAATGTGGATAAGCCAGAGAGGGCATCCGATTTTGGGCCTTGGCTAAAAACTCTCCTGTAATCAATTTTTATGGTTTACTCACAAAGCTGCATAATTAGAACACTGCAGCTCTGTACATGGGGTTGAGAAATGTGACATTTAAGCAGGCAGTAGGAAGGTTGAGAAATCCCTACCTCTAAATCACCCCAAGTGTCTCCTGTTTCATGTTTTAGCTGCTTCTGTTAAAATTTGAATTTTGCTGACTAATTTCACACTCTAACCTGAATTTGATGCACACATTTTTAAGCATCCTGGTCAGGGTTATAAAACCTGGCAGCCTCTGGCCTTCACATGAGCAGGCACTGTGTGATAGGCAGAGAAGCTACTGAAAATGATGAACAGCAGAGACTTTTCATGTTGAATGACCACCCTCTATGATCAAAGAATAAGTGTTTTATCTCTCTTTTTTTCTGGTTGATGCCCGTAAAGCTCTTCTGATATAAAATAATCTCAGTAACAACACACACATCATTTCCATCTGGCATTTACTGTTATTCCTAATGGGGCCTAAATCCTTCTTGCACAGCACACCCCAAAGCCATGAAAGTGGATAAAACCTACTGCTACAAAGCAGTTGTGGATGGGAACCTTTCTCACACACTTTCTTTCCCTTTTCCACCTTTCTCCCCTGTAGTTCTTCAAGCAGAAGACTCTGTGTACCAGTAGGTAATGATT